>NC_079189.1:299083055-299428865 GCF_029499605.1 Hyla sarda
CAGGCCTCTGGTATTTTTAAAAATCCCACACAGGCCTACCTGGGAAAGGTGCATTGTGGCCGGGGCACTGGCTGCCAAGTCCCTTCTCTAGTGTGGGACCATTCGGGGAGCGCTGGTGCCACCCAGTGGCAACTTTAGGGTATTGCATGCTCTCATCTACCCTACCTCTTCCACACAAGCCTACTCAAGAAAGGTTCACTCTGGCTTGGGTACATTGGCCGCCTTGTCCCCCTGCAGAGAACCAGATTTTTACAAGTCCCTCTGGGGGTCTCACCGGGGACCTCCCAGACAAGTGTACCCAGGAAGGGTGCACTCCGGCTGCCTAGTCCCCCCTCTCTGGAAGAGTGACCATTTGAAGTGTGATGACTTTGGGGGTACTGCATGTATTCCATCTTACCTACCTCTGCCCAGGAAAGGTGGACCCAGGCCTGGTTACTTGGGCTGCCTGGTCTCCCAGCAGAGAACCAGGCCACCTGGATTTTTAAAAGTCCATATGGAGGTCTCACTGGGGACCTTCTGCACAGGCCTACCCAGGAAAAGTGCACTCTGGCCCGGGTACATGGGCTGCCTTGTCCCCGGCAGAGAACCAGGCCTCTGGGATTTTTACAAGTTCCTCTGGTGGTCTTAAGTGGGACCTCCTAGACAAGTGTACCCAGGAAGGGTGGACTCTTGCCCAGGCACTGGGGCTTCCCAGTCCCCCTCTCTGGAAGTGGGTCTATTCTAAGTGTTGGCACCGTCTGGTGGTGACTTTGGGGTACTGCATGCTTTCAGTCTATCCTACCGCTTCCACACCGGTCTTCCTGGGGAAGGTAGACAAAGGCCCCGGGGCACAATTACAGAGAGAGGTCACCGGGACCTTCTGCACAGCCCTACTCAGAGAAGGTCCACCCTAATAAAAACATCATGAAAACACCCTATTTTTCCCATAAAAAAAACATTGCATGACATTTAAAAATAGTATCTGTCATTGGTGTCTGCAAGTACATAAAAAAAAGTATCTTTACTTGTACTCCATGTTAAAAGAAATGGTATTGGGACATCTCTAATAACTAGATTTATTTAGCATGACTATTTATCTCACAAGTATAGAATTTGAAATCTAGAAAAAATTTTAAACTGCTGCATGTATCAACAAAAATTACTACTATTAAAAAGTACAATATGTCACGAAAAAAAACAACTCAGAATCGCTTTGCTCCGTAAAAGCATTCCTGAGGTATTACCATATAAAAAGACACATGTCAGATTTGAAAAAATGGGCTGGATCATAAAGGCCAAAACTAGCAGGGTCATAAAGGCATTAAAATAAATTCAACAATACATACCAGCTAATACCCCATCTGAGTCATCTAATACCTTTGCATCATTAGGTGCCTTGATTAAAACTAGTTTTCTCTACTTTAAAACTGTTTTAACTCACATTCCTTTTTAATTAGCAGTAAATTCTAGTTTGTACGAATGCGTTCAGTAAATATTCTAGTTTGTACAAATGCGTTCAATAAATATTCTACTTTGTATGAAAGCATTCAGTAATAACTGGTGTTTCTATAAAGGCGATCAGTAAAAACTGGTTTTAACTGGGAAAAAGCAGTCAATTCTAGTTTTCACAAAGGCGTTTAGTCAAATCTAGTTTTCACTGGGGAAAAGCAGTTTATTCTAGGTTTCACAAAGGCATTCAGTCAAAACTAGTTTTTACTAGGGAAAATCAGTTTTAAACAAAAACTAGTTTTAACTGTAACATAGAGAGAAGCAAATTAAAGGTCATTTGGAGGTTAAAGGGGTTCTCCGGTGGAAAACTATATATATATTTTTTTTTTAAATCAACTGGTGCCAGAAAGTTAAACAGATTTGTAAATTACTTCTATTTAAAAATCTTAATCCTTCCAGTACTTATTAGCTGCTGAATACTACAGAGGAAATTATTTTCTTTTTGGAACACAGTGCTCTCTGCTGACATCCCGAGCACAGTGCTCTCTGCTGACATTTCTGTCCATTTTAGGAACTGTCCATAGCAGCATATGTTTGCTAAGGGGATTTATTCAGGTCTGCAGATTTTATGCTGCAGATTTCAATGTATACTAAATGACTGAACACAGCTTCAAATCCTGCAAATCAAATCTGTGCAGAATATTGTGTGTGAATACACCCTAAGGGTAGGGTCACTTGTGCTATATTTTGCTGCTGCATATTTTCCTATGCATTGAAGTCAATGGGTAGCAAAATCAGCTGCAGAAAATATGCAGCAAAATATTACACAAGTTACCCTACCCTTAAAGGGTACCTCTCATCAAACAAACTTTTGATATATTTTAGATAAATGAATGTTGAATAACTTTCCAATAGCATGTTAATGAAAAATATGCTTCTTTCTATTGTATTTTTCCCGATCAGTCCTGTCAGCAAGCATTTCTGACTCATGCTGGAGTCCTAAACACTCAGAACTGCCAGCCTGCTTTGTTCACAGCCAAACAGGCTGTGAACAAAGCAGGCTGGCAGCTCTGAGTGTTCTCCTTTGTGAACAAAGTAGACTGGCAGCTCGTAGTGTTTAGGACTCCAGCATGAGTCTGAAATGCTTGCTGCCAGGACTGGTAGGGATATACACAAAAATCCCCCATAGGGTACCCAGGGTATTTAATTCACAAATTCCAATTCCCTTCAGGGTCGGAGACCCATCCGGGACTAAGACCCCCAACTAGGGTCACCCTTTTAAAACTTCACTTTTATTTATTATATTAAAATTAAACCAAATTATAGTGCAAAAATTATACAAAAAGAAGTGTGTTTTAAAAGCACAATATATAGGATTGGATTGGTCCAATAATGGTTCCACTAATTTAATTTTCACTCAGGCTTCTATGTTAGGGACTCTTTATTCCATTTTTCTGGGTCCTAAGACTCCAATTTTAACGGTCCACATAACATATACCTAGCTTTCTGTATTTTATCTACCAATTCCTAATATTGCTAGTTAAAATGAGTTACTCCCTAGCATCCCCCCGACGTTTCGCTGGAGAGACCCAGCTTTATCAAGGTATAGGACACTAATGACTGGTAGGGAGACCCCTAGTGGTCATTTCTTCAAAGTGGAAAATTAAATAGAAAGAAGCATATTTTTTAATAACATGCAATTGTAAAGTTATTCTGCATACATTAATCTATAATATATCAAAAGTTTTTTTTGATGAGAGGTACCCTTTAAAGTCTAATCTGAACACTACAGAGGCAAGAATAAGTAAATCTATTGCAAAAAAAAACTCCTGTATTTGAAGGACTTAACCTATAGAGGCTGTATTTTAGACCAGACTATTAAAGTAGAACATACATTTGCTGTGCTGTGAGTGGCAGGGCTTTACAGCTTGTGATTAAAGGGGTTATTGAGGGAATAAAACTTATCTCCTATCCACATTTCTCTAGTTCGTGGTCCATCTCCTACCTCGGAGCACTCTGGCCCCCACTTTCCGAAATGTACTGGTCTTAGGAGTAATGGCCCGCTGCATCAATCATCGGCTGAGGCTAAACATCACTGCGGTTAGTAGTACTAACTAAGGCATACAAATTATTGGGCAATGCGAGTACCTTATGTTACTGATAACTGGCACCCTAAAAGACTTCGAGAAATATATATATATACACAGTATCCCAACTGAAAAATAAGGTGCTTAAAACTTAACATTTAATAGTAATAAATATATATATAAAATACACCCTCACAGTAATAGTGGAGACCAAGAACGAAAAAAGGTGAAAAAATGAAACTCAGTATAAAATTCCAGTCCACCTAGGACCATAAGTACCACTGCATCGTTTGCTAGGCAGTACCTTTCTAGTATTAGTCATACGCATACTAAATCAAAGACCAACACAAGTATGATGGGATTGGCATACCCATCCAAAATTGTGTTAGCACCCAAGTGGGGTTCACACTGTTACACACACGTAGGATTAGATACTATTTACACGGAGACCCCTGTCCCGACGCATTTCTGCAGGCACTCATATAATCATAAAGACTGGTGCCTACTTCTTCAGGGGAATAAAAGGGAGCTATCTCTAGCCCATGTTAGAATGTCCTTAAGTACAAGTAACAGAATAACAGCATAGACTCTAGCAATGTATGCATATTATAGGTCAGAGGACCCCGGAATCTTTAAATAATAAAAGTAGGGAGATCAATAGACCCCTTTTAGCTACCAAGCGTTACCATACCCATCCCGGAAGGTCAAAAGTGTTCCCGTCTGGTCTCTCAATATATAGGAACAAGAACGCCGGGGGTGTCAAAGTGCAGACGCTATGGTAAGTAGTCTATTCGCAAGACGCCGCAGTGGCAGCGTTCTCCTTCCTGTGCCGGTTAGTAGTACTACAAAGACCAGTTTGTCTCGGAAAGGTGGGGGCCGTGCTACAAGGTAGCAGACTGGCCCCGTTCTAGAGATCGTTGGGGGTTCCAGCTGTCAGACCTCTGTAATTTCCCTGCACAACAATACTCCTCATTACGAGTTGTGCAGGCAGATACAACACAGCCCCATTCACTCGAGGTTTGACCCCACCTAACATATTGTTATGCTGAATACAAGTGATATGCTATAACATTATAAGGTGGTACTAGCCCTTTAAGGCAAGCTTATTATACTTATCCACCAGGAGGCAGTATGACACCACCTTACATTTGTTAGTATTCACAGTGATTTGTGTTAATTATAGACATCTATTGATTTTTTTTTCCTCCTTCGAGATGGTGCAAAATATTTTCAGATTTTGTCTTTCAGTTTGACAGTTTTATTGCTAAAATGTGTCTAACGTTACTTCATGTTGAGTTAATAAATTAAAAGTATCTGATCTTCAAATAATCATTGTACATTGGCAAGATCTCACCAGAAATCCATCACGTTATCTGACATACTACTTCCTCTCTAGTGTCACCCCTGTGCTTCCCAAGATCAATAACATTTGCTGCTTAAACATGCCTACATCCATAATGAGTAGTAGCTTACTGTACATTTGGGAGGTAAATCCACTATCATTCATGACAACTCTTCTCCAACTCATGCTTTTGCCTTGCCTAGCATTGCGGTAGAGCCCTGGCGGGACTGTTTTCTTAATCCGGCTCCCACTGGATTTTAGACCATTACTGCCCGCCCCCGCAAGGTGTGCTTTCCTCTCCCTCTTGGTACTGCAACATGTGTGTCCCCCCCGCTCCCGCAAACATTTTATCTCAGCTTTTATAGGTCGTACCCCCTTGAGCCATTTTATCACTTCCTTGTGCCATTTCATCAGCCCTCTATGGCATTTCAGAGGTTTATGGGACCCGCTATATGTTCTGTGACCACCCGCAACAACCTCATTACTGCCCACATCCACAAGGTTTTTTTTATTGGATCCAGTGGGACCGGTGGGATCCCAATCCAGATTCAGGGCTCATTGCGGTCTATTTCAATATCTTTAGACTTGAAAAGGGGGAGTGTGATCCCATAAACAGTATTAGAGGCTCACAATAGGTTCTTCTACTGCAGGACATCTAAGGGAAAAGCTCCTTCCATTCTATAGAGGCATGCCAATAGAGCTCATCCACCAATTTTAATCTGATCTTCTGACACTAATGTTAGAACATTTGGTTGACTGTATGTTCTCTTTCTAAGGACCAAATCACTAAAGGTTAACTCCCCTTTAGCCACTGGGCATTCAGTAGCACTTATTCACATAGCTATACAACACCAGCAAAAATTATTAGAATTTTTTTTTTTTTTTGCTGCTGCTGATTTTGATGTAATTTTCCATGTGTCTTTAATCTCCCATTGATTTTATTGTGAGTTTCCAATCAGAATTGCTCTGAAAAGTGACATTTCTTTTTTCAGCACTGTTTATTAATAAGAAATTTTTTAGAAAAGAGACAGAAAAAAAGTGTTTGTTTTTTACAGATATGAAGGCTTCTTTTTGCCTTGAAGAAACACCACAAAAATGCATTTATTTTGTCCTTCGTGATGGTTTTTGTAGTGTTTTTTTTTCTACCCTATACAGGTGAAACTTGAAAAATTAGAATATCGTGCAAAGTTCATTTATTTCAGTAATGCAACTTAAAAGGTGAAACTAATATATGAGAGAGACTCATTATATGCAAAGCAAGATAGTTCAAGCCGTGATTTGTCATAATTGTGATGATTATGGTTCGAGATGAGCGAACTTACAGTAAATTCGCTTCGTCACGAACTTCTCGGCTCGGCAGTTGATGACTCTTCCTGCATAAATTAGTTCAGCTTTCAGGTGCTCCGGTGGGATGGAAAAGGTGGATACAGTCCTAGGAGACTCTTTCCTAGGAATGTATCCACCTTTTCCAGCCCACCGGAGCACCTGAAGGCTGAACTAATTTACGCAGGAAAAGCCATCAACTGCCGAGCCAAGAAGTTCGTGACGAATCGAATTTACTGTAAGTTCGCTCATCTCTAATTATGGTTACAGCTCATGAAAACCCCCAATCCCCAATATATTATGATTTGGGGAGCCATGTCATCTGCTGGTGTTGGTCACTGTGCTTCATTAAGTCCAGGGTCAACGCATTCGTCTACCAGGAGATTTTGGAGCACTTCATGCTTCCTTCCACAGACGAGTTGCTTTAGTTAAATAAATGAACTTTTGCATGATATTCTAATTTTTGGAGTTTCACCTGTAGTATGTGTTAGGCTAGGTTCATGTTGCATCTTGCCTCTCTGTCACAGGTATCCATAGTCTAAAGAGGAGAAAAAGGAGAGATAATCAGTATAAAAGTGAAATAAGACAGCAGCTCACCAGATGTGGTTGTGTAGCATCATACACAACAATGATAAGCGCATCAAGAGGTAATGTATCCGTAGCCCTCCAGCTAGGCAAGGTATTCAAGCGGTCTGGCTTCAAGGAGAACGCCGGCTCCACGTGGTGCAGGATACAAAAGGAATGGAGATCAGATAAAATCGAGCTAATTTATTTCCCAAGATGCAACGCGTTTCGCTGCAGGAAAGCAGCTTCATCAGGCATCTGCCTGATGAAGCTGCTTTCCTGCAGCGAAACGTGTTGCATCTTGGGAAATAAATTATCTCGATTTTATCTGATCTCCATTTCTTTTGTATCCTGCTCCACGTGGAGCCGGCGTTCTCCTTGAAGCCAGACCGATATAATACAGTTATCCATAGCCATCCTGTTCTTGGGATCTTTTCAGGCTGTATATGCTATTTAAAGCCAGGACAATGCACCAAATCACGCTTTTGAGGTCACTAAAAATAGTGTATACAACCCAATCCGAATCACTAGATGCTTTCTCCGCTTTCCACCACAGTATACTGTACATCGGCATCTTGTTCTCTGCAGGGTGCCCATGGAGTGGCAAAATGCAACACGAGCCTTGCCTTAGTACATGCTTACAAGGATTCTTTAATCATGTGATGCAAGGATTTTTATTTTAGAATGTAAGGGGAAAAAGCCACAAAAAAATGCACATGCACATTTTTTTTTTTTTTATGAGAGGAAAAACACCACAAACTAGGTGAAAAAAAACAAGATCTAGAACACTCAGCGTTTTGGAAAAAACTGAGTGACCCAAAGAACTTCACTTGCCAGAGACAGACAAAAAAAAATATTGAGGGAGATTCATCAAAACCTGCGCAGAGGAAAAGTTGACCAGTTGCCCATAGCAACCAATCAGATCGCTTCTTTAATTTTTAAAAGGGCCTCTCAAAAATAAAAGAAGTGACCTGATTGGTTGCTCTGTGCAGCTGGTCAACTTTTACTTTACACAGGTTATGATCAATCTCCCCCATAGTGTTTTACAGATTTCCCTATTGACTCCCAGCTAACATACTAGATGCAGCGTGGTTTTTCTTTTCCCTGGCGATTGTCTTACAAGGGGGTTCACCCAGCTTTTCCATTTATGCAGTCACATACCAACAAAGACATTATTGATGCCTGGATCCTTTAATAGAGAGACATCACAAATGTTAGCTTGTTTGAACTGACTTGCTACGGGTTTGGGATGGCAGAATTCATCTATATATTCCCAGCCGCCACAATTTAAAATGCAAAAATATTTAAAAATATTGTAATTGATTACTATTGCCAAAACCTACAATTTTGCAACATTACTGGACACATTGGGGGAGATTTATCAAAACCTGTCCAGAGGAAAAGTAGAGCAGTTGCCCATAGCAACCAATCAGATCGCTTCTTTCATTTTGTACAGGACTTGTTAAAAATGAAAGAAGCGATCTGATTGGTTGCTATGGGCAACTGGGAAACTTTTCCTCTGGACAGGTTTTGATAAATCTCCCCCAATGTCACTGCTTTCCCTCCCCTGTGATGCTGGCATGTGGCTCCGACATACGATCATTTCAACATATGATTGTCTCTCAGAGGCCATCGCATGTTGAAGGCAGCATCAACATACGATGCTTTTGTATGTCAGGGCCATCGCATAAACGGCTATCCGGCAGCACAGACTGCTTCAGCTGCCACCGGATAGCTGTTTATGGTGCCCCGTGTGGTCCGCTGACGATCACTTACCTGTTCTCGGGGCTCCGGCGCGTCCTCTTCGGGATCCCTGCATCGTCGGCGCTCTCCATCGTCGTCATCATGTCGCTGCGCGCGCCGTCCCATCATCCAATAGGAGCGGCGTGCGTAGCGACGTGATGGCGGCGACGGAGAGCGAGGATGCCGGGGAAGTAGAGGCCTTGCCGGAGCGTCGGGGACACCCCGGGGACGCATCGACAGCGATGGACGGCGACATCCAGGGCAGCGGTGACGATCGGGAGCGGTGGGGACACGTGAGTATAACCTCCAATACCAGTGGTCTTCAACCTGCGGACCTCCAGATGTTGCAAAACTACAACTCCCAGCATGCCCGGACAGCCGGTGGAATAAAATGGCGTGGGGGGATGAAATGGTACAGGGGGTGATTAAACAGCATGGGAAGAGTCTACTGTTATATTGCTTTTTATCGTGTTTTGTTGGTATTTACACTCTGGAGTGGGTAAAGTACAGTATTCGGTCATTTGGAAAGATTTTTGAGCCTTTTTTTCTCCCTATATCTCAATAGATGACATTTTTCCCCCCAGTGAGTTTGCGCTATTGGGAGATGCTTCTGTATTGGGAGCAGTAGATTACTGTGGTGTTTGAATACTTTTTTCTTTTCATCTATTTGTATATTTCTTACTTTTTAATTCTCTGGTTCTCTGGTTTAGGGTACGGTCACACGTGCAGATTTTTGCCGCAGATTTGCTGTAGCAGGTTATACTACGCATTGGAGTCAATGGGCAGCAAAAAATCTGCAGCAAAAAATCTGCACGTGTGAACGTACCCTAAACCAGAGAACCAGAGAATTATAAAGTAAGAAATGTACAAATAGATGAAAAGAAAAAGGATTCAAACACCACAGTAATCTACCCTCAAAGTGAATTATTCGCTTATTCTGACATTGGTTTGGGACATATTATCACTTATATTAAGCACTTTATAGTGGCATCTTCTTCCAACCCTTCATTTTTTTACTTTATTTAGGAACAGCTGGAGGGATAGAAAAATACATGTATAGGTATAGCTGGAAGATTTGTTTTCATCAGTACTCCCACCTATTTGTCCCATTCTGTTATGGGTAACTTGAGTTGGTTCAAAATGGTTGGATTAAGCATTTTAATTGTAAAGCCTTTTTTTCTTTGTGTCATTGCTATTGGTGTGTATTTGGACATTAGGTTGCCGGGGGATATTACCTACAACTTTCTGTTTCTTCTCTCTGCCATGCCATCTATAAAGGGCATGTTGTTATTGTGCCTGAACATTGGGCACACCAGCCGGTCATGGAGAGCAGGAGATGGAATTGTGTTCAGCACAGCTGCCGCCAGGAGGCGCTCTTACGTTCCGTCTGCTGGAATCATTGCTATTCAGCTTTTCACTCACACCCCAGTTTCCAGCTGAGAGCTCTGCCTGTGTGACTGATCCAGCCTACCGAGGGGCTGGAGATGGCCAGACTGACGGAGAGAGAGGCGAGGAGGCAGCAGCAGCAGCAGCATCCCCCGCAGCAGCAGCAGCCCCGAGCCTGCCCCATGAGCGGCCCCGAGCCCCCTGCTCAGCAGTCAGACAGTATGAAGGACCTGGACGCCATCAAATTGTTTGTGGGGCAAATCCCTCGCAACCTGGAGGAGAAGGACCTGAAGCCTCTCTTCGAGCAGTTTGGCAAGATCTATGAGCTGACAGTGCTGAAGGACCGATACACAGGCATGCACAAAGGTGAGGACTGCCCCTACCCCTCACACACCTGCTGCCCCTCATGCATCCACACTCCTGGGGTATTCTACATCTAGGGGTATTTATACCGTGTTATACATCTAGGGGTATTTATATCTTATTATACATGGAGGGGTATTTATGTCTTATTATATATACATCTAGGGGTATTTATACCGTGTTATACATCTAGGGGTATTTATACCGTGTTATACATCTAGGGGTATTTATATCTTATTATACATGGAGGGGTATTTATGTCTTATTATATATACATCTAGGGGTATTTATACCGTGTTATACATCTAGGGGTATTTATATCTTATTATACATGGAGGGGTATTTATGTCTTATATATACATCTAGGGGTATTTATACCGTGTTATACATCTAGGGGTATTTATATCTTATTATACATGGAGGGGTATTTATGTCTTATTATATATACATCTAGGGGTATTTATACCGTGTTATACATCTAGGGGTATTTATACCGTGTTATACATCTAGGGGTATTTATATCTTATTATACATGGAGGGGTATTTATGTCTTATTATATTTACATCTAGGGGTATTTATACCGTGTTATACATCTAGGGGTATTTATATCTTATTATACATGGAGGGGTATTTATGTCTTATTATATATACATCTAGGGGTATTTATATCTTATTATACACGAAGGGGTATTTATATCTTATTATACATGGAGGGGTATTTATACCGTGTTATACATCTAGGGGTATTTATACCGTGTTATACATCTAGGGGTATTTATATCTTATTATACATGGAGGGGTATTTATGTCTTATTATATATACATCTAGGGGTATTTATATCTTATTATACACGAAGGGGTATTTATATCTTATTATACATCTAGGGGTATTTATACCGTGTTATACATCGAGGGGTATTTATACCGTGTTATACATCTAGGGGTATTTATATCTTATTATACATGGAGGGGTATTTATGTCTTATTATATATACATCTAGGGGTATTTATATCTTATTATACACGAAGGGGTATTTATATCTTATTATACATCTAGGGGTATTTATACCGTGTTATACATCGAGGGGTATTTATACCGTGTTATACATCTAGGGGTATATATATCTTATTATACACGGAAGGGTATTTATATCTTATTATACATCTAGGGGTATTTATATCTTATTATACATGGAGGGGTATTTATATCGTATTATACATCTAGGGGTATTTATATCTTATTATACATGGAGGAGTATTTAAATCTTATACATGGAGGGGTATTTATATCTTATTATACATGGAGGGGTATTTATATCTTATTATACATCTAGGGGTATTTATACTCTATTATACATCTAGGGGTATTTATATATTATTATACATCTAGGGGTATTTATACCCTATTATACATCTAGGGGTATTTATATCTTATTATACATCCAGGGGTATTTATCTTATTATACATCCAGGGGTATTTATATCTTATTATACATCCAGGGGCATTTATATCTTATTATACAGCAGGGGGTATGTATACCTTGTTATGAATCTAGGGGTATTTATACCTTATTATACATCCAGGGGTAGTTATACTTTATTATACATCCTGGGGTATTTATTCCTTATAATAAATTCAGTATTTTTTAATACCTTATTATACATGCAGGGGTTTTTATATCTTATATTAAATCCAGCTGTATTTATACCTTTTAATAAAACCAGGGGCATTTATACCTTATAACATTCATGGGTGTTAATACCTTATAATACATCCAGGGGCATTTATACCCTATAATAAATCTAGGAGCCATTATACCCTATAATAAAGCTAGGGGCATTTATACCTTATAATACATCCAGGGGTATTTATACCTTTTAATATATTCATGGGTATTTATACCATAAATCACATCCAGGGGTATTTATATTTAGAACATTTAGGGGTATTTATACCTTTTAATCATTCATGGGTAATGTTAGAAGAGGATGCTGATGGCCAGATGTGTGCAAGAGTGTGTGACTACCCAATAAAGGTTCACCCACACAGCAGGGTGTTGTATTCTGGTGTGAAAAGGAAAATATGGTACTCACATGCCCCTGGATATTTACCAGGTAACAAGATATAAATATCCCTGGATGTATCACTGGGTATGAATGCCCCTTTATGTATAACAGGGTATGATACAATGCATTCATTGGTTTTTATACCTTATAACATTCAGGGGTATTTATACCCTCCTCTACATCCACGGACAGTTATACTTTTTAAAACATTCATGGTCATTGATACCTTTTTAATACATCCAGGAGCATTAATACCTTATAATAAATTCACGGGTATTTATACCCTGCACAACATCAGGGGCATTTATACTCTGTTCTACAACCAGGAGTATTCACACCCTGTTCTACATGCAGGATAGTTCATGCCCTGCTCTATATTTAGGGACATTCATACCCTGATCTATGTGCAGGGGCCTTTACCTGCTCTACATGCAGGGGCATTCATACTCTGCTCTATGAGCAGGGGCATTCATACTGTGCTTTACAACAAAGGGCATTAATACCTTATTATACATGCACTGGCATTTATACCTTTATAGTACACCCTGAGCTGTTCATACAAGGTAGAATATCCAGTGGCATTCATACCATGTAATACATCAAGGGGCATTTATACCTTATGAAAAATTCAGGTTATTCATACCCTGTTATAAAACCAGGGAATGTATACCCTTTTCTACATCCGGGAGCATTTACACCTGATGATACATCCAGGGGCAGTCATACCCTGTTATGTATCATACCCTGTTATATTTCCAGGAGCATTCATACCTTGTTATGTATGATACCCTGTTATACACCCAGGGGCATTCATACCCTGTTATGTATCATACCCTATTATACTTTCAGGAGCATTCATACCTTGTTATGTATGATACCCTGTTATACACCCAGGGGCATTCATACCCTGTTATGTATCATACCCTATTAAACTTTCAGGAGCATTCATACCTTGTTATGTATCATACCCTGTTATACACCCAGGGGCATTCATTCGCTGTTATGTATCATACCCTGTTATACATCCAGAGGCATTCATACCCTGTTATGTATCATACCCTGTTATACATCCAGGGGCATTCATACCCTGTTATACATCCAGAGGCATTCATACCCTGTTATGTATCATACCCTGTTATACATCCAGGGGCATTCATACCCCGTTATGTATCATACCCTGTTATACATCCAGGGGCATTCATACCCTGTTATGTATCATACCCGGTTATACTTCCAGGGGTATTTATACCTTGTTATGTATCATACCCTGTTATACATCCAGGGGCATTCATACCCTGTTATGTATCATACCCTGTTATACATCCAGGGGCATTCATACCCTGTTATGTATCATACCCTGTTATACATCCAGGGGCATTCATACCCTGTTATGTATCATACCCTGTTATACATCCAGGGGCATTCATACGCTGTTATGTATCATATACCCTGTTATACATCCAGAGGGGCATTCATTCCCTGTTATGTATCATACCCTGTTATACATCCAGGGGCATTCATACCCTGTTATATATCATATCCTGTTATACTTCCAGGGGCATTCATACCCTGTTATGTATCATATCTTGTTATACTTCCAGGGGCATTCATATTAGGGATCGACCGATACCGATAATCGGTGGAGGTCAAGGCCGATAATTTATACCGATATTTCGGTATAAGTTATCGGCCATTTCTCCCCCCGCGACACCGCTGCAGATCATTGATTTAAAGCGGGCGCTTTAAATCAATGAACTGCAGTGGCTTTTGCGGTGCCATAGACCGCTGCCGCCACCCGCTTCTCTCCCCCTGCCTGTCCGAGGGTCCTGAGTCCTACCACCGCCGCACCGCTCCCCCACCGCCGCACCGTTCCCCCCACCGCCGCACCGCTCCGCACCCCCTACCGCCCCACCGCACCGCGCCGCCCCGGCCCCATTGCCTCCCCCATCCCCGGTTTTATAATTACCTGTTCCTGGGGCCCGGGGTCCACTCTACATCTGGCTCCGATGGCGTCCTCCTGAGCTGTCACTGTGCGCACTGACGGTGACGTCACGTCAGTCGTCATTGTGCACAGCGTAGCGCAGGACGCAGCAGGAGTCAGAAGTAGCGTGGACCCCGGGAACAGGTAATTATAAAACCGGGGATGGGGGAGGCAATGGGGCCAGGGCAGTGGGGGGTGTGGCGGATCAGGGGGGGGGGGGGTTCGCAGTGCGGGGGGCGGGGCATTATCGGCAAGGTAATTGCTGATACCGATAATGCCCAAAATCGTGATTATCGGCCAAACCGATAATTGGTCGATCCCTAATTCATATCTTGTTATGTATCATACCCTGTTATATATCCAGGGGCATTCATACCTTGTTATGTATCACATACCCTGTACATCCAGGGGCATTCATACCCTGTTTTGTATCATACCCTGTTATATATCCAGGGGCATTCATACCTTGTTATGTATCACATACCCTGTACATCCAGGGGCATTCATACCCTGTTTTGTATCATACCCTGTTATATATCCAGGGGCATTCTTACCTTGTTATGTATCACATACCCTGTACATCCAGGGGCATTCATACCCTGTTTTGTATCATACCCTGTTATATATCCAGGGGCATTCATACCTTGTTATGTATCACATACCCTGTACATCCAGGGGCATTCATACCCTGTTTTGTATCATACCCTGTTATATATCCAGGGGCATTCTTACCTTGTTATGCATCACATACCCTGTACATCCAGGGGCATTCATACCCTGTTTTGTATCATACCCTGTTATATATCCAGGGGCATTCATACCTTGTTATGTATCACATACCCTGTACATCCAGGGGCATTCATACCCTGTTTTGTATCATACCCTGTTATATATCCAGGGGCATTCTTACCTTGTTATGTATCACATACCCTGTACATCCAGGGGCATTCATACCCTGTTTTGTATCATATCCTGTTATATATCCAGGGGCATTCTTACCTTGTTATGTATCACATACCCTGTACATCCAGGGGCATTCATACCCTGTTTTGTATCATATCCTGTTATATATCCAGGGGCATTCATACCCTGTTTTGTATCATATCCTGTTATATATCCAGGGGCATTCATACCTTGTTATGTATCACATACCCTGTACATCCAGGGGCATTCATACCCTGTTTTGTATCATATCCTGTTATATATCCAGGGGCATTCATACCCTGTTTTGTATCATACCCTGTTATACATCCAGGGGTATTTATATGCTGTTACCTGGTAAATATCCAGGGGCATACACACATTACATGTCCCATCTTTGCCTCTTCATCCCAGAATACTACATTCTGCTGTGTGGGTGAACATTTATTAGATAGTCACCCACTCTTGCACACATCTGGCCAAGGAGTTCAGTGAACAGAAGAGCTGAGGCATTGTGCATAGTACCATATTAAACTTCATTCATATGCATAAACAGCATACATAGGTAGGTACATTTCACAGTACAGTTATGTGTCACCGGGATGGGGAAATGAGAGAATATGACAAGTATGGGTTCCATAGCTTCATGTATAAGGAGAATGGAGGAAAGCTATATGGGAATGGGCAATGTTAGAAGATGAGGCTGATGGGTATTTCTCGAAGTGATAGTGAAGTTTATTACGTTCCAGCTGTCGTCACATCTATGTGATCATACGTGCTCTCTGCCGACATCTCTTCATGTGTTGAGCCCAGCGCAGGCCCACTTCTCAGTCTTCACAATAAGCCATTCAAGCTGCTGTTTCCCTAACCTATACTGACATGCCAATATGAGCAGCGGCTGCCTCTTTCTTTATGTGCATTTCCACAAATGAATTTGTTACCGGTTTCTTCATAACAGCTGTACCTTCATGCAATGTATGGCTGAAACTATCGCCCAAGACATTTCATTCAATTTTATTGTACGTTTAGTATTCTACCTATTATGGTTTGGCTTTATGGCATTACTGTCTAAAAGGCTTATTATTATGTAATTACAGTATCATTACATATTCTACACATAAATATGTCATGGGGGAGGAATTTGTGGTATTTTATTACTCACAATTTATTTGCCATTTAATTCATTTACATATATGGCATGACCACAGAAGCTGTATCTGAGTTTTTTAGTTGACCGTTTCCCTTCTCAGTCATTTTTAACTACACTGTATGGAAAATTCTGTATAGACCTAGGGCTTGGTTCACACAAGTTCATTATAAACTGACCATGATAATTCTTTGCAAACCATGCCATCGTCTCAGGCTGTCTAAGGGTGCATTCCCACGTGGCGTATTTTGCTGCGTATTTGCTGCGTATTTGGTGCTGTGTATTTTCCTACCCATTGACTTCAACAGAGAAAATAAAATACGCAGCAGCAAATACGCCGTGTGGGAATGTACCCTAAAAGCATAGGAACAGCACCCCCCTTCTTAGTAGACTATGCCTGGTATTGCTGCTGAGCACCATTTCAGTATTCATGACCCTTGCCATTCAGAATTTATTTCGGTATTCATTTTAGCTGTTTTTTTTTTTTACTTTAGCATTTGTGATATTTCTTTCATTAGGGGCATATAGAAGGATAAGTGGATACAAAGGGGGATATGTATCAAAACCTGTCCAGAGGAAAATTTGCCCAATTGCCCATGGCAACCAATCAGATTGCTTCTTTCATTTTTCACAGGTCTCTTTAAAAATGAAAGAAGCAATCTGATTGGTTGCCATGGGCAACTGCACCTCTCTTCCTCTGCACAGTTTTTGATAAATCTCTCCCAAAGTACTTATGGCACAGCTGTGACCGTGCTGCGTCTGAAAACTGTTTCTGTTCTACCACAAATTAACTGTTGATGGACACATGGTACTACTGCGAGTAAAGCTGTGCCACTGTGATCAATCTGGAAACCCTACCAATGTGTGGTAAAACGGCATGTTTTTGGCCACACTGTGGCTGCTACATGTGAACTCGCCCTAAGGATATTCATCAAATATATTGAATTTCTGAATTCCTAGGTGCTTGTTTTTTTTATTCCAGTTACATATGATATACACTATTAGCCTTCAAAGGAATTTCTCACTTGATTTCTTCTGCCCTATTTAAAGGAAATCTGGGTAAATGTTTGTTCCTCTATGATTACATTTTTTTTTTTTTTTTTTTTAAAGGACCCCAAACACATTAAAACACAAAATAAAATGTTACCTCACCTCACCTCTCAATTTTCTATTCGAGCACTGGTCACTGCCCTGGTCACAGAAATGTGGCACATGACTGCTCAGGCCAATAAGTGGCTGCAGCCATCACGTGCCGGCCTCATGTAAAGAAAGACCTGGGCCCTAACTGGAGTTGAGTGGTTTACTGGACAGGCGAGTATTGATATGTTGCTTTTTTTACATTTGGGATCCTTTTTTTTAAAAGTTTTGTTAATACTAGGATATCCCCCGGTGATAGGATATCATACTCCGGTGAATTTTTTTTTTTTTTAATCAACTGGTGCCAGAACGTTAAACAGATTTGTAAATTACTTTAATTATTAAGTATTAAAAAATCTTAAGCCTTCCAGTACTTATCACTGCATGCTCCAGAGGAATTCTTTTCTTTTTAAAATCTTTTCTGTCTGACCACAGTACTCTCTGCTGACACCTCTGTCTGTCTCAGGAACTGTCAAGAGCAGGAGAGGTTTGCTATGGGGATTTGCTATTGCTCTTGACAGTTCCTGAGACAGACAGAGGTGTCCAACTTCCGCTGGAGCATACAGCATCTGATAAGTACTGGAAGGATTAAGATTTTTTTTTTATAGAAGTAATTTACAAATCTGTTTAACTTTCTGGCACCAGTTGGTTTAAAAAAAAAAAAAATTTTCATCAGAGTACCCCTTTAAACTCATGGTTTAATATTTGGCCATGAGGCAGGCATCTGATGTATCAATTAGAATTGGGCTTCCTGTCCAAGCACTGCTGATTGATAGCTGTCATTCAGCAGTCGATGGGTGGGAGGAGCCTGAAAACATCTCATGGATCTCCTGAATACATCAGATTCCTACCTAAAAGTTGTGTCATTAAAGGGGTACTCCATGAAAGTTAAGAAAAATTTAAATGCCCCAAAGCCACCACAATACCTGTTCTGTGTCCTCTGTAGTTATTCATGTGGTTTTTGCAGCTCCCTTGGCCCCTTATTTCTCCTAAATATGTTTTCCTTGTTTGCAGCACAGACTATAACTCCCAGACGTCAGTGCAGCTTTGAATAACAGCTGCCAGCCAACTGCTTTTACCATCTGTGTGCATGCTTACACTGCAGCTCACACACACTGTACATGTCTTTTCTTTCAGACTATCCTTCCTCCAGCAATAAATCATGCTGTGCTCTGAATGGCAGCAGTCAGTGAATAGATGTTCAGCAGCAAAACAGCAGCTATGTGCTCAGTTGTGACAAAGAATCTTCACTGCTTTTCTCTCACAGCTCACAAGCTCCTCACACAGGGAGGGGACGGGAGGTGTGGCTGTACAGCAAGAGCTCTAGACCAAACAGAAATCAGACAGAAAGCAGGTGGTGTTGTCCTGAAGGGTGGGGGCTAGTCTCAGTGAAGGGTTTACACCTAGACAGGGTGGATTTGAGAATTACATTTTTCTCTCATTTCCTGCATGTAGGTGACAGCTGAAAGAGGGAAACTGCTGTATATAGCTAATGAATGATATTTAGACAAATACATAGGTTGGTGAGAGGGAAAGGTTGGGCTGTAGGTTTAGTTCCCTGGAGTACCCCTTTAAGTATATATAAGGCAGTTTTTAAAGTTGAACTGTTGGAAGCAGGAAAAACAGGCAGGATTAATGATCTGAGCAGCTTTGACAACTGCACCATAATGGAGTTTTACTGTGGAGTGCTCCTGATAAACAGTGGTCAGTACCTATTAGAAATAATCCTAGTGAAGAAGAGCTGCTGTCTGGTCCAAACGCACAGAAGAACCCCCTCATTTCAGGCACGGCACCCCTTTCATTCGGTGCACGGAGTGAACTCCGCTCCGTGCCCGATGTCTGGCGATGCGGGCTGCTACGCTCCCTCCATTCACGTCTATGGGAGGGGGCGTGATGGCTATGTACCAGCCGTCACGCCCCCTCCCATAGACATGAATGGGGGGGGCGTGGCGTGACGTCACGAACGCAGAAGCTGCAAGCTTTCGTGTTCCAGATGCCGCAGCTTCAGGCCCGAAGATCGCGGGGGTCCCCAGTGGCGGGAACCCAACGATCTAATATCTTATCTTATAAGATGTTTCAAACAGAGTACCCCTTTAATGCTGGTCACGATAGAAAGATGTTCAATGTAGTAATAAGGGAATATCACTTCTGTCAGGATCCGGACTGGTATGCTGCGAGGACACTGGAGGTGGATCCTCTGTGTCATTGAGGTGATGGCATGGGCCGTACCAGGGGAATGGAATCTAAGGGGTTACTGGTTTTCACCAGAGCCCGCCGCAAAGCGGGATGGACTTGCAGCGGCAGGTAACCCCCAGGTCGTTCCACCCGATAGCGACTCAACCCCACTGACAGCTGAGACAGGCGCGGTACACAGGGACAAGGCAAGAGCAAGGTCGGACGTAGCAGAAGGTCAGTGCAGGCAGCAAAGGGTCGTAGTCAGGGGCAACGGCAAGGGTCTGGATACACAGGCTTGGGATACACAAAAGGCTTTCTGAGGGCACTAGGGCAACAAGATCCGGCAGGGACAGGAAGGGGAAGTGGGTTTTTATATGAATGGGAGTGATTGACAACTGATTGGGCCAGGCACCAATTAGTGGTGCAATGGCCCTTTAAATTTCAGAGAGCCGGCGCGCGCGCGCCCTAGAGAGCGGGGCCGCGCGCTGGGATGTGACAGCTGGGGAACGGGACAGGTGAGTGGATTGGGATGCGACCCGCGGGCGGGCTCGTCCCGCTACACGGATCGCATTCCCGTCGGCAGTGACAGTGCAGCGCTCCCGATCAGCAGGTCTGACCGGGGCGCTGCAGACAGGAGAACGCCGCGAGTGCTCTGGGGAGGAGCAGGGACCCAGAGCGCTCGGCGTAACAACTTCACTGAACCCATTAATTCTTAGGATCCTCATATCACAGAATCTAATGTTTACACAGTAAACCGGCATCAGAGTCATGGGTGCCCAATGCTCACTGATGCGTGTGGGGAGTTAAGGCTAGCCTGTCTGCTCCAATTCCACAGAAGAGATGCTGGAGCACGAACTTAACCCTGGCTATGATAGAAAGGAGTCAGATAACATCCAGTGCTTTGCAGCTTGCTGCATTTGAGGTTGCATAGCCACAGATTATTCAGAGTGCCCATGCTAACCCCTCTCCATTACCAATAGGGTCCCCAATAAGCATTTAAGCTTCAAAACTGGACCATGAAGCAATGGCAGAAGGGGACCTGGTCTGCATCACTTTTCAGAGAATTGCACCAGGATGCTTTATGGAAGCAAGGCAAGTTGACAGAGGCAGCTAGGTGCTGTGGGCAATGTTCTACTAGGAAACGTTGGGTCTTGGCATTCATATGAATATCACTTTGACACACAATACAAACTACCTAAACATTGAAAACCAAGTCCATGGCTTTATGGCAATGGAATATTCTAATGGCAGTGGAGTCCTTCAATAATGTGCCCTGCTCCAGTGGAAAACTTGTTTGAGAATGGTTTCGGGAACATGACAAAGAATTCAAGGTGTTGACCTGGCCTCCTATTTCCCCAGATCTCAATTCAGTCAAGCATCTGTGGAATGTTCTGGAAAACAGAATCTGCTATGACTTGGTACCAGATACCACAAGATACCTTTGGTGTATACTCTTGCTTTTTGTTCTCTTACTCACCACATTTGCTCTACTACTAACCTGTCACATATAGTATTATTACCCCATCCATCATAGTTGATAGAACAAAGCCAGGAAGATTTCATTGCCTTTATTTTACTAATCAATAACTTGTTTTTTTCCCCACACCCTCACTGTCATCTGGTGTACTCTTGTCTATTTCCGTATGTTTTCCTACATACGCTGGGCTCATACGGAGCGTTTAGGGCAATAATGCATTCTTTCTTACAGCAGTAGCCAGATGTTTACCTTGCTGTGATATACTTGAGTGATTTTGGAACATATTGCATTTTTTTATGCTAGCATTCTCTAAATGTGACACGTGCAGCATTCTATTTTTACTCCACTTCTCCCTTGACTGTGTTACTGTTCCTCTGAGTGATTTTTATTCCATGACCAATTCCTCATATACCTGTAGGATGCTATTACACGTTCAGCCAAGTCACAGTAACCATATGCAGCTTAACCACTCACTGCTGTTCTTCACCTAAATTTGCCCCAAAACATGACAACAACAGGTAAGGAACGACAATTAACAGTAAACTGCATGTGGTGACCATGGCTCAGCCGCAATGTGGAATGACAGCCATATTTACATTGCATGTCTATATTCCAACTGATGGACCAGATTTCCTTGGGTGGGAACTTATCGTTCTAGAACCTTAGAGATTAGAGCAATTATCGATAATGATCATTAACAGCCATTACCTATAATTGTTATATCAATGGGCATCTTTATTGCATCCCAGTTGTCTTTATACTTAACCTCATACACTGTAGTCACTTAGCCTATCCATTCTAGAGTGTATACAAGTGTGTATGTTTATACAGTCATGTATATGTTGGCACCCCTTAAATTTTTCTAGAAAATGAAGTATTTCTCACAGAAAAGGATTGCACTAACACTTGTTTTGCTATACACATGTTTATTCCCTTTGTGTGTATTGGAACTAAACCAAAAAAGGAAGGAAAAAAAGCAAATTGGACATAATGTCACACCAAACTCCAAAAATGGTCGGGACAAAATTATTGGTACCCTTTCAAAATTGTGGAAAAACAAGATTGTTTCAAGCATGTGATGCTCCTTTAAACTCACCTGGGGCAAGTAACAGGTGTGGGCATTATAAAAAATCACACCTGAAAGCAGATAAAAAGGAGAGAGGTTCACGTAGTCTTTGCATTGTGTTTCTGTGTGTGCCACACTAAGCATGGACAACAGAAAGAGGAGAAGAGAACTGTCTGAGGACTTGAGAACCAAAAATGTGTAAAAATATCAACAATCTCAAGGTTAAAGGGGTATTCCAGGATTTTTTTTTATTTGACTATGCTGCAGGGGCTGTAAAGTTAGTGTAGTTCATAATATAGTGTCTGTACCTATGTGTGACGGTTTTCTCACAATTCTTCTGTGATTTTCACTCCAATATTTATTTTTACCAGCATACAAAATGACTGTTGTCTCAGATTTTTCCCAGGTTGCAATGCGGCCGAGACCTGACTCACTAGCCAGCTGATGACAGGGAGCCTGTCTGCTTCAATGGGTGGAGGGATTGCTTGGTGGGAGAGAGATCAGTCTGTAACTAATGCAACAGCTGTAGGCACCCTGATTGAAAACCACAGGTCTTTTGAATGGATGCAGCTCATTTATGTTTCAATGGGTGGGGTGGCTGATGTGTGGGAGGGTGGAAAATGGAATTGTGGGATTTGTAGTAAAAAAAAGAAGAGTCAAACAAGAAATACCACTTCACAAAAAGCTAGCCACAGTGTTATAGAAATCTCACAACATAGCCATTTAGCCCCAAGACAAGCGCAGATCCTTCCTATGCATGTCCATTACTGCCTGCCAGGTACATACTAAAATCACCTTATGGTGGATAACCCCTTTAAAAATCTCCAGAGATTTAGATTTGCCTTATTCCACAGTGCGCAACATTATCAAGAAGTTTGCAACCCATGGCACTGTAGCTAATCTCCCTGGGCGTGGACGGAAGAGAAAAATGTATGAAAGGTGTCAACACAGGATAGTCTGGATGGTGGGCAAGCAGCCCCAAACAAGTTCCAAAGATATTCAAGCTGTCCTGCAGGCTCAGGGAGCATCAGTGTCAGCACAAACTATCCGTTGACATTTAAATGAAATGAAATGCTATGGCAGGAGACCCAGGAGGATCCAATGCTGACACAGAGACATAAAAAAGCAAAATGTCTTGTGGACAGATGAGACCAAGATAGAGCTTTTTGGTAAAGTGCATCATTCTACTAATTGTTTACCAAAAACAGAAGGAGGCCTACAAAGAAAAGAACACAGTACCTACAGAGAAACATGGTGGAGGTTCAATGATGTTTTGGGGTTGTTTTTCTGACACTGGGTGCCTTGAATGTGGGTAAGGCATCATGAAATCTGAGGATTATCAATGGATTTTGGGTCGCACTGTACAGCACTTTGTCAGAAAGCTGGGTGTGCGTCCGAGATCTTGGCTCTTCCAGCAGGACAATGACCCCAAACATATGTAAAAAAAAAGCACCCAGAAATGGATGGCAACAAAGTGCTGGAGAGTTCTGAAGTGGCCAGCAATGAGTCCAGATCTAAATCCCATTGAACACCTGTGGAGAGATCCTAAAATTGCTGTTGGGAAAAGGCGCCCTTCCAATAAGAGAGACCTGGAGCAGTTTGCAGAAGAGTGGTCCAACATTCCGGCTGAGAGCTGTAAGAAGATTATTGATGGTTATAGGAAGCCACTGATTTCAGTTATTTTTTCCAAAGGGCGTGCAACCAAATATTAAGTTAAGGGTGCCAATAATTTTATCCAGCCTATTTTTGGAGTTTGGTGTGACATTATGTCCAATTTGCTTTTTTTCCTCCCTTTTTTTGGTTTAGTCCCAATACACACAAAGGGAATAAGCACGTGTATAGCAAAACATATTAATGCAATCCTTTTCAGTGAGAAATATTTCATTTTCTTGAAAAATTTCAGGGGTGCCAACATTTACGGCCATGACTGTATAGCAAGAGCCATACTGTGAAAAAATTACGGGAGTGATGGGCAGCACCTGAATTCTAAAAGGTGCCACTCCCCTAAAACAACATAGAAAATAAATAAGCAGTTGGTAGGGGAATACAAATATAATTGATAAAAAAAAGGCATGCTCTTATTAGAAAAGACCTTCAAAGAAACAGACAACAAAGGGTTAAAAAATTCTAAAAGTATTAAATGGAATGCAATCAACAATATTTGGGGGTGCAAACATAATAAACTGTAATCTCTTGGACTAATCTTCTGATGTTGAAGGTATTATCCGGCCTAAAACTTTTTTTTTGTTTTAAACATTATCACCATGCTGCCGGCATTTTAAACAAAAAACCTAAACTTACCTTCCACTACTACTTCAGTGCCCTGGTATCACTGCTCTCGTCCTTTGGTGCGGTCTTCTTCCTGGTTCCTGGTGGTCGACACATCTTACTGTAGCTGAGTCGCAGTGTGACCCCACCAGCAACCAGGTTGAGGACCGCAGCAGAGGATGGGAGCAGTGAAGTGACACGTAAGTCCAGGTTTTTTCAGTCCAGTCCAGTACCCCTTCAAGACATTGTCAGCTGTGTAGTGGACACTCAAATCCTGCCCTCCTACCTTCGTTCCATGTGTATGCTGCACTGCAATGGTGGAATTGACTAATCCTGGTGGGGTTTCTAAGGCAAAGTCTTCCAGACCTATCTGTCAATGTATCACAGCACAATCCCTGTGTCATTCTTTCTCTGTTGCATGACCACACCCTGCATTTGAATCAAAGCAATGGTTAACTCTGATCTGAGACTGCACTAAGCTCATATAGGCCTAGTGAACCCAACCAGGTTTCAGGTCAGTGGGGTTTCAAGCCTGTTTTTGTTTTTATGTTGTTAAAAATGGCTGCCAACATATCCATGCATGGACAGGCACAGGCCCCATAGACTTTAATGGCCCAAATGTGGTCACTGGTCACTAGCGGACTAATTCATTTTTTGAGCATATACTGTACATGTTTAGACACGGGCCCCAAATCCTGGTTTGCTGTGCACAATTTAGCATTGTGTGCTTTGGTTTATAGGAGATTATTAATGGACCTATATACATCATTGTGCAGTTCCTTAATATATATCAGAAACTGCTCCTATGCCATGAGCACATTCTAGCTGCTAGCAGAAATTCTGAGCTCTGTGGTCCACCTTTTAGTCTGTTCCTGTTGTCTGTGTTCCTGTTCCTCAGGGAAGGCCACAATCTGTGCTGATGTGCAAGGGTAATGCAGGGACCTCCCCTTTAGGCATGGTCTCGGTAATAGTGGATCTATTAATACTTTGATCTTCTGATGTTATATTTAGTGTTGGATGAATTTCCTAAGCTAGATTTTGCACATGAATTGGGTGAGATAATGTAGTATTTTGTACTCTGCACTTTAGTTTTTCATATGTCAATCAATGGTTTAATATCAAAGGATTTGTCCAGTAGGTAACAGCTTATTATGCTTGCCCCCATCCCTCAGTATTGTTCATTCTTTTAGATGTTTTTAATCCCTTGTTGTTGTTTTTTTGGATGCCTATTTTTGAAGAACAATTTTTGTATTGTTTGACTGCACATGATGCATTTCCACACACCAACTTCTTTTCTCTTGTTCTTACCTTAATATTATCACCAGAGAATGACTCAGATTCCTGATGCCTTTTTGTCTGAATATTTCATGCTATTGTGTATACAGTATTATTGATTTTTAATGGACATGGTAAGTGGCATTCTAGGGCTTCAGTTATGGAATTGTTGCAGGGAATAAGAAACAACATGGCTGCTTCTTTCCCAAAACAGTGCCGTTTCTGGCCACATTTTGTGCATGGTCTTGTAGTTCATCCCTATTGACTTTAGTAGAGTTTAATGGAGTCTGCAATATCACACACAACCTGTAGACAACATCCTAACAACCCTTACTGAACAAATGCTACATTTCTAGCACTTATATCAATTTTTGTTCTCTGTGACCCTTCACAACCCCTAGAACCTCTTGTTTATTCCTTTCACCTCCTCTAGCTTTCACTCTCTTGCTTTATTTCATAGCTCTATGGTTACATAATGTCTTCTCTTTTATCTTCTTACAGAAAAGCTCCTACTCTTTGCTATTTCCTGATGCACATAAGTACTGCCTTTCAATAAATAGCCACCATTTTCTCTTTCACCAACACTGGCAATAGACCCAATGATTTTTTAGATAATTCTCTCCACTAAATATGAAGAATCTTAACCATATCTATAACCTGTGTGGTTAGCTGTGATCCACGTAACTACACCTACCCTGATCTCCCATATCTGACGTTCTGACCCTTCCTAGTCCCCCTTGTCACTGCTGCTTCTTCAGGAAAGCAATGTCCACAGTGGTGTGCCATCTGTGTCTATATGTCTATTACTGGTAAAGTTTATAGAATTCATTTCATTTGAAATACATATTATTGAACACTTACTGAGGTATTGAAAAGGCATTTATGGGCTATTTTAGGTAGTTGTCTTAAAGAGATTTCACTGTGTTTATACAAAGATAGCAGCTAGAAGATGACTTTAGCGCTATGCTTCAAAATTTCAGCTAGGAAGTTGAAGGGATTTTGTGGAAATCAGATTTTAGTGACTTGTACTTAGGAAAGGTCTTCAATGTTTGATCAACGGGACCATGGCCAGTCAGCAGAATAAAGGGGCAGCTAACAATAAATGTTGGCTATTTTTGACTCCTGAAGGAGCCCATTAAAAGGGTTGTCCGGGGAACAGAAAAGGTCCTACTGGAGGTTTCCACCAATGTCTAATGGATGCATGATTCCGCAACATCGGTAACATTATGAAGCTTTTGGACTTTGCTAGTGGGCGTGGTGTAGCCCACATGGAACAGTATACTTCTGAAACGACCAGGGAGTGGAAGTGGAGTCCCGGGGAGCAGAAGAGGTAGGAGTTTTTCTGCTCCCCGGACAACCCCTTTAAGTACAGTATTTCACCTCCAACCAAATAACATTCACAGGACTCTGTGTGATACTGTTATAATATGGGTTCTTCCCAGTGGTGAGGTGTATAGTTGACCTTGTGCCTATAGAACTGGCATGGAGTGGAAACACAACCATGAGGGTGTCTTTTTGAATAACAAAGTATTGGTTTTGCAGGGCCAAAGAACTAAACTACCACATTACGTGAATCCAGTATTTGGTTAGGATGGTTTCTTCTGTATAAAACCCAAACTTTTGATCTGATCCCCAGCCGAGCTTGAATTCTCAGATTTTGGTAAAGTTGTCCTTTAAAGGTGTCCTTATTAGGGGTGTTAAATTCAAGAAAATACATGTGCATGAAAGGGTGGTGGCACTTGTCTTCAGAAAATATCCTGCATCATTCCTTCTGCTGATTAACCTTTGTGGGGGATGGGGTCTGACATTTTATGGGAATTCTTAATGCTGAAGTTATTGCTTTTGAAAGATCAATAAGTTCATTGAATTAGATCACATAGCCTCTGGCAGTGTTGTATCGCCACCTGGGGGAGGAGTTAGTAGGTTGATGAAAAATGGCCCCAGCAAAATGATGTAATTGTAAATGGCAATAGTATGTAAAAGAAGTGATCCACAAGAACAAATAGGTCTTTTCCTAAAAGGGAAAGGACCTTCAAAGGATTTGGTAACTTTGTCACTTTGTGTTTGTATACAATGAAATTTGGATATGCAGTACTCATATTATGTGTCCTAACCTATTTTGTCTATTTTCTAGTTTGTAGTCCTGTATACTCCTCTGTTATCTATGTAACCGGTAGAAATCCTCAATGTCTACAAAACAGTAACAAGCTGTGTAATATGTAATTAGCTGATAGTGTAGACTGTGCCTGAGAAGTCCCATTAAATGAATAGATCAATAGATATCACAAGGTGAGACTTGACTGCAGATAGAGGCTCTAATATACAGTGGGCATGCTCACATCCATGCTTCACATCAATAATTCCAAGTGAAAGATGTATTTTCAGTCTTGCTTCTTCTTTCATCCTGCTTTTTTTTTTTTTTTATTAATGTACACATTTTATATTATTTTTGGTTTAATGTCTTATAATTGAATACTCTAATATAATAATTTGTAACATCAGGTTACTTACCCAGCTGTAATAGCAGGCCTTTAGTTTGGCCCAAATTCTAGACCCATGGGGATATTTACTGTAAATGTTATGAAATCTGTTTCCCTCTGGCTTTCCGGATTACAGTCTGTATACATTGTACCAGATGTGCAACAATTCCGTACATCGGAGTTATGTGCACTGTTCATTTTCAATACTGCTATGGCTACATTATATTAGTGACTGTGACTACTAGTATTGCATATACATATATATATTATATTGGATTTCTTCATTTGAGTTATTTTACTCTATGTCATTATTTTTCTCGCCAAGACAACTCCTTTTTATAATGAAACCATGTGCAGGGGAAATGTAGTATTGCATGGCGCCAATTTAAACAATTTGGTCGCCATGTAATACGTGACCTGGTCCGCCAGAACAATAACTGCTCTTTATTAGTAGCATACTCAACTCCTGGTTAATAAAGAGGTAAACCAAGTTGAGGGACAATTTTGTGGCACCCATATGTAAAAGGGTTTTCTTGTTGAAGCATTCACTCTTCTTTATAAACGAACATTCCTCTATTCAGTGCAGTCATCTGAGATCTCTGCTAAGTTCTATTAAGATGCATGATAAGTTGACCACACACATAAGATAAACCACGGCAAACCCATTAATTTTGACAGCATGGGCTTCTGGTCTTGTGTGTTTAGGAGCCTCCATACTCTGCACCATGCCCGAACCAGTTGGAAGAAGATTTTATCAGGCACTTATAACCCTACTCCTCTTCTAAACAAACATGCACACTCAGCCCAGCCAAGCATGCATTTGTAGCAGAGTCAGCTAAAATAACTGTTGGCTGAATGGCCAGCTGTAGAAAGATTTAGTGTAAACAAAATGGAAGCAGTATCTTAGGAGGTTTTTATTGGTATATCTGTAGAATGTACAAAGAGCAAACATAGAATATGGAATCATGTGTCATGTTGTATGCAAACTTTTAGACATTATAATCCCAATGTACCAAATTAATTGATTGTATCCTTAAATAGGTTATACAACATAAGGTGACTTTAGTACTTGCCAGACAGTAATGGACATGCTTAGGAAGTCTTGGGACTAAATGACTGTGTTGTGAGTTCACCATAACGCTACTTTCTTTTTGTTAAATGGCAATTTCCTGTTGGAGTTCTCTCCCTCCAACTAAAAGTCCCAGGATCCCTTGTTTGTAAGTGTGAGGTCCCTTTTCTCTCTCCCACACATCAGCCACCCCACCCATTGCAGAACAGCTGAGCTGCCTTGCATGCTGTGCTGTGCACAAAACTACAATTCCCTGCATTCCTGTGGAGAATGATCTTACCACCCAGCTGTCCCCTCACCCATTGAAGCAGACAGGCTCCCTTTTAACACCTGACTAGTGATGTAATGTCTTGGGTCACACTGCAACCTGGGAAAAGCTAAGACTACACTCATTTTGTATCCTGATAAGAATGAACATTGAACATCGGGGCAAAGATCACATAAGAATTGCAGGACCCTATATTATGAACTACACTAACTGTACAGCCCCTGTAGCACAGTGAAATAAAACAAGATGCCGGAATACCCCTTTAACAATTCTGTATTATATTATGAACTACACTAACTTTACAGCCCCTGTAGCAGTCAAATAAAAAAACAAATCTGGAATACCCCTCTAACAAGGCTGTATTTGCCATAGGCACATGTGGACCTGTGGCTAGGGCAGCAGTGTTGAGGGGGGGGGCAGCACTTCAGTGAGTACAAATGCTGTGGCCTGAAAAAAAGAATAATTCTTTCCTTTTGAGTCAGAACTGCTCTGATAATTCACCACATTCTGTGTATAGAGGTGAGACCCATAGTGAATCTGCAATAAAATCTGGATATAATGCATGGGTTTTTGCCACATATTTGTAACAGATCTGCATGGAAACATTCTGACACCTAGGGTTGAATGAGCTGTAAATACGGACCTGATCCTTAGCAGCAAATAAAATAGAAAGATCTGTGTAAAAGTAATGACAATAGTGATAGTAAGTTATGTAAGTTTGACACCACCTGTAAGATGTATCTTGTCCTCTTTGTAACCTGTATTCCATTGTACTATGAACGAGATATAACTATAATTTGTTATGACTATTATTTGTCCATCTTGTTTTAAATACAGCATGGGAAATAAGTATTGAACACGTCACCATTTTTCTCACTAAATGTATTTCCCCCCCCAAAAATGTCACAAAATTTTCACCAGATGTTGATAACAACCCAAGTAATCCTCACATAAAGAAACCAAAACTAATAAGCTCAGATATTAAGTTGTGTAATGGTGTGAAATGATACAGGGAGAAAGTGTTGAACACATAAAGAAAGGGAGGTGCAAAAAGGCCTGGAAAGCAAAGACAGTAGCTGAAATCTGTCAGTAATTAAAAAGCAATCCGGTCCTTTGTCCTTTGTGCATTTTTATATCGGCTGATTCAGTCCTAACTGATGGCCTACAAAAAGGTCTCATTTCCAAGGTGTCACACAAGTCACATCTCATGATGGGTAAAAGCAAAGAGCTGTCTCAAGACAATCACAACCTAATTGTTGTAAAACATAACAGTGGCATTGGTTACAGGCGCATTTCTAAGCTTCTGAATGTTCTAGTAAGCACTGTTGTGGCCATTGTACAGAAGTGAAAAGACAATTATTTCACCATAAATTAGCCTTAATCGGGTGCTCGTCGCAAGATTTCTGACAGAGTAGTGAAAATAATAATCAGAAGAGTTGTAGAAGAGTTGTCCAAGTCAAGGACACTTGTAGAGAGCTTCAAAAAGACCTGGGATTAGCAGGTACTGCTGTCTCAAAGAAAACAGTAAGTAATGCACTCTGCTGCCTTAGCCTGTATGACGTTCACCACGCAAATCCATTGCTGAATAAAAACATGTTAAAGCCTATATCAAGTTTGTTGCACAACATTTGGATAAGCCAGTGAAATACTGGGAGACTGTAGTATGGTCAGATGAGAGCAAAATGGAAATGTTTGCCATAATACGCACGTATGGAGGAGAAAAAGCACTGCACATCACCCTAAAACACCATACCAAAAGTGAAGTTGGAAGGTGGGAAATCATTGTGATATATATAGATATATGTAATATATGAAGGAAGGATGAATGGGCAAATTTACCGCTACATTCTTGACAAAAATCTGCTGCCATCTGCCAGGATGGTAAAAGGAGGGTGGACATTTCAGCAAGACAATGATCCAAACACACAGCCAAGGAAACTCTCAAATGGTTTCAGTCAAAGAAAATAAAGCTGCTAGAATAGCCCAGCCAATCACCTGACTTAAATCTCATTGAACATCTATAGGAAGAACTGATGATCACGATTCATAGAAGAGGCCCACAAAACCTTCATGATTCGAAGACTATGTGGAAGAAAGGGCCAAAATCACACCAGAGTAATGCATGCAACTAGTTTCTCCATGCAGGAGTCATCTTGAAGCTGTCAGTACCAACAATGGCTTTGGTAAAAAGTATTAAATAAATATCTGTAATCTTGTTCAATACTTTTTTTCCCCTAATTTCACATTATTACATATAACTTCATTTCTGAGCTGATTTGTTTTGGTTCCTTTGTATGTATGCATTACTTAGGTTGTTACCAACATCTGGTGAACATTTCATGTCAATAGCACTTTTAAAAATATATTTGAGAAAAATGTGACGTGTTCAATACATATTTCACCCGCTGTAGATGCATTATATTACTAAATGACAAATTTGATATATTGTACTGAGCATACTCAGATAACACAGCCTAACACACTGAAGAAAGATCTAGAAGGAGAGGAGGTGGAGCTTGGTGCTGTGAGCAAAGTAGAGTAAGGAAAAGTACCCCTGCAAGAGAGGGGAGTAAATCTGATGAGTGACCCCTGAGAGGTAGGTCTCAAGAGACTGAAAAGACACTCCTGTAAGAAGAAGCTACAAAAAAGTAGATTCTAGAGAGAGCTAAAGAAAATGAGAGCGAATTTAAGGACAAAACAGCTGTGGTGCCCATGGGGACGATAGTTGTAGTGCAGGTCAGCTGGGAACAGTAGTTCTGCAGGGAAGCAGATGGTAGTGTTACGTGGCAGGGTGTTGTAGGTAACCTAGTGGTCCCCTGTGAGCCTGACAATGCTTCAGGATTATGTGAAAACAACTTGAACACTTTACTGAATCCTCTGTGCATTTCCAAATGCAGTAAAGTGTTTTTTTTTTTTGTTTTTTTTTTGCATACAGTGGAATTTTACAGTCTTTAGAGCAGGTAAATAAATATTTGGCCACTGTCCTTTTTTTTTTTTTTTTTTTTTTAAAGATGATTTTTTTTTTTTTTAAGCAGTTATACTGAATGGAAAGTCTCTAGTGTGCTTTTTGTACATGTAAGTGAAATTATTAAAGTAGATGCAGTTGCAGACAAGTTACAGACAGGATACAGTACGATTTATCTTGAGCTCTACTGTGGAAGGCCTACACAGGTGTAGTAGTAACTTTTATGCAAATTCTTGTACTTCTTAGTCACAGATTTTTGCAAGATACCCGATATGTAAAGTGTACACAGGAAACTTCTTTGTGTTGAGCCACACAGCACAAACTCTGACCATAAGTCACTGGAGTGTATGCAGAGGCACACTTGTTCAGTGTTTTTTTTCCCCTCTGGCTAAAATAATAATCCTTCTTGGATGACTTTATCCTCACAGCATGGACTTGAGACAACCTTTTGGGTGAAATCCTTCAAACTCTATATAGTGCCATGATCACTGCACACGTGGTACATATTTGTCTCAGATGATAGAATTTGCTAATTGAATAGGACAGTGACTTGGTTTTAGCAGGCTAGGACAGGACCAAACCGAAGAGTATACTTGGGCCCAGGTATACGCAAGCCTAGCAGAACAAGATGTTGCTCTAGCAAAAGCCAGATCTAGAGTGGTTTGGGTCCACACCTTTCTTTGACTGGGTTTGGGACTCTTCCCACAGGCTTCTAGAAGTTTCTGTAGCGAAACTGGCTGGGAAGCATAATGTGACCAAGGCATCATTCAACTGATACAATGCGTATGCTAATTTGACCCGGACACTCACTAACACTATCCTTGTCTTAATTTCTCTTTAAGGCTGCTCATTTCATCTGCTGTGAGCAAGGGAGGAAGGAGCAGTGGCCCGGCAGGTGCAACGTCTTCTGAAGCCTGGCCAGGCTAATTCCGCCCTTCTTGGCCTCTTTCTTTCTCTCTCTCTCTCTCTCTCTCTCTCATATATATATATATATATATATATATATATATATATATATATATATATATATATATATATACATTAGTGTTTCACAACCATAGCGCCTCCAGCTGTTGCAAAACTACTACTAGCAGCTGGAGGCACCCTATTTGTGAAACACTAATGTTCAAACGTATGCCCATCACTTACTTGGATTAAGAAGACCTCAGATCAGAGAAAAGGAAGGCCCAATCCTCATTCAGAGCAATGCTGCACTGACATATGGCCAGCACCCGTTGGCTCTCCTTCTCAGGCAGTAGGAGCCTGATCATGTGGCCGGTCTTGTCAGGTGCGCTCTCTGCTCTGCTGCGCACACAGCACGAGCTTCCGCCTGTCATGTGGCCCGGCTGCAGTCTGAGATTTCCAACTCATGCCAGACCAGGCATGAGTCCGAAATCTATAAAAGACTATCTAAGGAGACCCCTAGTGGTGGATTTTTCAAATATAAATTTCTCAATAAAATATACCGTATTTTCTGGCGTATAAGACGACTTTTTAACCCTGGAAAATGTTCCCAAAAGTCGAGGGTTGTCTTATACGCCGCGTGCTGCAGTTGGCCGGGACTGCCGACTGCAGCACCTGCCCCGTTGCCCACCCCCGCTTGAGATTAATTTCCCCTATCACATTCGGGACATCCCTGTGTCCCGAAGGATCTTTTCGGGACACAAAGCTGTCCCGGTAACCTTTCTGCAGCCCCGCGTTAACTTAAAAAATGCAGGGGCCGCCGGGAGGTAGTGCACGCAGGGATGTCACTGACATCCTGTGCGTGCACCCATAGAAACAGCAGAGCGGAGCAGCGAGGACACGCGCATGGTAAGTTACCAGCGGCACTTCATCTTCAGTGCTCCAACCTCGGGTCATCTGGTCCCGGGACCTACTGCTATGGCCTATAGGCCATAGCAGCAGATCATGACCCCGGAGCACTGAAATGGGGCACTGATGGCACTGGTCGGAGCACTGAAATGGGGCAGTACACAGACATACAGCCTCCAGTCATGAATTGTATATGACTGAAGGCTGTATGTCTGTGGGGGCCACTGCCTACCAAATATGGGAGGAACTATACTGCCAACCTAATGTGGAGGAACTATACTGCCAACCTAATGTGGGGGGAAATATACTGCCAACCTTATGTGGGGGGAACTATACTGCCAACCTAATGTGGAGGAACTATACTGCTAACATAATGTGGGGGGGAACTATACTGCCAACCTAATGTGGGGGGGGGAACTATACTGCCAACCTAATGTGGGGGGGAACTATACTGCCAACCTAATGTGGGGGGAACTATGCTGCCAACCTAATGTGGGGGAACTATGCTGCCAACCTAATGTGGGGGACTATACTGCCAACCTAATGTGGGGGGAACTATACTGCCAACCTAATGTGGGGGGAACTATCCTGACAACCGAAAGTGGGGGATCTATTCTGCCAACCTAATGTGGGGGGAACTATACTGCCAACCTAATGTGGGGGGAACTATGCTGACAACCTAGTGTGGGGGAACTATGCTGACAACCTAGTGTGGGGGAACTATACTGCCAACCTAGTGTGGGTAGTACCTAGAGGGGTAGTCTTATACGGCGAGTATATCCCAAACTCTATATTTTAACTGGAAAAGTTGGAGGGTCGTCTTATACGCCCAGTCGTCCTATATGTCAGAAAATACGGTACATTTTTTTTAATGATATGCATTTAGAAAAGTGTCCTAAATGCATTAATGTTAAACATATCAAAAGTTTTTTTTTCATGATAGGTACTCTTTAAATCTCAGTGTATGCTCTTAATTCAATTCAAAGTTAACTCACAGTATCCTCACATACAGATTTATGCAATTTGAGGAAAGTTTTATTACAGTTATATGACAACTTTGTATATATGGTAGCTGAAACACAGGTACCGGGCAGTACACAGCCACAGGAGACTGGCTAAGAACTGCCTGAAAAAGGTGCCTGTGATGTGCAGATTCCTACAGAGACTGTATATGGAGTCACTCTATAACCTATAGTTTTTCCAATTCATTTGTACAGTAAAGTTTTGTATGATCTGCCAATACCCGTGTACTCATCATATATTATACTGGTTGTGCCACTCTTATATAATCAAAACCTGCAAATTTTAATTTACCACAGTCTCTCACTGTCCTCCAAGTCATGCTCATAGGAAAGGAAGGTGAGATCTTAGGTGCCTTTCAGCAATCATATTAGACTGATGAGCTGCTCCTTATGCCTTTCAAAATGATATAAATGGAGCAAGATGGTAACCAGCAAATCTATTTACTTGACAAACAAAAGAGTTACTCTGCAGTATAACATATGTTTGACACTTGTTTTCTTTGTCAGTCCTGCAGGTTTGGACACAGCTAAAGCGTAGCTGCTACTTTTGAGGGACATCAGGGACTTTTTAAAAGAGAACTTACAAAGCCTTATCCATTTGTATAGAATATGGCTCAGTTACAACAATCGAATAACAAATAGTATAGATTACCCACTTTATCACACCCCAAAATAAATTCACACCAGAGAAACCCCCTAAACAAATATTAACTACAGACCAGACCCCTAAATAAATAGACTACCTAAACTTCTTCAGACCCCAGAACAGACCCCCCTACATAAATACAGACAATACAGGTCCCTTAAATAAATAACCCCTGTACCAAACCTCCAAAATGTATATAATATATACAAATAAAGACACCCCCCCCACTGAGCCCCTTACCCAGACCACAGGTCCTTTAGACAAATACAGGCCCCAAAACAGACCCCTGGATATATACCCTAATACTGAGCATAGCAACCAATCAGAGCTTTTTTTTTTTTCATTTTCAGAGGCCTTTTCAAAAAATTATCTGATTGGTTGCTATGGGCAACTCAGCAACTTTTCCTCTGGACAGGTTTTGATAAATCTCCCCCATTGTCCCCAGGCTTAAAAAAAATAGGCATCATACCTGATCTTAATTAAAGGGATTGCCTGAGGAATTATTCGTAAAGTTAAATGTGGCCATGCAGGGTTAAAAAAAAAAGTGTACTTGTCTGCCTGATCCCTTGCCACTGCCACTGGTGACCTGTCCAGTTGTACAGCACTTTCTGGACTTACCGTAATCTCAAGGCTGGGAAGTGCTTTCTCAGCTGGTTACCCAATCGAATTCTGTCGAGAACAAGACCAGGAAATGCTGTGCAGCAGGCCCAGGGACTGTCAGAGAAGCAGCAAAGGGTTATCAGGCCAGGTGAGTACACATTTTTTTTAGTTTTAACTAAACATGTACACATTTATGTATATTCTTATTTTTATAGCATGGCCACATCTATCTAAAAAAAGACTCCCAGACAGCCCCTTTAATACAGACCCCAAACTACATAAGCCATGTATAATGTACAAAAAAGTTTTAGACTGACCCAAACGAGATCTCCTGTCCGGAGCCCTGTCTCTCTCTCACGGAATGGGGGGAATTGGCGGCTGACAAGCCCCCTCCATATATCTCTATGGGAGAACCATTCGACTACCTTCAGCTCTCCCATAGAGATATATTGAGGGCCAGTGCCCCGTACAGAAGATTGTGTGGTGTCCCAGCGGTTAGACTCCCCGCGATCTAAACCTTCAGATAGGGGTATTTTTTAGTATGTGCTACTTCTACTTTAAACATACCTTAAAGGGGTACTCCGCTGGAATTCTTACATTTTTTTTTTAAATCAACTGGCTCCAGAAAGTTAAACAGATTTGTAAATGACTTCTATTTGAAAATCTTAATCCTTCCAGTACATATCTGCTTTTGTATGCTCCAGAGGAAGTTCTTTTCTTTTTGAATTTCTTTTCTGTCTGACCACAGTGCTCCCTGCTGACACCTCTGTCCACGTCAGGAACTGTCCAGAGCAGGATAGGTTTGCTATGGGGAGTTGCTCCTACTCTGGACAGTTCTTGATATGGACAGAGGTGTCATCAGAGAGCACTGTGGTCAGACAGAAAAGAAATTCAAAAAGAAAAGAACTTTCTCTGGAGCATACAGCAGCTAAGTACTGTAAGGGTTAAGATATTTAAATAGCAATCATTTACGAATCTGTTTAGTTTTCTGGCACCAGAAAAAAAAAATTATTTCAACCGCGGAGTACCCCTTTAAACTAGACCAGCCTTTAATATAGACCCTAGTCTAAATGTGCAGATACTCCCCTTTCCCCATTCCTGCATTCCTCTTCATTCCTGGACACCTGCCACAGACAGTGTCCGGACACTTGGGCAAGTGTCAGGATGTTGTTTGTGATGGGTGCCTCAGAGTAAAAAGGAATGCAGACAAAAAGAGGTGAATATGAATTAAAGCTTGGGAGATTTGCATGCTCTTTGGGGAGTTTAGGAATCACTTTGACATTTCAGCAAAGTTGACAAGTATGAGCTAATGCAGCTCTCAAGTGTAAAAACCCTGCTGAACAGCACAATAGATATATGATTTGCATCTAGTGTAAGACTGAGGTTAAGTGCAGCTAAACGTATGTTACAGTTTTGACGTTAAGCTGGCCATATACATGAGACTAAATACTCGTTCAGCCAAAAGGCTTAGTCAGTTTGAGGCTAGAATTCCACTTAGGTTTTTTGTGCAAAAACACACCAAAAAACGCCCATGAAAAAAACGGTGCGCCCATATATTAGCTGCAAGTCAATAGGAAACTGCAAAATGCCTGATCCACTTGGTGTTCGTTTTTTCAGTTTGGAGTTTTTTTTAATCCTTTGCCGTTTTTCAGCTGTTTTGGACTCAAAAACGACCTCATGTTTAAACTATGAGATTTTTTTCTTGAACATCTTGGTGCTTTTCTCTTACAGAAGTCTATGGGAGTGATAAAGTGCCAAAAAGCCATGTGGGTTTTAACATTGGCGTTTTTGCAGGCGTTTTTTATTTTATGAAGTTAACTTTTTCATAAAATTTTGTAGGTTACCATTAAAAAAATAAAATTAAAAAAAATGCAGTAGGGATGGGGAAAATTATAGGGAATTAATTTTCTATTTTTTAGAAGAATTTTATTACGCAGGGAACAATTCATGTGAGCGGGCAGGGACCTGAAAATGTACCCGGCAATATTAAAAACGGATAAGGGGTTCATCTCTTTTAAAAAAAATATATATATTATGTTTTTTATGTATATAAACTTTGTATTACTAATGTATTTTATTAATGTTATTTTTAGTAACTACTATGTAAAATACTATGTTAACTATATGTCTGTCCTTATTTGCGGTACTACCACTACTCCCAGCATGGAACAGAGTATGTTCCATGTTGGAAGAAGTTGTACCTGCAATAATCGCAGCGGGTATCACTCCTAAATCCCGTTAAGATCGTAATTTATAATCAGGAGAAACAGGCGGCACACTGCACCACTCCACTCCACTCCCCTCCCCTGCCCTGCACTGTACACTGTCGGAGATGTAAAGAGAACTTCACATCACAGATTCATATTTTCCACCAGGATTGCGGCGGCAAATATAATTCTGCAATGTGGCACAGTCTTGATGGCCCTGAACTATCAGCACCAGATTCAGAAGGGCGGAGGAGCGCAGATTACTAAACGGGTCCGCCAGAAAGAGTGACCGAAACAGCAAGCGAAGGCAGGGGTGTGCGGCGCAGGCTCTGCTCTCCATTATCCACTTGGATGTCCTCCATGTCTATCACATACAGCTCCTTAGGACTGTTGTGGAGCCTCCCAGCAGTGGCGGTGATAGAAGTCCTCTTTACATCACCGACAAAGTACAGTGCCGGACAGGGAAGCGGAGAGGTGCGGCGTGCCACCCGCTTCTCCCGATTAAAAATTACAATCTCAACAGGTCTCAGGTAGTACCACAAAAAAGGAAGGACATATAGTTAATATAGTATTTTACTCAGTAGTTATTAAAAATAAAAACGCCAGAAAATCATCAGCAAGAACATCAAAACGCAGGAAATTTCTGGGGCAATTTTTTGGGCGTACTTTCTGGCATTTTTTTTTTAACAAGAAAAGCCAGTACAAAACCTCAGTGGAATCCTACCTAGCCTGACCGAGCATGCATGTGTTGTGAATGAGGAGAGGAAGAAAGCAACTGCTCTGAACCTCTGATGATGGCTTATCTCCAAGAGAACAATAGGACCTGACAGTTGAACCCAACATACTCTTCATCTGTCAGGGGAGAATCGGGAGCCCACCATATACATTGCACGACTTTCCGGTCACGATAAGTTGGGTCGATGTTATTTAATTTGTGTAACTATCTTTATTGGAATCTGTTAGATAATTTCAAATTGTGTAACTATTCACAACAATAGGTAGGGTAAGGCTGGGATTACATGAACCCAGCCTAAATCTTGACGCAACTGATGACAACATGCATCAGTTGTTTAGCATCCAACATCAATTATTTTTGAATGCCAGGCCGGGGAATATTGCAAGATGTGTTCCCCTGTCCAGTGCCGGTCCGGCAAGTCCAACCATCTGGTGTCTAAACTGAGATGCCTGTAAACTGTCTCATTCAAATAAATGGGATCAGTTTTAGCAGCATTTTCTACGGCGCCGGAGGGAAAAGATGCCGGACACCGGAAATATGTAATCTTAGCCTTCAAAAGAACCTTCCCAGGCACACATTTTAGATTTGTGAATTTATGCATTTGAGCAGAAATGAACAAATACCGGTAAGTGCCCATATGACAGGGCCATATCCCACAGCACAGAGGCTGGAGGAGAAGGAAAGCAGCTATACAGAAATGTTGGGCACTTTCCACCAGACAGATTGCCTTTAAGTCTTGTATTCTGCCTTTTCCTTCCCGGCAGATCTCTCTTGTCATCATGTCTGAGGGGAAGATACTGAGCTCCAGGATAGATGATTTGCTAGGATTTGATTGATCATTTCTATGGAAAAACACTGTTTAAATATAGCCAGGGGTCATAAAGAAAGACAGAATCTCTGATTCCCTTGCCCATACTGTGATTGACAGTCTTGTCTTATGATTTTGTATCCATGGAGAACAGTCAGCAATGGGTAGGGTAGCAGGGTCCACATGTTCTCACCACCAAGTTCGAGATGCAGTAAGGGAGTTGGACATCACTTTTCCATTAGCCTTCTAGCATGCCTCCCATGATGCTCTTACAGCCAAAATGCTGCCAAAGAACCATGGGAGATGTAGTCCAATCATCTGCAGTGCCAAAGGTTGCCTATACCTGCACTATGGTATGCGCACCCTTGTCACAGTGTAAGATAGGACAGCCCAGGAGAACTGAGGTCCACCTTAAGATGTAACAGTAATTGACCTCGTTCTAGTCATCCAGATAGAGGGACTGCTTATCAAGGTGCAATATGCTCCTGGTAATAAATTAGTAAGGACCAGTGTGAGGTTATTCACTATGTAATCAATGCTTCTTTCTTTTATATTAAATCAAGTTTCTCTATTGCTTTAAGCAATGGGGCGGGTTACACTGGGGGGTTAGAGAGTTCCTTTAGATATTAATCTGCTGAGCCACATGTGTATCCTCTGCTTTGATTAAAATGAGGTTATTAAAATGTCTAATGATTGAAATGGTGACAGTCCTGCACTAAGAATCAGGAGAATCTCAGTCATACGCTCTGAAAATTATATAGGGCAATGCTAAACAATACATGGTTTATATTAGTCTTTTCGTTCTATATGACTCAGCTTTTCTTTATTCTGTAAAGTTGTATGAATGCTGTATTTTAATACTTATGAATAATGACTGTGCAGGAAGAAATGGAGTTTTACCTAAGCTAGTAGTCTGAATTCTGACCCCCCCCCCCCCCCCAACATAAAATCCTGGTCCTTCATATTGGTACAGTAAAAAGTGCAAAAGTCACACGTGGGGCTGGATGTGTTAATGGATTTAATTAAAAAGATCTATGTTAGGGTGGGTTCACACTACGTTTGTAATGTACGGTAATGTACGGCAAAAAAACGTCCGCTCCCGTATCCCAGCCGGATCCGGCCTGAACCCCATTCAATTCAATGAGCCGACCGGAGTCAAACGCTGACTCCGGTTGTCTGATTTTTGGCCTGTATACGGTTTTCTGACCGGGCCTAGAACTGTGAGACAACCGGAGTCAGCGTTTGACTCGGGTCGGCTCATTGAAATGAATGGGGTTCGGGCCGGATCTGGCTGGGATACGGGAGCAGACAGTTTTCGCCCCTCCCAACAGTTTTCGCCCCTTCCAACGGGATCCAGCACCCGTACACTACACAGCACCCGTACACTACAAAAGTAGTTTGAACCCACCCTTAGGTGGAAGTTTCCTTAAAATATCAGTTATATAAACATTATCAATTTAAATGGAGTAATAACATATCAAACTGTGTGATAGCAAACAGGGAAGGCTAAGACATTACATAATATGATGAATTAGGTAAGAGACATCAATCTACACTGTCAGCCAATATTTCACATCAATGATCCATGAACAACAATGTCATTATCTTTTTTAACATTATCTTAGCAGCTCTTCTATAAAAATGACTTTGTGTTAAAAATACTCGTACAGTCAAAGTGGAAAGCGTGATTTCTGGAAGTAAATGGCCTCACATAACCAAAGGGCTGATGCCTATAATTGTTATCATATAGATTAACTACTTGCCGGAATGTATTGTTTTGTTAGATCTAAAACTAATTCCTCTGACCTCAGTGCTGAAAAAATTAACCCCTTTTGAACCTACAATCTGTTTTTTTAACAGACCTCTATCCTACCCCAGCGACAATTTAATCCTATTATTTTGACAAAGAACTAAAATAATTATGTCCTTGTTGCTAAATTGGCAAAAGTTACAGAAGTTAACACTTTTCTTCACCTGAAAATTAGAAAAATGATAAAACATAGAATTATAAGGTCCACACCATCCAGCTCAGACATACTTTTAACATGCATTTTTATAACATGAATGCCATTTTATGGCAAGTGTAGGCCTCCATAAAACATTAATATGTATTCTGGAATGTAATAGGTTCTGGAATGTAATATTAAAGGGCTTATCCAGGAATCAAAAAATAGACCTATTTTCTTTCAAACACCACTCCCTGTCTGTCCCCCTTTTAGGTGTGGTATTACAACTTGGCTCCATTCACTTCAATGGTACTAAGCTGCAGAACCACACGCAGCCTGAAGACAGACAGGGAGCGGTCTTTGAAAAAATTTATCTCTTTTTTTGATTCCTGGATAACCCCTTTAATAGGGTCTGATCAACTTTGCTTTTTCTTAAAGTAGTATTCCGGGTTGTATATTTTTTTATAGATATTTGTGGTTAGGCTAAATGAAAAAGGAAAAAAAATCTATACTCACCATTCCAGCAGCCCACTGCAGCCATTCTGACTAAGCCCTCAGGGCACTTTCCTGTGTCAGCACAGGGAATTGCCTGCCTAGCCAATCAATGGTTGAGTTGGAACATGATTTTCTCCAAAAGCCAGCACTGAAAAGCTGATGTTGTCTATGCAACAGTTCTATGCTTTACATTGTTTTATAGTAAAATGTAAAACAAAAAGACCCGGGTGCACCCCAGTGAAGACCGTTAGGGATAAATACAGAGCAGGATAAAATATAAATCGTTGCCCTTACCAGATGGTGTTGTATTATGAGCGCAACAGTTAAAGCAGCATGTGGAGAGAAAATGTCCGATGAGCACCCACAGGATCAGCCCGGTACAGGAATCCCCACGTCTGGTAAGGTAAATGTGTAGAAAGCTCAAAAATTGAACTGTTGGATGGTGCGTCAATCAGACCGAAGTGAAGGTATCAAGTAGATATATTTATTCATAGAAACTTTCTATGAATAGATAAATCTACTTGATGCCTTCATTTTTTAGTAATGATGTCTCTTTTATAGTAAGCTTAGCAAAAGTTTTAGGTGAAAGATAAAAATTATTTCTTCATCACTTTGGAATGTAAAACAAAAAGGTAAAGCTATGGGCACAGAACCTGTTTATTGGCACCCGATTAAGTACAGTTACATATTAAAGAGCTGTAGATACACCATGAGCAACAATATGGAACCTCTGTAAGGTACTGTAGTCTCCACTACAATATGAGACTGTTCCTCAAGAATATGGTATGTTACAGAACACACAACTTTAGTATTTTTACAGATTAATGTGGAAAAAAAGAGTCCATTTACATGTACAAAATCCTGCGCATATTGTATACACTAGACTTGATGCGGTGTTCAGTCAACTAGGATACTGTACATGTGAATAGACCTTGACGAATCTGGCATATCTGTGGCTGCCCTGTGTGCCTCTGACTGGAGACTACACCAGATGGAGCTGGCATAGACTTCAGCTTCAACCTATGCCTGTTTTCTGGCATTACTTTTAGTAAATCAGATGGGAGGCCATGTCTTTTTCCGCTAAGTCCTGCCCACCTGGTGCTGTTGGTATTAAAACCAAGAGGGAGGTTTATCAAACCTGTGCAGGGGAAAAGTGGAGCAGTTTTCCATAGCAACCAATCAGACTGCTTCTTTTAATAAAAAAAAATGGCTTCTGCAAAATATAAGGCTAAAATCACTAGTTACTGATTTAAAGGGGTAGTCTAGTGGTGAAAAACTTATAAGTTTGAGATTGCGGTGGTCGACCCCGCAATCTCTCTGTACGGGGGCCAGGCTCTCCGGCCAGATAGCGGGTGTCGACCACCGCACGAAGCGGCGGCTGACCCCCCCAATACATCGCTATGGCAGAGCCGGAGATTGCCGAAGGCAGCGCCATAGAGTTTTATTGAGGGGTGTGTCGGCCGCCGCTTCATGCAGAGGTCGACACGCCCCCTTCCCGCGGGCTGGCGGGGTTCCGTACAGGAGATCTTGGGGGGGCCCCAGCGGTTGGACCCCCCGCGATCTGCAACGTGTCCCCTATCCTTAGGATAGGGGATGAGTTGTTCACCACTGGACTACTCCTTTAATATGCTTTGCAGTGTTTTTTTTTTTTGCTGTGTTTATTATTTGTGTTACAACACATTTTGATTGGACTAGAGCTGTATTTACTCTAATGTTAATCACAAGAAACGTAGAACAGTAAATAGAGACTTATGTCAATTTGGTAACATGTGACCTGCTCTGCCACCCATTGATGCCCAGTGTCATGTTTATGAAGCTCTTGCACTTCTTTTTCTGTGCAACTCATTTATCTGTCCAGTTGTTAGTTTTAGCTCCTGCTATATACAGTGGGGATCAAAAGTTTGGGCACCCCAGGTAAAAACTTGTATTAATGTGCATAAAGAAGTCGAGGAAAGATGGGAAAAATCTCCAAAAGGCATCAAATTACAGATTAGACATTCTTGGAATGTGTCAACAAAAGTTAGATTTTATTCCCATCATTTACACTTTCAAAATAACAGAAAAAAATGGCATCTGCAAAAGTTTGGGCACCCTGCAGAGTTAATATCTTGTACTGCCCCCTTTGGCAAGTATCACAGCTTGTAAACACTTTTTGTAGCCAGCCAAGAGTCTTTCATTTCTTGTTTGAGGTATCTTTGCCCATTCTTCCTTACAAAAGTCTTCCAGTTCTTTGAGATTTCTGGGCTGTCTGTCACGCACTGCTCTTTTAAGGTCTATCCATAGATTTTCAATTATGTTGAGGTCAGGAGATTGTGAAGGTCATGGCAAAACCTTCAGTTTACGCCTATTGATGTAATCCCCGTGGATTTCGAGGTGTGTTTAGGATCACTATCCATTTGTAGAAGCCATCCTCTCTTTAACTTTTTCACAGATGGCATCAAATTAGCATCAACATTTTGCTGAAATTTTATTGAATCCATTTTTCCTTCTACTTGTGAGATGTTCCCTGTGCCACTGGCTGCAATACAACCCCAAAGCATGATTGATCCACCCCCATGCTTAACAGTTGGACAGAGGTTGTTTTCATTAAATTCTGTTCCCCTTCTTCTTCAAACGTACCTTTGCTCATTCCGGCCAAAAAGTTAAATTTTAACCTCATCGGTCCACAGAACTTGTTTCCAAAATGCATCAGGCTTGACTGTATGTTCATTTGCAAAGTTCAAATGCTGATTTTGTGGTGAGGACGTAGAAGAGGTTTTCTTCTGATGACTCTTCCATGAAGACCATATTTGTACAAGTATCTCTTTATGGTGGAATAGTGTACCACAACTCCAGTGTCTGCCAGATTTTTCAGGAGGGATTGTGCAATCAAACGTGGGTTTTGAATTATTTTTCTCACAATCCTGCGAGCTGTTCTGTCTGATATTTTTCTTGGTCTTCCAGATCTTGCTTTAACTTCCACTGTTCCTGATGTCTGCTGTTTCTTAATTACATTCCAAACAGAGGATATTGACATCTGAAAACGTTTTGCTATCTTCTTATAGCCTTCTCCAGCTTTGTGAGCATCAACTATTTTCAGTTTCAGATTTCTAGACAACTGCTTAGAAGAACCCATGGTGCTGATTGTTGGGGCAAGGTCAGATGAGTCTGGGCATGTAAAACCTTTGATATTGACATCACCTGGTCTTCCCAGATGATGATTGAGAACAATCCATGACAGTGGCAGGTCTAAGCTTTGCAAAGGGGGCAGTGCATGCTATAAATTCTGCTGTGTGCCCAAACTTTTGCAGATGCCATTTTTTTGTTTTCTGTTATTTTGAAAGTGTAAATGATGGAACTAAAATCTAACTTTTGTTGATATATTATAAGAATGTCTAATCTGTCATTTGATGCCTTTTGGAGATTTTTTCCATCTTTCCTTGGCTTCTTTATGCACATTAATGCAAATTTTTACCTGGAGTGCCCAAACTTTTGATCCCCACTGTATACCAACAAGGTATTTATGACTAACACACCCTTCCTTTCTAAATTTGAAAAAACTGATAATCATTATGAAGGAGATTTATCAAGCTCTGTAGTAGATTATTTTGTGTAAAAAAAAAAAAGTTGCACGGACTTGCGCACGTGCGACTTTTCTGTACATGCTGTGACTTTTAGATTTTTGCTTATTCCAAAGCACATTTCTGAAATCTGCTCACGTAGTTATTTTTTTATTTTTTACTTTACAGTGGTCATGCATTAATCAAATGCGATAGTCGCTATTTATGAAGAAAAAAAGTTGCATCTGCTTTTAAAAGTCGCATAATTATTCCAGGTCCAATCTGGCTTACAGAAAGTGCATACGTCTGCAGAAAAAGATATTAACACCCACTATAACAACTGTTCTTGTTCTGCATCACAAAAAAAAAGCTACTACATTAATGTTAATATTAATTATAGAAAAAATTTATTATATAACTAATAACTCTATTAATTTAAGGTTGAAAATACACACTGCACACCTTGTTAATTTTAGGACACATACATGCTGGCGTACCCACTAAATTTTAAAATTAATGTTCTGTTAAATAGAGGCACAAAATAATTGTGTAAGATTTTTTACAAACTACGTAAATAACCCATATGTGGCACTAAAATGTTTCTTTAAAAAATAAAAAAATAAAAAAAAAAACATTCATAGTAATACAGCTTCCTGCACATTTTGGGGTGGGTAACGTACCGAGCCGTTTTTTTGTTTATATGCCTGTTGGTGCTGTCTTCCTTCCTGGCGTAAACTCCGGCCTTAGCGCAGCCACACAAGACTCCGCTCCCCAACATCATGGAGCGGCATAGTATGTTTTTAATATTTTTTAATTTCTTAGGAGGGTGGATGGGTTGTTGCGGGATAGTTGGAGTGCAGCTATTTAGTGGCAGGCAGGACAGTCAGGCTGTCAACCGATGCAGTACGCCCCCCCCCCCCCCCTCCCCGTCACTCTCTAGCAATGCTACTGGTAATAAAGGGTAGATAAAGAACTTCGGCTATTAACATAAGGATACACTTTTCTGCTTTAAAAAATGCTTTTGTAAACGGGTTTCCCGGGTTTTGCTTATGTGCGATTTATCAAGGTTGTGCGACTATTTGATAAATAGATCGCATGTAAGCAAAAGTAAGTAAAAAAAATTTTCATATAAAAGCCATGTTTGAAAATAATGATAAATATCCTTCTATATTATTTTTTATATCATTTTTTTATATTATATCTGCAAACCATGCAGTGGTGGTCGAGATGGACTCCGGAAGCCGCTACTGGTGGGTGCTGCATGGTAGATCCAGGGGGTCCCCAGCAGCGGGACTCCGACGATCTGGCATCTTATCCCCTATCCTTTGTATAGGGGATAAGATGTCTAGGGGTGGAGTACCCCGTTAAATGGGGCCACAGACAGTCGGCAATAGTGTCAGATTTGCGGACTCTACGCGGACCCTTTCACATGAATGGTAGCGTAACTTGCAGCGGATTTCCCGCTTCGTGAAACCCGCTGATAGTTACTAGCGTGTGAACGCACCCAGAGAGAGGTTTTCTATGGGGATTTGCTCCAACAATACAAGCAATGTAGCTTCTGTTCATGGTATATGAAGATTTGCTCCAAACACCATCAGCTCTGATGAACGTAATGTTTTGGCAACTTTATATACCCACAACAAAGAATAGAAAACATAGGAGAGACTTCACATTCCAGCAAATATCTTCTCTAAATTGAATGTGAATCACTACCTGGCAGCATTGGATAGACTTGTATGGCTCAGTTGCACGTGACTTTACTATTACTGTGGCCTGGTTTGTTTATTGATTTCTACAATATACAGCCATTTTCTTCTATCTATTATGGGCATCCATTTACACTCTTCATGTAACATGTTTTCTTTCTTTTGTTTCATACTGCTTACATATATGTGCTGTTATTCAATAAACCTCTTTGTAATAATATCAAATGTGGATTAAAAAGGTTGTCTTGGAAGCAGAGAGGGTCCTAGCCCTCCCTGGCGATCTACTTCTGCTCCCTGGTCATTTTAGAAGTATATGTTCTGAGACGGGATAGGGGGTAGGTACCTGTCCCAATCATCTTGATGTTCATAGAAGCATCATGTCACCACAACCGTGATATATCATACAGCCTTTGGACATTGTGTATGGGTGTGCTTTCGCCTGCACACAATGATCAGGACAAGCACTTGCCCGCTACCGTACGGAACAGTATATTTACAAAACGACCAAGGAGCGGAAGTGGAGCATCAGGGAGGAGAATAGATAGGACCTTTTCTGCTTCCCAAACAACTCCTTAAAAGTCATTAGAAATTCCCAGTTATGGTAAGAATGTTTTTTTAAGGGTTTCATATTTTAGTAAAACTATTACTCTTTTCATAAATAATAACCATTTAGGTCATTCTGAGTTAATAATGGGAGTAGAGATGAGCGAATTTACAGTAATTCGATTTGTCATGAACTTCTCGGCTCGGCAGTTGATGACTTTTCCTGCATAAATGAGTTCAGCTTTCAGGTGCTCCGGTGGGCTGGAAAAGGTGGATACAGTCCTAGGAGACTATCCAGCCCACCGGAGCACCTGAAAGCTGAACTCATTTATGCAGGCTAAAGTCAGCAACTGCCGAGCCGAGAAGTTTGTGACAAATCGAATTACTGTAAGTTCGCTCATCTCTAAATGGGGGGGCCCTATGTTAGGTATCCAAATCTCTTGGCTCCTGGTTGGCATTACCCAGACAACATATTGATTTGAATGGGCACTGTGTAATGCATAATTTGCCCTATAGTGATGCTGCAGGAAAACTGAACACTTACTGAAAAGTTTCCCAGCAGATTTTCAATAAGCCCTAGGGATCCCAGGAGAAGTTCTTGTGATTGGCTTAATTTTAAGGGACTGTTCTAAAACGTAGGGATTATTTGAGCGAGCAGCTCTTTTAGGCATAGTTCTACATAAGGGGCAAAGGTGTGTAGGTTGAGTTCTATAACTTATTACTACTTGTAAAAAAGAATATTCCATTTGATGAATATTTATATACATGTTTTTTAAAGTTTGTGTTGAGAGATGAAAGTAGAACGGTCTTGTGTTTGTAGTAAAGCTTCAGGGTAAGTCTGTATTTACCATAATGAAGTCTTTAGGCACTTGCCTAGAGTGGCCTAAACTTGGTTTATTGACTTTGACTTTATGTTTGTGTTTACATATTCATTAAGAATGTAAATGGTATTTACTCATCATTTATTCTGGAAGATAAATGCATGGAGGAGGGAGAAGAAGGTATAACCTCGGGTACATTTTTATTAGTGTTAGCTCATAAACACCTACACACCAATCTGCCAATTTCCAGCTTACTTCCTAAAGAGGATTAGTCTGGAAATTGGGCATTTCTATTTCTACAATTGTGAGTGGCCAAAGCTATTCAGTTATGCAAAGTGACCTAAAGCATTATGTCAGATACAGTGTAAATCATTTAGGATGGTTTCATGCATAGCAATTTCAGGAAAAAAAACATGTTTTTGCCGTGTTTTATGTGACTTTAACTAGATATTTCTTATAGGCCATAGAGAAGGCACTACAAACTTTTCTTGTGGCTTTTTTTCTCACTTTGGTACATCTTTTTTCTCTTTTGGGGGTGAGGGCATGATGTCCATTGCCTTTTTTTTATTTTTTATTATTTTTTTTTTTTTAAATGCCACTTGCTTTAGATGCAGCTTTTTTCAGGCTATTTTTTGTTTTTTGTTTCCTGCTACATTATTTGTTTTAGTTTTTTTTAATGCGATTAAAAACAAAAAAATTATGTGTATTTTTTTTGTTTATTGTGGCTCTTTTCACATAAAAAATTGTGCAATCTTTGAATCACATTATTTATTAATGGAGAAATTAGAGAGAATGCAGGTACTAAAACACACCATTTAAAAGAAGAAAATCCAGATAAAAACATTAAAAGAAATGCTGCCATTTTTAAATAAAAAAATTTAACTAACAAAAGCCACAACAATCTAAGGGTAGGATTTATTTTAGCTGGTGTGCCAGTTTTCTGGCACATACAGTAAAAGTGTAAAAATTTTGGTCAAAGCTCAAAGTATGCCACAGTTTGGCAGCAGTTTTATGCCATGCTTGCCAATTTTCAGAAAGTTGGAGAGGCCTAGTGAAAGGGGGTTGTTGGCTCTCAATGCCTAGCACATTTACTATAGCTAAAATTCATGCCAGCTCCTAGCCATATTTATAAAAACTTCACCAAGTGCCTGTGCCTCTCACTCAATTTGTAGCAATTTACAGAAATGAGTTTTCACTAAAGACTAGTATGTAAAATTCCAGTCTTTAGTAAATATGCCCCTATGCAGAAAGAGGTCATGCTAAGAAAGTTGTTGACTTCTCCACCATAGTGGAAAATAAGCATCACACTGAAATCAGCATCACACTGAAATCATAATGCACAGGTATACCAGGGGTGAGAGGTGTTCTTTTTTTTTTTTGTATTCCCACTAATGGAGGGAGGTTTGAAATGAGGGACACCCCTTCCATGTCCTAATTAAAGGGGTACTCTGGCGCTAAGACATCTTATCCCCTATCCAAATGTCTGATCACTGTGACGCCCCCTCCCATAGGCTTGCATTGAAGGGGTGGAGCATGATGTCACATGGGGTGGAGCCATGACGTCGCAATACTCCAGCCCCGTGATCGGCAGTTATCAGACCCGGAGCGAACATGCTCCGGGGGCTGATGGTAAAGGGGTGCTGCGTGAAAGATCGTGGGGGTCCCCAGCGGTGGGACCCCCGCGATCAGTCATCTTATCCCCTATACTTTGGATAGGGGATAAGATGTCTTGGTGCCGGAGTACCCCTTTAAATATTTAATGTTTAATATTCACAGAAGATGTTTTTGGTGCACACTTAATGATAATTCATGAAAAATGATCAATATTATGATAGACATCCTAAAATACAGATTTGAGCTTAAGAGCAAATATTTAGCAACTTATATGTAGCCCCAAAAACCCCTTGCATTCTCAATAAGTGGTATAAGCCATTTTCCAGTCTCTTGCTGATGTATGGTCCTCTTCGTTCTTAGCCATAACTACCACTGTATCTTCTCTTTATGTTTCCCATTATTGCTCTTTATTCTGGAGTGTAGTTCAGAATCTAGAGCTTTTTGTATTTTTGTTTTATCCCTTGAGCAATTTTCTTTCAGGAGCTTCCCCGGAGTATTAATCCTGTCACAGCAGCGCTGGGCCATGTATTGACGACATCCGTTGTCATGTCGTGTCCCTGCATTTTATTATCCTTTTTCTAGATTTACAGAATTTAACCCTTTAGCCTTCATAATCCTTTCCATTTTAAACAAGTGGATTTATTAGACAACAATAAATCAACAGAACACTATGCTGAGTGAAATGTTACTGAGGGTAGTTGTGGGCAGAAAATAACATAAGAGGTAAATCGGAAATACTGTCTTAGTGTAAATAAGAAGATTGCTACATTAGGAGACTGTACTTTGGGGGGTAAGGAAGGACATAGCCATTTAAGCTATCACTTTTGCTACTTTCTATGTACATTTTAATATGCTGCTTTACCTGTTGTAACATTTTCTTATTCTAAAGCAGATTTGTCCTATGTTAGGCTACTTTCACTCTTCCGTTATGTCCCCACAGTACACCGGCCATTGTGTAAAATGACCGGAGTATAGTGGGGGAAAAATTAGTGCATGCCTGTCTTTTTTGCCTACTATACTCCTAAAACAATGGATCCCATTATAATCAATGGGATCCAGCGGTGCCGGTTGTGACCTCTCCCGATTACAGTCCGTTAAAGACCAAAAAAATTAAAAGCCTAACAGACCCGATACGGGCAGGTCACAATGGCAGTGTGAAAGCAGCCTAAGAGCAGTATATTTTATCTACAGGTCTGCCCTCCGATTTGCCAAAATGGCACAAAAGTTTGTACTGTTCGGCAAATATCAGCACTCATAGAATTCCTGCATACATGGCAGTCTGTAGGCCACTGTCATGGCTGGGAGAAGCAGATGCAGTGTCCCTACCATAAATACAGTGGAGTGGACTCAAAATTATAAGTCCACATCATTTTTAGTAGTCCTGTTGGCTACTAAGAGTACAGACCAGTAGCTATAATATGCTGCTCTTACATAGGACAGCTGACAGATCTTCCTTACATAGTCACTGTCATTTGAAAAAAAAAAAGTTTTCAAACCGTTCAGATGGTTCAGGATGTAGGTGTTCAAAACCGTGCGGATTGTTGGAGTCAGGTGAAGTGCACACTAAGTGTGTTCACTCCCCACTGTCTGTGCAAGACGGAAGATAGGCACATAGATTTAGGACATATAATGTTTTTTTTTTTTTTTATGACATACACATTGGTCATAGATGTTGAGACAATCATAGTCTTTAGATCTATTTAACTGCAGTTTTATCAGGCCAATGAAGTCTAGCATGTGTATGTAGACCCCCAAAAGATGGAGGGAAGTGGAGGTGTGGTCTTGCAGTTGATTATTTTCATTTTGTCACTAAGAAATTCATGCTTGGCCGTACACTGAGGAGGAACAGCTGTTGGCCAAATGAGCATTTGGCTTACAGCTGTCTCACCTTTATGGCCAGCTTAAAAGAGCCAGTTATAAAATTTACACTTTATCATAGGACAGTTAGAACACTGGGGTCAAACGGCTGATCCCATACTGATCACTAGGACATGGGTCTTAAGTCAGTTCTATCAACTTTGAATAGAGTAGTGAGTATGCCCCACTGCAGTGCCATGCAAGTTCAGCAGTCATGCAGTGAGAAGGAACAGGAGGCTTGGGATCCTGTTCTAGTAACCAGTGGTGGAGCCAACAGTGATCAGACATTTATCCCAAATCCTGTGGATATGTTTAAAGGAAAATTCTGGTAAAGCTTGTCACCCATTATTACAGAGTGCTCCCTTTATTACAGAGCACTCTGTATTCTACCGTATTGTGGAGACATTCCCCACAAGAAGCAATGGCATGTAAAATCGTGCCCAATTGCACATGCAAAATTGGACCAAAAGAATCGTATAGTATAGTAGGGCTGAATGAACACTATAATACAGTTAACTTGGGTGTGTGAGGAATTTGTATTATTGTATTAGACTTGGTATATACCTCTCCTCTCCAAAATGTTATTTTGCTCTATTCGGTTTTCTATTACTGTAATAGACTATGGTAGACTGAAACCAGGGTTACAGAGAAAGATGGCATTTGTTCAGCCTGTCTAGAACCATGGGTACCCATGCCTTCTCTATCATATCTTTAACACATGTCTATCCTGTATTGTCTCTACATGCCATCTTCACCCCATTTCCAGCGTTGTGTGTGTGAGCCAGCATCATTTGGCTTATATTGTTCTTTCTTGTTATCTTCATCCACCTTTGTTGATTTTAGTTTTTCATTATCTGCTTTTTCCTGTGTATTTGTGTTTTTGTACATTCCCATTTCTCTGGAAGCCTGCATTCTACTCTTCCCTCTTCCCATCTTGATTTTTTTTCCTTTCTTTCTACCCAATCTCTCCCTTTTATCACCCCCTCCTCTCAGATCCCCAGCTGGTTTATTGCTGTAAGGGAAATCCCCCTCGTGTGCAATGCCTCGCAGATAGAAAGCTCCTACCCTACTCTGCCTTACGTGTGGAAGGGGTTAATGAGATGTTCTAAGGGAGGGAGGGAGGGGGAGGGTGTTTTCATTCTCTCTTTTTTTTTTTTTTTTGCTCCCAATTTTTTCGTTTAATTGTTTTGTTTTTTGTTACCTGGAGGAGATGGTATTTCAGGCGTTTCCATGGAAACATATCCTTCCCATGTAATGAAGATGCTTGCGATAAAGACAGAAAAATCCCTTTTTCCGCCCCTGCCCCCATCCTCCAAATATGCAGCCTTTTTTTGGGGAGGGTGTGGGAAGGGGGGGGGGGGGGGTGGTATCACACAGAGTCCTTGCGTTTTGAGGGGGTAGCAAAAAGTCACATGTCGAATATCTGAGCCTTTTTTTTTTATTTTGCATTTGTACCAACATATCCTAGCAAAGGAATTTTAGCTGGCACTGGAAAAGGGTCTCCTATTGATATTTGATCTTTTCTTTTGGTTAGAGGCAAAACAAGGAACAACATTTATTTAACTATCTGCTGTCTCACAGAATGGGCGCTAGTCAGTCTAGTTTTACCTGCTATAAATATTAAAATGACAAAACTATACTATACTTTTTATGTTCAGATAAAATTAAAATGTATACATATAAAAAATAATAATTTTTTATTATTCGTTGTAGTAATATGTTATTTCATTTATTTATATATATATTTTTTGAACCATTGGTCCATATGTATCATTGAAAAATCTCACCCTGCCTTCCCAATATTACCTTTGCTTCAGTATTTAGGTATAGCAGAGAACACCTTTGGCTTGTATGTGAACAAACACCTATTACAGAGTACATGAACTAATAAATGTCTTCCTGTCATTCCATCCTCAGGCTGTGCCTTCCTTACATACTGTGCCAGAGACTCAGCCATAAAAGCACAAACGGCCCTGCACGAGCAGAAAACTCTTCCTGGGGTGAGTGCAAATCTCATAGACTAATCGTGGTTTAAGGTCTAGGGTTATGGGCAATGTTAGTGACAAAATTTTGCAACAAAAGAATGGGTTTAAATGGCATCCAAGTGCATGGCAGCCTCCTGTATCATTTACATAATGATGGCGTGTGGTTGTAGGAATCTATAGAATGATGGGCTATCGATCAAAGATATCATGTGAATAGAACATTTTATAAACATTAAGGTGTTCAGCCGAGCATGTCATAAGAAGAAAGTGATATATGCTGGAATCTGCACAGAGAGGTTGCCGTTTCAGGGGAAAATATGCAGTATGAACACATTGCACAATTTTACTTTATTTATTTATTTATTTTGAGTAATGGTCGTTCACTATTGGATTTGGTGGAGAATATTATAATGAATGGATATAAAATGCTATTCTGTATTGAGTTTGATAAAAGCATTGATGTGACTTCCATATCTGTTTGTTTATGAGGACACAAAAAATCTCATAAATCAAGCCCTGAATGTGGTTGATTTAATTTAGATACTGAAAACACTATAGTTTTTCTTTCCCTCTAGGCGTATCATAACCACCATGTGTTTGTGTAGGTAATATGCAGTCATGGCCGAAAATGTTGGCACCCCTGAAATTTTTCAAGAAAATGAAGTATTTCTCACAGAAAAGGATTGCAGTAACACATGTTTTGCTATACACATGTTTATTCCCTGTGTGTATTGGCACTAAACCAAAAAAGGAAGGAAAAGAAGCAAATTGGACATAATGTCACACCAAACTCCAAAAATGGGCTCGACAAAATTATTGGCACCCTTAACTTAATATTTGGTTGCACACCCTTTGGAAAAAATAACTGAACCTCTCAGCCGGAATTTTGGACCCCTCTTCCTTTGCAAACTGCTCCAGGTCTCTCTTATTGGAAGGGCGCCTTCAATCATTGCTGGCCACTCTCCAGCACTTTGTTGCCATCCATTTCGGATGTATGTTTGAGGTCATTGTCCTTCAGGAAGTCCCAAGATCTCGGACTCAAACCCAGCTTTCTGACACTGGGCTGTACAGGGCGACCTAAAATCCGTTGGTAATCCTCAGATTTCATGATGCCTTGCACACATTCAAGGCACTCAGTGGCAGAGGAAGCAAAACAACCCAAAAATCATTGAACCACCATATTTCACTGTAGGTACTGTGTTCTTTTCTTTGTAGGCCTCATTCCATTTTTGGTAAACAGTAGAAGGATGTGCTTTACCAAAAAGCTCTATCTTGGTCTCATCTGTCCACAAGACATTTTCTCAGAAGGATTTTGGCTTACTCAAGTTCATTTTGGCAAAATGTAGTCTTGCTTTTTTATGTCTCTGTGTCAGCAGTGGGGTTCTCCTGCGTCTGCTGCCATAGCGTTTCATTTCATTTAAATGTTGATGGATAGTTTGCACTGACACTTATGCTCCCTGAGCCTGCAGGACAGCTTGAATATCTTTGGAACTTGTTTGGAGCTGCTTATCCACCATCCGGACTCTCCTGCATTGCCACTTTTCATTATTTTTTCTCTTCCGTCCACGCCCAGGGAGATTAGCTACAGTGCCATGGGTTGCAAACTTCTTGATAATGTTGCGCACTGTGGACAAAGGCAAATCTAGATCTCTGGAGATGAACTTTGAGTTTGTTGATATTTTTCCACAATTTTGGTTCTCAAGTCCTCAGACAGTTCTCTTCTCCTCTTTCTGTTGTCCATGCTTAGTGTGGCGCCCACGGACACACAATGCAATGACTAAGTGAACTTCTCTCCTTTTTATGTGCTTTCAGGTGTGATTTTTATATTGCCCACACTTGTTAATTGCCCCAGGTGAGTTTAAAGGAGCATCACATGCTTCAAACAATCTAATTTTGTCCAGCCCATTTTTGGAGTTTTGTGACATTATGTCCAATTTGCTTTTTTTCCTCCCTTTTTTGGTTTAGTTCCAATACGCACAAAGGGAATAAACACGTGTATAGAAAATCATGTGATACTGCAATCCTTTTCTGTGAGAAATATTTCATTTTCATGAAAACATTCAGGGGTGCCAACATTTACGGCCATGACTGTACATATTAATAGCTTCCAAAACAAGCAGAAAAAGACTATGCAAGTATTATCTCTACACACAATGCGTTTGGAAAGTCTTCAAACCCCTATTCTTTTTTTTTACATTTTTGTTATCTTGTGGCATTGTGCTAAGATATTTAAGATAAAAAAAATAAACTATTTTTTCTCATCATTCTGCACGCAATACCCCATAATGACAAAGTGAAAACAGAATGCTAGAATTCCTTACTAATTTATTGAAAAGTAAAAACTAAAATATTGTATTGACATAAGCATTCAGACTAGGGCTGCAACAATGATTAATTGCATCGATTTGTTTCCAATATATTAATCGGGGAAAAATGGTAAAATTACCCCCCCCCCCCCCCAAATTTTTTTTTGTGCTTTACTTTAAAAGAATTGTACAATAGCAATATAAAAACAAGTGAATACTGTTTTTTGTGTTCCCCCCCCCCCCCACACCCCTATTATTACTCGGCACAGTGTTTCCCAACCAGGGTGCCTCCAGCTGGAGGTACCCTGGTTGGGAAACACTGACTTAGGATTTTAAGCGAAACTGTCACCTCCGTACGAGGCACGGAGGTGCAGGCACCATCAGTTAGGGCATAATGCGATCTAAGAGAAGCCCCTTTTCCTTACTTTGCCCACGGTTTATGAAGTTATATTCATGCTGTGTTGTAATGCTGGTGAGCAGTTGGAAGGGCCTGGCAATTCTCACAGCGGCACACCTCCTCCCCGCCTTAACACGCTCCCTGCATGGAGCCCTGTATGTCAATGATGCAAGACCAGCAAAATTAGGAAAAGGATCCCCTGGCCAGCCGGCTCCCAGTAGAGAATATGAAGTTATTGTGCAGTGATTTCATATTCCCCGCCGGGAGCTCTGATTGGTCGGCACCGATTGACCAGTCAGAACTCTTGGCGGGGACTATGACATCACAGCACTGTAATGTCATACTCCCACTCTGGGAGCCAGTCAGGGAGTGGGTGGAGCGCAGCGTGCAGAAGTGCAGACTATGAAACGACTTCTAAACTCTCCCTGCCTGCAGTGATGTGGGCATGGATTTTCCCTGTGCTGATCTGTAATGTCAGTAACGCTGATTAGTGACCACACAGTGTCTGCTCTCTCACTATCCAGAAAAAATGCGGGCTTGAGGTGAACGGATTTGCTGCTGTAAAGATCTTTATTGTCAGTAACGGTGATTAATGAGCACACACAGTCTCTGCTCTCACAGCAAAATGCCCGTCTTCGGCAATGGCTGCCGAATATATAGGGCTGTGACATCACAGGGCTTGCTGGCTGCTGATAGACTGCATGTCGCCATGTTATTCAGGGTGATGCCGCCTTCCCATCTTCCCAGACTTCCTTGCCCTATGTCCTCACATGTGTAGCCGCCATTTTAGCCCCTTGGCCCGCACAAAATGGGGTGAATTAAGATATTCGTTACCATGAAGCGCAAGGAAATTCACATTCGTTCAGAATCAAATTTTTCATAAAATTCGTAACAAATTCGACTTAGTCAGCTTTGATTCGTCCATCTCTAGTCATAATATTGGCATTACGACATTTGTAACTAGTTTTTTGCTTAACAATTACTCAATTGCTCAATTAATTGATGACAGGATTCATCGATTGCAGCTCTAATTCAGACCCTTTGCTCAGTACTTAGTTGAGGCCCCTTTGGTAGTGATTAGAGCCTCCAGTCTTCTTGGTTATGATGCCATAATGTTTACACACCTGGATTTGGGGATTTTCTGCCATTCTTCTCTGCAGATTATCCAAAACTCTGTCAGGTTGGAAGGGGATCGTTGATGGACACCCATTTTCAGATCTCTGTCAGGGCTCTGGCTGGGCCACTCAAAAACTCGATTTTCTTTGTATCCTTTTCTAGATCTGTACCTCCACAGAATTCTGTGTCTGAGCTTTACGTGCAGTTCTTTTTCCCTCATGGCTTGGTTTTGCTCTGATATGCATTGTCATCTTTGAGACCTTACATAGACAGGGGTGTATATTTACAATCAATTGAATTTACCAAAGGTGACTCCATTCAAAGTGTAGAAACATCTCAGGGTGATCAAGAGAAATGGGAGACCCCAGAGCTAAATGTCATTTCATGTGTCATTTTTTTTTTATAAAAATTTCTAAAATTCTGTTCTCACTATGGGGTATTGAGCGCAGAATGATAGAGAAATCGTGTTTTTTATTTTTTTTTATTTTAGCACAGGGCTACAACACAACAAAATGTGAAAAAATGTAAGGGTCTGAAGGCTTTCCGAATGCATTTTATGCCACTGCAAATCAGTAATTCACTTTTTGATTCAGCTACGTAGTGAATAAAACAACAACATATATATGCCCGAAAGGTGTAATAAGTCATAGAACGAAGTGCAGTATTTTTCTGTACTGTATTCATTTAATAAAACAACTACAAAGCCATGTGTACTAAATTTCCACTGTGTTAAAAAAATATCCTTACTGAAACGAAAATTCCTCCCTTGAAGCAATGTTTCCTAATCAGAGTGCCTTCAGCTGTTGCAAAACTACAACTCCCAGCATGCCTTAAAAGCCTGCTCTAAAGGGACATGGTATATTGTAGAACCCCATCCAAATTGTAGTGCTCCAACACATTTAAGAAAAAAGTTGTTTGATTGGTTCTTATGATGTTCATTGTTTCTATTGTAACACTTAGCTGCTGGAACACAGGATCGGATACAGGCAACCAGTGTTAAAGACAAACTCTGATAATTTGGCCCATCAATAAGATCTTTTTGGACAAAAATCATATAATCTAAAGTATATTTATGGGGCTTTTATGTCAATTTTTTATGCAAAGCTACTAATTCTACAGTAGCAAAAAACAAATAGAAAATGGCGAGCACAACAACCAAAAACACCAGTGCATACCGATGTTACACACCAATATAGAGAACCCTGCAAACCAATGCAGGTAAGTGGTGCAACCAGATAGTTAAACACCAAACAAGAAAAATGCACCACAAAACAAGATATTAGCAAAAAATAAAAAATATATATCTTTATTATGATCACAAAGATTAAAAAGACAATAAAATTACGTTTACACAAGAAAAGGACAAAAAAGAAATAGCACCAGATACATACACATATAGGTAGGGAGGCAAAAGCTACAATATAAGGGCAAGAGCTATATCACAGGTAAATGTGTATAAAACACAAAAGGCTAGTATGTAGAGTATACTGAAGTATCACAAGAATGCAAAATAATGGTAGACCTGGAGACACAGAAGCAGGGCTTTACATAATAGGAGAGTGCCAAACCATACCTATATCACCCCAACGACCGTTTCGCTATATGTTTGCTTCCTCAGGGGGCGTGTATCTGGTGCTATTTTTTTTTTTTTTGTCCTTTTCTTGTGTAAATGTAATTTTATTGTCTTTTTAACCTTTGTGATCATAATAAAGGTGCATACCGATGTGTTTCATACACAATATAAAATTAGAAGGTTGTAGCAGCACTCTTGGTCAAAAAATGGAGACTCTTAGCAGACTTTTCGATTAAAACGTGTCCCCCATCCACCACGCGGAGTTGTCCTCACTTCAGATGGGACCCTAACACCTCTGCTGGGCATATGGCCTCTGACTGGGTGACATGTAGGATCTATCAGATTAAAAACCTCCGGTGGAAATGAAGGGGTGCACAGCAAAAGAGATTGCCACTGCCACTGCAAGAAACACACAGAAAAATAGCCAGCACAAATACACGGGTGAACATCGCTACATATGTAATACATAAATACAAAAGGAAGGTTGCAACAACACTCAAAAAATTGAGGCTCTTAGCACTTTTTGATCAAAACATGTCCCCCATCTACAGTAGATATGAGGAGCTCCAGTAATGCAGATTACTATATTAATATAGCAAGTCAGGTTACTGCAAGCTCCAATAAATGACATTATTACTCCAGAGTAGTGTATAAAGTCAACCTGTCAGCAAGGAGACAGGTGTAAGTAAGCAGGTGCTAGATAGCGCTACTCATCCTTATTCCGGCCATACTTTTTTCCATTGTCCTTTGCAGTGCTAAGATGTGAGCCTTTTTGTTATTATGCAAATAATGCTCAAGTGCCCAGGGGTTTCTTTCCAGCACGGCAAGAGTTCTTTTTTATCACCCACCACACAACTTGCATCCACCTACCCCTTTTCTTTAGCCACTGGATAAAGAGAAGATGGGTTGGACTTACCTTGGCTTTTCCTATGCTGGAAAATGCCCACTTTGGCTTTTGAGCCTCATTTGCATATTAACAAAAGGGCATTGGAAAGAGCTATGGAGATGAAAAGGTATGCCACAAATCCTGATGACTAGCTTTATGTAGCCATAGGCTTATTTACACCTTTGTTTTCATATTGATAGGTCTACTTTAACTACAGTCATGTACACTATGCCCTAGAATGCATGTTCTGGTAAAGGGAGCCAATTAGCATATTTTAGCATATATAACGCTTGGCAATGCGTTATATATGCTAAAATCATTATCCTCACCATCCCCGGGGGACGTTTGAGCCCCAAGGGATGGTGAAAAAGTTGTGGTAGAGGGTGTGATGCAGGGCAGATGGAATTGCCCTAGGTGCAGATGGCATTAACCCCATGTGTTTGTGATGCCAGGGCGTGGTTAATCCTCAATACCACCCGAAGGTATACCGCTGGATCCTGGGCTAGGCATGGGGGGCAATAATGACTCTGATGCCAAGTTACGGAACAATAGCTTTACTGAATTAGACAGGTGGAATAGTCTATACAGTTCAGCCAGGCCCACGGAGGTGACCAGTGACTTCACAGACCTTAGGGCTTGCTGGGACTTGCAGTGGACTGGGACAATTGTGATGCAGGCCACACTGACTGAAGACAGGTTGACTTTGACTGACTGAGACTGACTATACCCAGTTTGTAGCTTACCAGGCTTTGACTGGGACCTGGGGGTAGTGGACTTGTAGACTTGTTGTTGCTTGACAGACTTTAGGCCTCCTCTGGACTCCAGACACACACCTAGGACTTGACTGCACTGCAACTCAGCACACAGCATAAGAGAGTGAAGAGACTCCTCCCAGGGCTTATAAAGGGGAGACTCTGGTGGGGTCCCATAGGTCACCCTTAGGTCACATGGTCACGTACATCTCACTGGGTTACAATCACATGACAAATGTTTAACCACATGACAACTGTTCTTAAAGACATAACACTTTTATATACATTACATAGCATAAAGATTACTGTACAAGGGGAACAGGTGCAGGGGGGGGGGGGGGGGCACAGGGGACACTGCAGGGAAGATGCCTGACAGAACAGCAAGGGCACAAGAGTACAACTTCTGTACTGGGCCACCATAGAATGTGTCGGCAGATGAGAACCATTTGGCCTATCTAGTCTGCCCAATAATCTGAATCCTATCAATAGTCCCTGGCCCTATCTTATATGAAAGATAGTGTTATGCCTATCCCTATCTTATATGAAGGATAGCCTTATGCCTATTCCTATCGTATATGAAGGATAGCCTTATGCCTATTCCTATCGTATATGAAGGATAGCCTTATGCCTATTCCTATCGTATATGAAGGATAGCCTTATGCCTATCCCTATCTTATATGAAGGATAGCCTTATGCCTATCCCTATCTTATATGAAAGACAGCCTTATGCCTATCCCTATCTTATATGAAGGATAGCCTTATACCTATCTTATATGAAGGATAGCCTTATGCCTATCCCTATCTTATATGAAAGACAGCCTTATGCCTATCCCTATCTTATATGAAGGATAGCCTTATGCCTATCTCTATCTAATATGAAGGATAGTCTTATGCCTATCTCTATCTTATATGAAGGATAGCTTTATGCCTATCTCTATCTTATAGGAAGGATAGCCTTATGCCTATCCATATCTTATATGAAGGATAGTCTTATGCCTATCCCTATCTTATATGAAGGATAGAATTATGCCTATCCCTATCTTATATGAAGGATAGCCTTATGCCTATCCCTATCTTATATGAAGGATAGCCTTATGCCTATCCCTATCTTATATGAAGGATAGCCTTATGCCTATCCCTATCTTATATGAAGGATAGCCTTATACCTATACCTATCTTATATGAAGGATAGCCTTATACCTATACCTATCTTATATGAAGGATAGCTTTATACCTATGCCTATCTTATATGAAGGATAGCCTTATGTCTATCTCTATCTTATATGAAGGATAGCCTTATGCCTATCTCTATCTTATATGAAGGATAGCCTTATGCCTTTCCCTCTCTTATATGAAGGATAGCCTTATGCCTATCTCTATCTTATATGAAGGATAGCCTTATGCCTATCTCTATCTTATATGAAGGATAGCCTTATGCCTTTCCCTCTCTTATATGAAGGATAGCTTTATGCCTATCTCTATCTTATATGAAGGATAGCCTTATGCCTATCTCTATCTTATATGAAGGATAGCCTTATGCCTATTTCTATCTTATATGAAGGATAGCCTTATGCCTATCCCTATCTTATATGAAGGATAGCCTTATGCCTTTCCCTATCTTATATGAAGGATAGCCTTATGCTTATCCCTATCTTATATGAAGGATAGCCTTATGCCTATCCCTATCTTATATGAAGGATAGCCTTATGCCTATCCCTATCTTATATGAAGGATAGCCTTATGCCTATCCCTATCTTATATGAAGGATAGCCTTATGCCTTTCTCTATCTTATATGAAGGATAGCCTTATGCCTTTCCCTATCATATATGAAGGATAGCCTTATGATTATCCCATACATGTTTAAACTCCTTCACTGTATTTGCAGCGACCACTTCTGCAGGAAGGCTATTCCATGCATCCACTACTCTCTCAGTAAAGTAATACTTCCTGATATTACTTTTAAACCTTTGCCCCTCTAATTTAAAACTATGTCCTCTTGTGGTAGTTTTTCTTCTTTTAAATATGCTCTCCTCCTTTACCGTGTTGATTCCCTTTATGTATATAAAAGTCATCGCTCACCACAATATTAAGTTATAAAGTCACCACTCTGCTCCGTCTGCTTAGGGAGCAGAGCGATGACGCAAGCCGTCATTCAAGCCATCTGGGCGGGGCCACGGCCGCAGCGAACAGAGCTGGTAAGTGAAAGTCCCTGCCGGGACTACGTGCCGGGTGGCCGGGGGGGACTTTATAACTTAATATCTTCACCATCCCTGGGGGCACAGACGTCCCCCGAGGATGGTGAGGATAACGATTTTAGCATATATAGCGCATTTCCAAGAGTTATATATGCTAAAATATGCTGAATGATTCCCTTTAAAAAGCAAAAAAATTACATGATTCAGAATCGATGTTTTTTATTTCTGCAAAATATACGATAGAAAAGTCCGGAGCACAAAAGCTTACAAGGCAAGTGGAAAAGATAACATATCCTCCACATGCTGCTGAATTTCTCAAGAAAATGACTAGTGAAGGTTTTGAAATTTGCAGCATCAAACTCCAGAGAGCATAGAGTTATAGCAAATATTTCTCATTGAGTTTAATGGGAAAGAAATAAATCTGTATGAAATCCACAATAAAATGTCATTTGAGATAATCTGTGGATTACCTGCAGATCCACAGCAAAATATGCACCTATAGATCTATAGATTTCAAAAGCATTGTTTATTTCTTGTAGTTTTAGTTTTCACAAGCAAAAGAAGAAGGGGAGGGAGGGCACTCATAGGAGCAATATGACCTTGACATGTATATGAAGCGGTCCTCAGCGACCTCTGACAATGTCTCCTGCGGGGTGCATGTACAATAGTGTGAAGAATACAATATAAATGCAAGAAGAAGCACATACGTGCACTCACCGCAAAGCAGGGACAATCGAGCCTGGAGGTCCGGTGGCTGTAACGGGATGCCGTGTCTCGGCGTTGGCGCTGGTGTGTGGCGCTCAGAGGCCGGAAGAAGCACGCACTAGTTTGCGAAACAGCCGGCGTAGCCTCTGAGCGCCACACACCAGCGCCGACACCGAGACCCATCATCCCGTTTGCGGTTTTCTTTGCGGTGAGTGCACGTATGTGCTTCTTTTTGCATTTTTATTATGTAGTTTTGTTTTGTTTTTATTTAATTCCATAGCAGATCCACACTAATGTCTTCCTCTTTCGGTGTAGATTTGTCCTAAGGATTTTCCTATTTTTTTTTTTTTTTTTGGGGGGGGGGGAGTTAGTTGTGAAACTTATCTGAAGCAAATCTGACATGTGTGGACATTAGAAACCATTGCGAGTCATGCTACCATTCACTTCAACAGGTCTGCCTGCAATCTGAAATTCTGCCACTATTGCACATCTTTGGCCCCATTGACATGCATGGTACCTCAACTCGCTCTGTTTACCAGCTGCGAGTTACAATTGTGTGAATGTACCCATAGGGCGAATTTACACAGGACAGAAAATCTGCAGATTTTTTCTGGGGTTTTACCCTAGTATAAATTCCCAGCAGATTACCGTGGCAAATAACAAGCATGGAAGATGTTAATGCTCGTGATGGCATGAGCACAGGTACAAGTGCTGGCCATATCAACAGCTGAAAACCATATGTGATGGCTGGGATTGGCGATAACTCAGTTCCTTATCCTTTAACCCCATAGATGCCACAGTCAATGCTGATTTAGAACATCTTAGTGGATAGGCACAAGGAAGGGACCTCCACCATGAAAACAGGGGCCACGGAGTTGCCTTGGCATCCAGGGCCTAACAAAAGCCCCCAGGTCTGCACTGGATGTGACCCCAACTTCCTAGGGACATGTATTATTTCGGACCCTGTAAAAGGTCCCTGTCCATGGTGCTGAATTCTAGTGTGAATTTACATTTCTACTCCAAGTTTGGAAGATCTCCATAGGCATGTATGTTATGGCCTCTTCCCCAAATGGCAATGCTTGGCTCCCTCATGCGTCCCATACAGAGCAATATGTAATAGCCTATGCAAGATGGCCGCTTTCTTCCTATGAGTTTAGTTGTGATGGCTTGTCATCCCTGGAGTAAGCAGTTCCTCTTCACGCTGTATGAGGATGTGCTAATATATTCATTATGATTTCATTTACTATAATTTAATGTTGCCAAGGGATTCTGAAGTGGACGTGCTGTGTTGTAATTGAAGCCCCCTTACAGATATTGTACTCTTGCGTGTTGGAGGACTAAGCACTGTGCTCCTTTATAGAATCAGGAATAGTTCAACAATATGGGACTGACATTTCATTGACCATGAAGATGTTTTCTTTATACTGTATTCAAAGGATTTCTCTCTGCATTAAGTCATACTTCTTGCTCCCATGCTGTTTCCAAACCTCTGTTTGCTGTCAGTGAACGGGAACATTTATGATTACATACAGAGTGTGAAAACATATGCTATCCTAATGCTTTACAGCTAAGGGTTTGCAACAGTTTCATTTTTGGCTTATTGCATGTATGTAGTAACAGGTATAATTTTTTCCTAAAATATACATACACAGGAATTACAGCCATTTCTCATGTTGTTTACTATGGGTATCATGTTAAAACAAACATTTTATGTAAAAGTACAGTGTAGTACAGCGGTCTTCAAACTGTGGCCCTCCAGATGTTGCAAAACTACAACTCCCAGCATGCCCGGACAGCCAACGGCTGTCCGGGCATGCTGGGAATTGTAGTTTTGCAACATCTGGAGGGCCACAGTTTGAAGACCACTGGTGTAGTAAGTGTATTCCCTCCTGTTACTAGCATATTTCCTATGTGTGCAGTATATTCATCAATGCGACCTATTCTGAGGTTATATTGTCTGTGCTGAGAATCATTATGGTGGAGAAGCCCAGAACAAGTCTTGTGGGGTTTAAAAAGGAGACAGAGATAATGAGAATAAGACAAAAAGGTATGGTAAAACTGTGCGCACAGTGTTATAGATCATACCTTATGCATAATATATACTGTACACATGCTGTACTCTATATACATGAAAATGTACAGCATATAGTGCAATAAGTATTAGCAAGAAGTATCCAAAAACCTAACACTATCTGGTGATATTTAGCTCTAGTATGGCAGAAATGTCCCACCCAAGAAGTGCTATTCCTCTTCAGCAATGACCTCAAAGATTTTGTTCCAACAAGAGAACTTCAGACCATCTATTGTATCTGGGCATAAAGATGTTGTAGAGAGAGGGTCCCATACTGGGGACCACCTGCACAATGTCTGCAGGTGATTCATGCTTAAAAACCAGTTACTTTTTATTTAGGTGAGCAGGGACTCCTATTATGTCAGGACTCCCTGCTCCTGTACACTACCAAACAAGCAACTGTTAAGTGAGCGATGATGCATCTAGTGGTGTATGCATCGCTGTTCACTTAACACTTGTTAGCTGGGTACAGTACACTTATGTATGGGCCAGAGATCTACATTGACAATAAGAGAGGTCTGCTCAGCCCATTGCTGGCAGGTCATGTGACAAGTAGCGACCAGCACAACAGAAGGAGAGCCAGTACGATCACACTTTTAGTTCATACCTCCCTTGTGCAGTTGATTTCAGGGACAAATTACAATCGAGTATGTCACTATAGTGCCTTGCAATGTCAGTGGTCAGGAGCAGAAAAAGCTTAGCAGGAAAAAAGTCCAAAATGGAGGGATGGCGTAACCCATTGGCCTTGAAGAGCAACCTCACACACTTGGTTTCTTAGTCATAAGAGCTTCAGGTGGTAGGGCACATGAGGAGAGACTAGTGCTGTACATTTTAGTGAGTGGTGATGCATACAGTACTGTATGCATTGCTGCTCACTGCTATACAGGAGCACAGAGTCCAGGGATAAACAGGAGTCCTTACTGCTGTATAGCAAATCTGTACCAAAATCCACATGATTTGGTGCAAAAGTGCTGGTATGCTGCAGATGTTCTACCATGGAAAGTCCATAGCAGTTAGGACACGTGTGGCTGTACCTTGGGCACGCTAAAATCCTTTACTAAAATGAAGCAGATAAATGTGCGCAGGGAGTTTCTACACGCAAATAGAGGATTTGAGCTCCAAAATTTTCCTCTTCATTTTCCTCACTGTGCCCATACCCTGTGACTGAACTATACTGCATTTCCATATAGCCATGACAATTCTATACCCAAATATGCCTTCACTTCTTTTGTTATATTAGCAGTAGTTTAACTGTTCGTTTACAGGATATTCAGCCAATTCTAAAGAGCAGTGAGGCATTTCACCGTAATACAATATTCATACAGATAAATGTCTGGATCTGTTCAACCAGATAAACTAAAAGTCACAACTTCTTTAACCCATTGCGACCTAGTGAAACCTAGCGGTATTTAGTAGTGTGTTTCTATGGAAACTAAGGGGTGAGCAAAGCTTGCTAAACCATGTGATCTGCTCTGGGGCAACCTGAGGCCATCAAATTAGGGCGGAAGCATCAAACGGGAGCATAATGAAGCACCTCTCAGCAGTCATCCTACATCTTACACCATCATCCTCCTTTAGAAGGGGGATTTTCTACTCAAACAACATGACAGAGGGAAAAAGCTGGAGAAAGAGATCAGTGTACAGGAAAGGAAGTGAATGGGAATTGGATTGAATGGAGTTTGTGTTTTAGGAATGAGTGCAGCAGAGAGTAGGAGAGCCCCGAGGCACATTTTATTTCTTGCCATGTCAGTAAGGTGCTTATGTCTTATCACTATTTGCAGTACGGTAATTCACAACCTTCCTGGGCACAAGATAACACCGAATGGAAGCATTTAAAAAATAGAGTCCGACTCAAAGGGATAACATATCTTTTGTTCAGACATCACAGAACTTAATTTAATTTACCATAGAAACGGCATTTGGTGTGGCCAGTCTTCAATTGGTAGGCTTCTTCTGACTGTAGAAATATGCCTAAATGCTAATCCAAGGGCATACAGAACAGGTGGTTTAAAAGAGGGGAATGCCAGGGCTGGGCTAACATTTAGTGAACATTGTAAATTTACCCATCTAAAAGTAAAATCTAGATTGTCCTTTCTTGAATGCATGTCTCTTTCCACCTGTGACTCCATTTTAAAGCTCCTTCTTACTAGACAAGGTTTATGTCTGTCCAGAACGATTGGCATACATCAGATTCCTATATAGATTCCTCTCAGGTAGTAAGATTTTTTTTTATCTGTGAGAACAAATGTAATAAAAATGATGTGATTAAGCTAAATCATGAGTCACCGTGTCATGGGAGCTTACCGGGGCTTTTATTAGGTATTCTTGGGCCTCAGGCAAAAATTTCATTAGGATGCCCCATAGCATCATACAAAACACCAAAAGAATGTGCTTCTATACCCAAAAGTTCAACTCGAAGGCTACAGACTAGATTGTTTATGCTCTGCATTACCATCATTTAGAAATACCCGATTAATACAAAGGTGAGACTAAGAACAGTAATAGGCTTAAAGAGAGCCTGTCAGCTCATTTTTGCTTATAAAGCTACAGGCAGTATTGGATAGTTCCTGGCATATGAATTTAATCACATATCCGTGCTGGTGGGCAACAGATCCCTCCAAAAAAAAAAATGTATTCACGGGTCAACTCCTGTCCTGGAGGCATGGTTGAGATAATAAAGTGCCAAAGCTTTATCTAACTTCTCACTTTGAGCCCAATATGCCAATCTAAACTGAAGGGAAGGGGTGGGGGAGTGAGAAGGCGAGTAAAGTGGTGGCATTTCATTGGTAGTCATGACTCCAGGACACTTTTAGCTGCAAAGAAAGCTTGATTTTCATGGTAATCCAATGCCCATTGGCATCAACATGGGTATGTTTAAAATGAATTTGCCATGTGCTGACAGATTCCTTTTTAAAAGGCGTTGTCTGCTTTTAAAATCTATGGTCTGTGGGGAGGCAGCCAGTTTGCAATCCTTGCAGTGCAACAACCATAGGGGAAGTGAAGGATTACAAAATGGCATTTGACATTAGTGGACTGACAATGGGGTACATGAACATCTTGGGTCTTTCAAGGCAAGAGGTGCTGTTTATAACCACTCTCTACTCTGGCTAATAGATAACAGTTCTCAACAGTAGACCCCTTTTTTTAACTCAATCAGACCCTTTCTTCATACTCTAATATTGTAAGTGCTTTTATTCCCCCTCTTCTTCCCTCCAATGCCACTTAATTCCACCCCCCTTGAACCCCCTAGGCCACTTTATTCCCCCTGTGCATCATTTGTGGCCCCCTGTGCCATTTCTTTTTCCCTTTATTACTCTCTGTGCAAATTCATCACCCCCTCTTTACCACCCCCTGTGCAGTTTTATGCCAATGCCATTTTATTCCCCCTTTATTGCCCTGTGCCAAACCATCACCCCTCACATCTTGTTCCACATTTCCCCTTTCCTTCTCCCCTCTTGTTCTTCTTACCTGGCCAGCTGGCTCAGGTGCAAGGGCTCTCAGCAGGTTTGATGTTTTCCTGACGTCCTTTGCGGTGCATTCACTGAAAGGCTGTGAGTAGCAGCGGCTGCCAGCAGTGACAAGTGACGCTCCTGACGTCACTCATCACTGTTGGCAGCCGCTGTTGCTGCTCTCAGTAAGTGCAGTGCAGAGGATGTCAGGAGAACAAACTAGCTGAGAGCCCATGAACCTAAGCCTGCTGTTCAGGTAAGAGTAACAACAGGGGGAGGAGGGAAGGGGACAAGTGATATTGCACAAGGGATTAAGGGGGGATGATTTTACACAGCGGGATAAAGGGGAATGAAATGGCACAGGTGGGATAAAGAGGTGAAAGAAATGGCACAGGGGGGGGGGGGATGAAATGTCACAGGGGTGGTAAAGAGGGGTTGATCAATTTGCTTAAGGGTAATAAGAGGGGAATGAAATGGCACCGGGGTGAATAAGGGGAGATCATGTGGCACAGGGGGTAATAAAGGGGGGATGATTTGGCACAGGGGGAATAAAGTGGCACGGAATCAGGGGAGGGGAGCAAATGATGTGGCCGACAGATGTACAGAAGTTTAAACAGCAGTCTTCTGTTTCTGTGCTGGGGCTGCTATAGGGGGTGCAATGGGGCCCGGGGCCCTTACTTGGGTATTGGCTTTACCCCACTGATGGTAGCCCTGTGTACAAGGTAAGGCCGGCACATAGGCCTGGTTGTCCCCTATTGAGAGTGTTTTGTTCCCGAATGGGTGTGTCCGCGTTCTGCAGCACTCACTTGTCTTCAGCTGCAAGGAGCGAAGATCCTACAGGAACTGGAATATCGTGATGTCATGGCCCTGCCCCCTGGTGACGTCACGCCCTGCCTCCTCAATGCAAGTCTATGGGAAGGGGCGTTGTGGCCGTCACACCACCTCCCATAGGCTTGCATTGAGGGGGCAGGGTGTGACATCACAATGGGCGGAGCCGTTAAGTCACGATACTCCGGGGGAGGTGTCCCCTATTGGGAGCTGTCCGCTAGGGGAGCTTTTACTGATTATGGTATCTTACCTTCCCTTTTGGTAGAAGAGATTATAGGGGAAAGACTTTTTATCAGGAAATATAATATGGTGACCTTTTAGTGCTAGGATTTTGGGTATATTTCACTTTTCAGATAAAGGCCTTATAGTAGTCTTCATATGTCTATGTTTTTTATGTCTAACATATTAAAGAGATCATGGAGATATACAGTTTTGTGGCAAAAGATGCACAATAACTTTTCTTTAGATGATCTGACAGCTGTTCACCCGCACTAAACCCAGTATACTGTTATACTGCGGGTGAAGAGCTTTAGATGAAGGCTAACTTAGATTTTTACGTTAGGTATTTCCATAGTTCTGCCCATTATAAGGTCCTAGCCATTGTGCTCTGACTCGCATTGTAGGCGGAGGGCCAGGGTTTTACTGCGGGTGAAGAGCTCTAGATGAAGGGTAACTTAGATTTTTACGTTGGGTATTTCCATAGTTCTGCCCATTACAAGGTCCTTATCAATAATCTGCCCCTGGCCCGCCCCCTTCTGTGAAGTGAGAGCCAGGTTGGGAGGGAATGAGTGCTCTGCTCCTCTCTACACCTAGCACATCAAAGCAGGAGGCGGGCCGATGGGCGGAATATTGATGAGGCAGGGGAACTGTGTGAGCCAGCACCCCGCCTCCAATGCGACCTAGAACACAATGGCAAGTTCTTTGTAACAGGCGGAACTGTGGAAATACTTAACATGAAAATGTAAGTTACCCTTATTTAAACCTTACCCTTTACTCAGTATACTGGGTTTAGTGTTAGTGAGCAGCTGTTGGGTGGGGCTTATCATTGATTGGCAAAAGTAACTGTATGTCACTGAGTAGGACTGCCCTCTGGACTCTTAAGACCAGAAGAAGCTGAAATTTATATTAATAAAATAAAAGCTATACTGAATCTTCTCTCATAAGACTATGGCTCAGATTTATGAAACGATCTGAGGACAAAAACTGTCTGGTTTCCAATAACAACCAATCACAACTCTGCTTTTTTCCCCATAACAACCAATCACATCTCAGCTTCTGCTATATAAAATACTCCCTGCAGATTGCATAGCATTGTCAATGTTCTCTTTAAACACAAGCCTATTCTTTTTTTTTAGTTTGACAATTCCCAACCGTGATGTCAGTGGGCCTGTGCAAGTGACCCCTGTCCTAATGCTTGTCTTTACATTTTCTGCAGTACAAAAACGCCAACAAATGCGCATAGCATTAATAAATAAAGCTCTTAACATTTTACCTGCTTTTCATGAATGCTGTATACATTATGGCAAAATGTTGGACAGTTTGCTGAACAAGGAAGACAACTAAAATAGGTTTGAGTAAAAATTATGATAAAATCCAAATTTTATGAACTCGTCTCAATGTGGCATCACTGTTCCAAATAATATGATCATAAAAATCATAGTTATTATTTTGTATGAACCTACATATTCATGCTAATCTTAAAGAGAAAGTACATTCTGTGCCATGTTTGTCTTTTTTAGGCTTTCCACTTTTTTTCTGGCAGTTTTTGGATTTCTGTCACTGCAGTTTTTGAGCCAAAGTCAGAAGTGGATCCATAATGGAGGAGAAGTGTAAGTCCTTCCTTTATATGTCCTATTCCTTTTGGATACATTTCTGGCTGTGGCTAAAAAACTGCAGTGGCAGATACCCAAAAACTGAGGAAAAAAAAACCAAGTGGAAACATAGCCGTACACGTATTCTCCGCACTGGCAAAACAGTTTGTTCACTTGAAAATAGACTTAAAAAGTAAATGCATAACTTGTACTGCATGTTGGCATGTATGCACGTTCTCATAAATGCTTGTATAGAAAACATAACAGTTTTTATTACACCATAGTTGGGCAATGTAGGTTGTTAGGGTAGTTGTAGGTTCGCACCAGCTGGAGAACCAAAGCTTGAGGACATTTGCTTTAGGGGTCATGCAGATAGCTGTATTATAGAGTTGTGTTGTATGGACCTGTAATAGTGCACCTATAGTATGCCAGTGGTCTCCAAACTATAGCATATAAAAGTGGTCTCCTAACTATGTGCCTCCAGTTATTGCAAAACTGCAACTCCCTACCATGCCTGGACAGCCAACGGCAGTTTGGAGACCACTTTTATATGCTATAGTTTGCTGCAGACACATTTGTATTGCGGTGATGTTGTCCCTTTAAGTGATCGGAGTACCTTCAGCGCTATAAGACGGTAGCCTTAAACGTTTTTAAAGAGCACTCTCCTAGGAATATAAACTGTAGGATTTTTTTTCAATACATTCACATTAGAACCTGTCTACATCCAACAATTGTTTAATCAATGAGTGTTTATAGATTGGAAGAATTAGTAGATGAAAAAGCTGCCTCTGGGGGTTTTCACTGAGCTTTATGTATATCTACTATAGGAATGAGCAACCTGCAGCTTTCCAGCTGTTGCTTTATTTCAAATCTCATGATTTTCCATCAGCCACTGGCTAATATGAGCTTTCACCTGTGCTGGTTCCTACTCCTGATTTTGACTAAAAATACTGACCAAATACTGGACTACCTTAAAGCGTACCCATCAGATCCAACAACATTTACATTTTTTTTTTAAATATATAACTCAGTACCTAATCCTGACATCTAATTTTTATGTGTCTAGCACCTTTATTTTTTTCTTACACTTTTAATTTAGCTCACTACTCTGAATTCCTCTCAAAGGGAGGGGGCGTGGCCTCACTGTGCAGGTCTCCGCCCCTCCCTCAGTATGCTGTCTGCTCACATCTCCCCTAGCATTAGCAAACCTACAGCTCCCAGCTTGTCCTTACTGACAGTAGCGGGACACAAGCTGACAGTGGGAGGATTTTTCCTCCAGCTGTGAGCCCTGCGCTCATAGCTGTCAATCAAGGAAGTGTGTCCATGACAAAGGTGATGATGCATGGACACAGCAGGACTAGTATGTGTGTAAGCAGGCGGGGGGGGGGGAATACTGAACATTTTCTAATGAAAGCAATTGCAAAACCTATTGGTTTTGCATGCTTTACAACATATCAAAAGTTTTTGTATCTGACAGTGCCCATTTAAAAAAAAAAATATATATAAAAAAAAACAACACCCCCAAAAGCTAGCTAGCCTAAGGCTATATTATTTTGCTCAGTGTTGCTTATCCCAAAGCAGTAGAGGAACAGATACAGAGAGAAACTATAATAAAACGATTTTCACCTTTTTCTGTGTTTGTTCCGCTTTTGGATTGGTGAAAAAATACTGTGCAAAATCCCCTGGCCAAGATACTATGTGTAAATATAGCCTAAGGGTGTGTACAGGTATTTGTTTCATTATAGACACTTTACTCAGCAAATGATACCAGTTGTTTTAGATTTTAAAGAATACCTCTCATGTCAGATTTTAAAGAGTACCTCTCATGTCAGATTTTAAAGAGTACCTCTCATGTCAGATTTTAAAGAGTACCTCTCATTTCACATTTTAAAGAGTACCTCTCATTTCACATATTAGAGTACCTCTCATTTCAGAATTTAAAAGAGTACAAAGAAGTACGGGACAAAAAAGCATTTTTGTCTAATAAAGTATCATCTACAACTGAATTGGCCTCAACCAACCAGAAATCAAACACAACTGTAATTATTTTCGCTAGCTGCCATATAGCACTATTCAGGGAGCATGACACAGCAATCTTTAGCTGCAAGACCTGTGTCATGGCTAAAGCCATGCAGGCTAGCTTAAAGGGGTATTCCGGTGGAAAACATTTTTTTTTAAATCAACTGGTGCCAGAAAGTTAAACAGATTTGTAAATCACTTCTATAAAAAAAATCTGTATCCTTCCAGTACTTATTAGCGGCTGTATATTACAGAGAAAGTTCTTTTGTTTTTGGATTTCTTTTTTTTTTTCTGTCGACAATGCTCTCTGCTGACACCTCTGTCTGTATCAGGAACTGTCCAGAGCAGGATAGGTTTGCTATGGGGATTTGCTCCTGTTCTGAACAGTTCCTGATACGTACAGAGGTGTCAGCAGAGAGCAGTGTGCACAGAAAAAAAAGAAATCCAAAACCAAAAGAACTTTCTCTGTAATATATAGCCGCTAATAAGTACTGGAAGGATAAAGATTTTTTAATAGAAGTCATTTACAAATCTGTTTAACTTTCTGGCACCAGTTGATAAAAAAAAATAAAAAATTCCACCGGATTACCCCTTTAAGTTGTTATCCGCTTATGGTTATTGCAGTGAAGGCACAAGTGTGTTATTCACACGGGTGGTTTACCCTTGAGTTTCCTGCTGCAGGTTTAAGCCAAGGCGGGTGTTCCACAGCAGATTACATTGACCTCATTGGGGTCTTCCGTGGATTTTCTGCAGCGGGAAACTCACTGGTAATCTGCCCGTGTGAAAGTACCCTTAGTGTACCTGACAAATACTATGGGTGAGTTGGGGGACATACAGTAGCTATGTTTGTTGGACAGCTACCTAATTTGGATAGTTACAGCTACCTATTATTTGTATAATTTGCTTTAAGATCCAACGGTTTCTTAAATAGCAAGATACTTAACTACAAATAGTAATTTATGATGCTTTTAGTTCAGGTTTTTACATCTGCGGTTAGGCAGGAGATCGCAAGGGGTCCCAGTGGACAGACCTCTGCGCTCAAACACTTATCCCCTATCCTGTGAATAGGGGATAAGTGTCTGATAAGTTCCCCTTTAATACATGCCCTCCATGTGATTTGTCGTCATGCCCCCTCCAATAGACTTGCATTGAGGGGGCGGGGCTTGATGTCACGAGGAGGCTCCTGGATGTGCATAAAGTGCAAGGTCTAGCTATTCTAGTATGATCCAATGCTTTTGTAGCACAAATATCTAAAGAGGTGATGCTGCTGGGTAGGATAGTAATATGTCAGAACATATTGGGGGACATTTATCAATGTTTGCTAATGTATTCCTTTTTTTTTTTTAGTTCTTTTTTTTTTCTTACTATACTATTTTTTTGGTTATGTGCGACTTATTTATCAACTGGTTTCAGCCTGCTGGTAAATTTCTTTCACATAAGCAATTTTTTATTTAAATTTTTTGCTTTGGTAGTGGCTTTATCTGCTCCATGTCTGAGCTGCACTAAATTTAGTAGGTTTTTTCATGTAATGCAACTTTTTTGCGACTTTTGCACTTGATAAATCTCTGACCACTGCAAGTCAAAAATCACTTTTTGCTTTGGTAAGCAAGTTTTTTTTGTTTTTTGTTATTGCTTAGGGCACTGCACAATAAGTAAGTCGCACAAAAAATAGAGTAGTCGCACATGCAACTTTTTTACGACAATTTTAAGCAAAAAAAAACCTACTAAATGCTTTGATAAATGTCCCCCATAGTGTGTGTGTGTGTGCATTCAAATTTTAGTGCAAAATCATCAGATTTTTCTGTTTCAATGTTTTTATTAAGGTTTTCAGTAAAGAATAAAGTATACAATACATGTAACATAGTTAAGGCACTTTATGCCAACAGGAAAGGATTGTAAACTCCCATATGTAAGTTATCAATACAGTAAACATAAGTCCGATAAACTCGGATCGCCAAGTCACAAGCCAGTTGTGACTTCCGAATAGGGATACTTAGGCTGGGTTCACACTACGATTTGAACTATGGTTCCCGTATACGGCTGGGAGGAGTGGTTGGCGGGGCTTAATCGCGGCGCCCGCACTCAGCCGTATTCGGGAACTGTAGTTAATGTATGTCTATGAGCCGACCGGAGTGAACCGCAGCTTCTGAGCGGCTGCTTTTTCGGCTGTATGCGGTTTCCCGACCGCAGGCAAAAACGTGGTCGACCTCATAGACATACATTAACTACGGTTCCCGAATACAGCTGAGTGCGGGCGCTGCGATTAAGTCCCAGCCGTATACGGGAACCGTAGTTCAAATCGTAGTGTGAACCCAGCCTTATAAAGGTTCCTCCGATTGAACAATAGTCACAAGATGAGCTATTTGAAAATCATCAGATTTTTAAAACAAATAAGAATAAAGAATAGAGTTCTGCATTCTGTCTGACAGGTGGGTGGAGCTTAGCCAAAAAGGGGGTATAGTTTTACATAAAAGAGTTGGGGTTTAAATGGGTCACAAATGCACCACACAGCTGACCCCTGTCCAGCACCCAAAGCACATACAGTGGGCCTTAAAACTGGACCATGGAGCAAAGGAAGAAAGTGTCCCGATCTGCTGAATCTTGTTTTCTTTCACATCATGTGGACAGACAAAGTGTGTGTATTAGAAGATATATAGAAGATCACACGGTTTATCTACTCTGCCCTTATTGTATTGTCTACTAATTTTATCTTAGGCTGGGTTTACTTAGAAACCCAGATTTATCATCATGTCTGGGATACTCTGAGCTCATTTGGAGAAATGAAAGCTGAGCTGTGATTGGTTGGGTCCTGGGCAGATTGAGGGGGGAAGGGAGGCACCACAGCTATAAATACCCAGGGGAGGGCCTCTGAAAGCCCGGGAAACTATTAAACCCCTGATTGGTGCACTCATTCCCCCGCCACCCATGGGACATACCACTATAGTTACCAACAAGTTTTTACAGGCGGGGGAGGGGGCTAAAAACCTTGCCTGTATATTTCTTAACCCCTTAACTGCTCACCAGTCAGGGGGCAAGCTAGTTATGCACAGCTTGCCCCTCCATCTTGTTTACAATATTTTATTTAGTATTCTTAGGCAAAAGCAGGGTGGGTCCAAATCTTTCCATTAGGCTAGGTTTCTTTTTTTTTTGGGGGGGGGTGCAGGGTTTAGACACTGTTTCTGCTGCATTTATGTGGCATTTCTTCTATCGTTTTTATACCTGTGTGGAAACACCATTTTTTTGACCCCATCAAGGTACCACTTTGTGGGTCGGATGCAAAGCGCACCACTGTATACTGTACCTCAGGAGGTGGTAAGTATCACTACATACCTCAGTAATTGGTACTATGCATCACTACATACCTCAGTAATTGCTGATACTGTGTTTTTTTGTGACCAAAAGAAAAAAAAATGCCAATGCATCCGATAGACTTCTTTAGGCAAAAAAAGACAAGATTTTTTGGCAAAATATGGCAAAAATTTTGGCAATCTGCCAGTGAGCCCCAAAAACACCCAAAATCAGGGAAAAACCGCTAAAGCCAACAATGCGAATTGGTTTTGGCATTTTATAATTTGTTATTGACTTCCTGCCAACAACCTGCTGCAGTGTTTTTGTCATGGGCATTTTTGTCACAAGAAGAAAACAAGTGGAAACATAGGGGGAGATTTATCAAAACCTGTGCAGAGGAAGAGTGGTGCAGTTGCCCATAGCAACCAATCAGATTGCTTCTTTCCTTTTTCACAGGCCTCTTTAAAATGAAAGAAGCAATCTGATTGGTTGCTATAGGAAACTGCACCACTCTTCCTCTGCACAGGTTTTGATAAATCTTCTCCATAGAGTTTTTTTCTGTGTCTGCTCAACTTTACTGGCCAACATACTGCAATGAATTATGTGTGAACTCATCCTTAGAATTAGATAACCGCCAGGATGTATATGGGAAGCAGGTCATCATAGGTAGTGATACCATGAGAAATGTTCTGCTGGGAAATCTTGGGCCCTAGCATTCATTTGGATGTTACTCTTATATGTACCACCTTCCAAAACATTCTTGCAGACCAATGGTATTTTATAATGGCAGTGGCCTCTTTCAGAAGGATAATGCCCCTGCCACAATGCAAAAATTGTTCAGAATTGATGTGAGGAAAATAACATAGAGATCAAGGTGTTGGCTTGGCCTGTTCCCCAGATATCAATCTGATTGATCTTCTGTTAGATGACCTGGGAGAATAAGTCCAATCCATAAAAGCGGCACCTCACTATTTACAGGCCTCGAAAGGATATCCCCACCTTTATGACATTTATGGCGTATATACAGGGTTGCTTGGCTGTTTCTGTAACTCCTTTAAAAGTAAAATAAAGTTGCACACATGCACCTCTCTAAAAATTTTTTGCCTGCTGCCTTGCAAGGGGAGATGGAGTAGGTGAATCCCTATTAAAGGGTCCCTCTCATCAAAAAAACTTTTGATATATTATAGATTAATGTATGCAGAATAACTTTACAATTGCATGTTATTAAAAAATATGCTTCTTTCTATTTAATTTTCCACTTTGAAGAAATGACCACTAGGGGTCTCCCTACCAGTCCTGGCAGCAAGCATTTCAGACTCATGCTGGAGTCCTAAACACTACGAGCTGCCAGTCTGCTTTGTTCACAAAGGAGAACACTCAGAGCTGCCAGCCTGCTTTGGTCACAGCCTGTTTGGCTGCGAACAAAGCAGGCTGGCAGTTCTGAGTGTTTAGGACTCCAGCATGAGTCAGAAATGCTTGCTGACAGGACTGATCGGAAAAATACAATAGAAAGAAGCATATTTTTCATTAACATGCTATTGGAAAGTTATTCAACATTCATTAATCTAAAATATATCAAAAGTTTATTTGATGAGAGGTACCCTTTAAGGAAATAGATATGGGTACACCTGTGGCATCCACACCTATACAGTATTTATGGTATATCCTGTGAATGTGCCACAAATGTCTAAGGTGCCAACAGCCTTTCAAAGTTTCTGCTGATGGCATCTTGGTGGCAGATCCAATAGGCAATGAGACGGATCTAAGCTACACTAGGTTTTAATGTACTGGGAGTCATATATGAAGTGTTATTTTAATTTGATATTTGGAAACAGACAGATAACTCTGATTTGTCTTAGCACAAATATGTTTTATGATGCATGGTTTATGTTACATACAGTATGTGACATCTCTGAAAAGTGTCTACAAGCTCATATATGAAACTATCGTAATGTGTGGATCACCCTTCAGTTATTACTTATGGGTCATATAGCCGCTTCATTTTTAGCGCTTCCTTACCAATGACCCTGCTCTGCAGTCAGCTTTCATCATATTGCCTGCCAGCGTTTACTCAATAAAGCGATTTTATGTCCTGGTTTCTCTGTGGATTATTTAGTCATGGAATAATATAATGAGGATTTCTATTTTTTCCATTGTTCTGGGATAGGACACAGCTGTTCTATGTTTGGTTTCTGGAATAAATATGTAGGATTTTATTTTATGTTTCTCTTATGTGTAGGATCAGTGTTATGTGCATGGAACTTTTGTCTTTCTAATATAGACATACAATATATTTTTAGGCTATCTACTGTGGTGGGAAGCTATAGGCAACAGAGGTAGTGAAGCTGAAATTGTCATTGAACGGAACTCATGATGAATATGGCCAAACAGACTGAATGTGCCTTAGCCTTAAGACAATGGGTAATTGGGCGATCTTCTATGAAGCCCCCAAGGACAGGGCAAGTTGCTGCTGACTGCTTCACTGCCCTAGACCAACAGGGATAGTAAACTTAATCCTTTCATTGTCTTAGTCCACTGTGGAATTTATAATGAACCCTTTCACAACCCTAGGACATCAAGGATGTTAAGATGACAAGGAAAACTGAGCCCATGGCACAATTTTGTATAACTCCTCCTTGTGTGGGCATCCCCAAATGTAGCTGTAATGGATTTCTATAACTGTCACTGTGCCGACTTTGCTTCTGTAATCTGTAGCTTTCACATTTACACTTCAAGCTGCTATTTGGTTGTATTCAAGGCTTATTCTCTTCCTGTAAAATGATGAGCCCCCCATTGATCCTATGAATAAAGGGGCTCCAATTCTCGTTAAGCTCTGCATGCCCTCAGCAACTGACTGTGCAGGGAAAACAAGGAAGGATACACAGCACTAAACCAGCACAGTAGCCCTTTAACTATCAAGGCGATGGGGGGTCCAACCATTGGGGTAATATCAATAGTACAAGAGTGTGTGCCGCTCACCTCCCCCGTAATTCACTGCATCACCTGTGCAGGGATGCGCCAGTCCCGCCCTCGGCTTGGTATGCAAACTAGAAGAAAGAAGTTTGTCCAGCACTGGAGGTATGCAGATAAAATCAAGTTTTGCTTTATTATAAGTTTCGGACTGAAGTCACAAACAGAGAATATGACTGACACGTTTCGCACCTAAGTGCTTAATCGTAGACTGACCAGTCTACGATTAAGCACTTAGGTGCGAAACGCGTCAGTCATATTCTCTGTTTGTGACTTCAGTCCGAAGATTATAATAAAGCAAGACTTGATTTTATCTGCATACCTCCAGTGCTGGACAAACTTCTTTCTTCTAATTGGGGTAATATCCTGGCAATATACCATCACTTTATAAAATAGGCAAAACTTAGGTTCTGCAGTTCCCTATTAGAATGCCAATAACATCCCTTGCCATGGTACTGCCAGTCTTCACAACATATATCCTGTCATTTTATTTTCTGCACACGTTTGCACAGGAAAATGTTTTCCCAAATGCAGCGATCTGTAATAGATTATTTCCACTAGGACAAAAATAGTGATTTTATATAAGCTGGGTTCACACAGTGCATTTTTCCCCATTTTGTTTATCATGATGATGCCTGGTAAAAACAGTTTTTTCTCAACCTTCCAAACACAATAAATATATAAAAATATGTGCAGTGTGAACCCAACCTAAATGTTGGGTGCCTGGAAGGTGTTCTACATCTCATTTAAAAATAGGGGTGCCTCACCTGTATGATCTGTCTGACATTTTGTGGAGCACAGATAAAGTATAATAGATGACAATCTGTTGTATCTATAACCAGACACATTTCCCTGCATTATCATGTATTAGCTGTAAGCCAGTTCACAGGTATGAGTTTACTAGCTCAGAACACAAGCGTGCTTCCTCTATCGCTGACAGGGTGCGACATGCATTCAGCCCCCTACTGACTGTTATTCTAGATTAGGCAGGAAAGAGGCTAATGACGTTTAACAGGCTGCTTCTTATTGTGGAAAGAGATATTGTACCTTGTAACGATTAGTGGTCACACCACTTCTATATACATTGATAGATATGTGTGTATTTTCTTTCATTTGTACGCTGCAGCTCTGAGGCCTGGACTCCACAAGACCCCTGACGGTGTCCTGTGGTATCTGGCACCAAGACATTTGCAATCGGTTCATCATGTTCAGTAATTTGCTAGGGGAACCTACATGGATCAGACTTGTTTTTCCAGCACATGCCACAGATGTTCAATTGGAATGAGATCTGGACTTTTAATGGGCACTGTCAGAATCAAAAACATTTTATATGTTGTACATCTAGGTAACATATAAATGAGTGATGTCATTACAAAGTACAATAAGTCCCACAAAGAACGAACCCTATAGATGGAAAATTGGAAGAGTTTTGGATTTTAAAAGGGGAGGAAATAAATGAACAGTCGCTGCGTTATTAAGGGGTTAACTATGCATTCACTTCCTCCCTGAGTCCGCTGTGCAGTGCTGGCTCTCTTCATCCAATCACTGCAGGCTGCTCTGTAACCCCTTCCTCTCTGTTTCTAAACAGGAGTCTGATAGACAGGACAGGAGTGAGCACAGAGAAGTGCTAATCCTTCCATCACTTACTGGGACAAAGTTTTTCTGTTATAAGAAAATATTTTTTTTTTTACATTTACGCCATTTACAGTGCAGTTTAACATTATATTTTAATAATTCAGACATTTACATACGTGGCAATACCACATATGTCTATTTTATTTTATTTTTTACATTATTTTATTTATAAATTGGAAAAGTGGGGTGATTCAAACTTTTATTAAGGGGAGGGGGTTATACACAGTTATTACATGGACATGGTCAGTTCCTTAACTGTGGTTTGACTGAAAAGAAATTCAAAAAGAAAAGAAATTCCTCTGTAGCATACAGCAGCTAAAAAGTACTGGAAGGATTAAGATTTTTTAATAGAAGTAATTTACAAATCTGTTTAACTTTCTGGCACCAGTTGAAAATTGTTTTCCACCAGAATACCCCTTTAGGATCACATCTAGTAGGCACTAACCACTTAAGGAAAACACTAAATGGCATTTTTTGGAGATGCTCTCATCAAGTTGTAGCCATTACAGTTTGGCCCCTGTCACACATTATTTTGCTGTTTACAGCACATCAACATCCAAGAACTGACTGTTCACCTGCCTAATATATCTTGCTTCGTGACAGTTATCATGTGATTTTCTTCTTCTGCCAGTTGTTTTAGGGTGATAGCCAATCAGTGGGTGTGTGTATTGTGTATAGAGGTGAATATATATAGATATATATATATACACACACACACACACACATACATACACAGTGCATTCGGAAAGTCGTCAGACACTTTAGCTTTTTTTTACATTTTGTTATGTTGCAGCCTTGCTCTAAAATAAAAAAGAAAAACAAGTTTTCCCCTTCAGTTTGCACTCAATACCTCGTAATGTTAAAACAGAATTTTAGATATTTTTACAAATTTATAAAAAAGAAAAAACTAAAATTTCGCATGGACATAAGTATTCAGACCCTTTGCTATGACACTGGAAATTTAGCTCTGGCTCCTTCCATTTCTCATGATCATGTCGGAGGTTTTTCTATATGTTCGTTGGAGTCACCTGTGGTAAATTCAGATGATTGGACATGACTTGGGAACACACAGCCCTGTCTATATAAGGTCTCACAATGAAAATGTATATCAGTTCCAAAACTAAGCCATGAGGTGAAAAGAACTGCCCATAGAGCTCAGAGACAGGATTGGGAGGAGGCACAGATTTGGGGAAGGGTACAAGAACATTTCTGCTTCACTTAAGGCTCCCAAGATCACAGCGGCCTCTATCTCTTAAAGGAGAGATTTTTGAAACAACCAGTTGTCTTACTAGAGCTGGCTGCCCCACCAAATTAAGTGATTGTGGAAAAGGGCCATGGTAAGAGAGGTGACCAAGAATCCAATGGTCACTCTGGATGAGAACCAAAGATCCTGTGTGCAGATGGGAGAAACTTCCAAAAGTCAACCATCAGTGGGCCACTCCACTCATCTTGGCTTTATGGCTAAGTGACCAGAAAGAAGCCTCTCCTCAGTAAGAAACACATGAAAGCCTGTCTGGAGTTTGCAAAAGAAGCACCTAAAGGACCCTTAGATTGTGAGAAACAAAATTCTCTGGTCTGATTTAAACCAAGATTGAACTGGCCTCAATTCTAAGCATCAGGAGGAAACCAGGCGCTGTTCATCACCTGCCATATACAGTGATGCATGGTGGTTGCACCATCATGATGTGGAGGTGTTTTCCAGCAGCTGAAACAGGGAGACTGGTCATGGTTGAGGAAAGGCTGAAGGGCGTAAATTACTGAAATATTCTTTATAAAAACCTGATCCAGTACCACAGCCCGGGCTGAAGGGTTGCCTTTCAACAAGACAATGACACAATGGGAGAGATTTTTTAAGACCTGTGCTTAGAAAAAGTTGACCAATTGCCCGTAGCAACCCATCAGATTGCTTCTTTAATTTTTCAGAGGCCTTTTCAAAAATTAAATAAGCAATGTGATTGGTTGCCATGAGAGACTGGTCGACTTAAACACAATTGAACCTGAAAGATCTTGAGATAATCTGCAGAGAATGGTAGATAATTCCTAAATCCAGGTGTGTAAACCTTGTGGTATTATACTTAAGAAGACAATGGCTGACATTTATCATGGTCTTTAGACTTTTTTGTGTCTAGACAAGGTGCAAAAAAGTCACAAGCAGGGTTTATTTGTGCCTTTTGGTTTACACATTTCTGCTGATTTTTTTGTTGCAATCCGCTGATTTTTACAATACACATGATATGGAAGGGTTTTATGAACTGCGCCTTTTTGTGAAAAGGCGCAAAAAAGGCGCAAAGCCACTGAAAAGTCTCTAAACTACACCAGCCCAGACTTAGCTTTTTGGTGTATGTGAACAGAGAAATTTCAGAAAATGTGACCTGCACTGTATCAAATGCTCTGTGACCATATAATACATTTGGTGCTCCTACACATTACAGCACACAAAAAGGTGTAGAAAATGCTTCTTACACCTACAATGATAAATGCTTCACTTACACCTACAATGATAAATGCCGGCCAATAGGCAGAAATCGCTACCAAAGGTGATTCAACTATGTACTGAGTAAATGGTCTGAATACTTATGTCAATGCTATATTTAGTTATTACTTTTTTAACGAATTAGCAAAGATTTGTAACATTCCTTTCTCTTTTTGTCATTATGGGGTATTGGGCGCAGAATCATGGGGGAAACTTGACTTTTTCATCTTAGTACAAGGCTGCAACATAACTAAATGGGAAATGGTCTGAAGATTTTTCAAATTCATTGTGTGTATATATATATATATATATATATATATATATATATATATATATATATGGTGTGCAGCACATTTAGACATGCACTATTCTGTGTGGCAGATATGATACATCACTACCCTAACTGTATTCACTTCCACAATTGTACAAAGCCTTTAGAGCCCCGTCTATGTGTTAGAGCCTTTTGTATATTATGCTACCAAATATTCCCCAGTGCTGGGGTTACATGCATGTATGTAGATCAGCAGTCACAAGCCTTTTCTATACACCTCTTTGGGTTATCCCTTTTCACAGAATGCATTTTACACAAGCACTCAAACACGGAAAAAAAAGAGGTACAAGTGGCGTGTGCCTCTAAGCGCTGGTTGCCACGGCGACAGTAAATGTCAGGTTCCATGCAGTGAATAGTCGTTTCCATGGTAACCCCATCCTTTTCAGAGAGGTGCTGTTATAGCTGGAGTGACAGGTCTGGGGGGAGGGGAGAGGTACATGGTAGCACGATGTGTGTGCAGTGTGGATGTCTGTCTGAGAATATATATGTTACCTTGCGTTATTGGTATACATTGCTATGCATGAGAAGACTCATGTAAAATATATTTCCAGGCATTGCTTGGCATTTTATGTGTGTGATAATGTGTACTAGTTACATGACTCTGCATGTTGTGTCTCTGTGTTTATTGATGGATTATAAATGGATTTCTCTATTTCAACTAGGAATAGTCATGTCATGCTGAACACTACAGTGCGTGCTGTGAAGGTATATTCCTATATCATATGTATACACAGATGTAGCAGAGCTACATTTCTCATCGCATATTGGCCCAAGTGTCGATGACTTGGCGGGGGATGCTTGGGATGTATACTGTGTAGAACCTAATGATGCCAGGCTTTATGTAGACTCCACATGTTCCTACTGATGCCATCTACATCTGTTCCTCTAAAGATAATATATCTTAGAACTGGGACCGTGCAGGGCATAAGGAGGTCTGCCTGTGCTTCCAGGGTATAAAGCAGCTGGGGACAAGCAGTTATGTGTTCTGAACTATATACAGTGACCCCCCGACCTACGATGGCCCCGAAATACGATCATTTCAACATGCGATGGCCTCTCAGAGGCCAACACATGTTGAAGGCAGCATCAACATACGATGCTTTTATATGTCGGGGCCATCGCATAAACGGCTATCCGGCAGCGCAGACTGCTTCAGCTGCCACCGGATAGCCCTTTACGGTGCCCCATGTGCTCCGGTGATGGTCTCCTACCTGTCCTTGGGGCTCCGGAGTGTCCTCTTCGGGATCCACTGCATCGTCGGCGCTCCCCATCGTCATCATCACGTCACTGTGCACGCCGTCCCGTCATCCTATAGGAGCGGCGTGCGTAGCGACGTGATGGCGGCGATGGAGAGCGAGGATGCCGGGGAAGCAGAGGCCTTGCCGGAGCGTCGGGGACACCCCGGGGACGTGGCGACAGCGATGGAGGGCAACATCCAGGGCAGCGGTGACTGTCCGGAGTTGCGGGGACAGGTGACGACAACTTCCTCTACCAGTGGTCTTCAGCCGGCAGACCTCCAGATGTTGCAAAACTACAACTTCTAGCATGCCCGGACAGCCAACGGCTGTCCGGGCATGCTGGGTGTTGTAGTTTTGAAACATCTGGAGGTCCGCAGGTTGCAGACCACTGTCCTATACTTTACATTGCATGGATCCCTCAACATACGATGGTTTCAACAAACGATGGTCCGTTTGGAACGGTTTACCATCGTATGTTGAGGGACCACTGCACTGAGTCCAAAGGCGGCCAGAGGAACATGGTCAGTGTTTGCCAATAAGAACGAGAGGAATTAAAAGGAAAAGACAGAGGAGGATAAAAAGAGCAAAGGGTGAAAAGGAGATAAAACGCTAGCTAGGCTGCCCCATGCAAACACAAAGAGCAGAATGACATGGGAGCAAGACCAAAATGATACAGTACAGAGCCAGTGACACAGAAATATAGAGAGACAGATGCAAAGCCTCAGGCAGAAGCTCAGAGACCTACACAAACAGACAGATAGAAAAAGCTGAGATATGTTTAGACAGTGATAAGCAAGCAGAAGAGAGAGCATGATATTCCGAGCAGAGAACAAGCGGGGGAAGCCGGACGGAACTTTATTTACTGTACTTTGAAGATGCACCCAGTTACAACAAGCCTGTCTACCCCCTTTGTTCTGCCCTATAAACACTGGAATTTAGAGACATTATAAAAACGAAATAATATTATGTAGTGCTGCCGACCGCCATCGAATCCGCCACCACATTACTATTGATTAAGAAGCCTAGATTGGGAGCGTACTGCCATTTATCAGGTATATTATGACACTAAAAGTGTCAGTGGGGGCACGCATCATTCAGCTGTGAATAATAGCACCTAGAGTGGCTCCATATGCAGAAATAGGTGTCATTTTATGATACAAACCGAAGAGGTGTCAGGTACAGAAAGGGTTTTAGAAATATGATAGTAAGTAGCTGTTATGTGTGGTCTCACCTGTGATGGCCATAAGACAATCTATATACCTGGATGTCACTTGGGGTATATACTAATGTAAACAACAATAAATAACGTGGTCTCAAATGGCTGGAGGTGCTCAATAGAGATGAGCGAACTTACAGTAAATTCGATTCGTCACGAACTTCTCGGCTCGGCAGTTGATGACTTATCCTGCACAAATTAGTTCAGCTTTCAGGTGCTCCGGTGGGCTGGAAAAGGTGGATACAGTCCTAGGAAAGAGTCTCCTAGGACTGTATCCACCTTTTCCAGCCCACCGAAAAGCTGAACTAATTTATGCAGGAAGAGTCATCAACTGCCGAGCCGAGAAGTTCGTGACAAATCGAATTTACTGTAAGTTCGCTCATCTCTAGTGCTCAACCCCAAATGCGGTTGTGCATTTATACTGTGGGAGCAGATCCTGCCCTTGTAGTCCGTTGTTAGGGGCGATCCCCAGCATAAAAATGCATACAATGGAGGATGCCTGCAGAGGACTACAAGTGCCACAATACCACAGTAGTGCACCTAAATTCCTGTATTGTATGTACTAATGTGACTGAAAGCTACTAATGTGCATTAAACATACAGGGTGGGCGGCTAGAAGTAACATATTAGGGGGCAGAAATGTCCATATGTACTGCCACAGCATAACCAGACTTTCTGAGAAACTATTTTACCGCCATAATGTAACACCTATAGCCATCTACTAGACCTCTGTATGGATCTTATCCTGGATGACTCTGACAGTATAAATAATAGCAGAACGCTTCATCCAGTGCTGCTTTACCAAAATATACTTCCCTAGAAGAGAATTTGGGAGAGACTTATCAAGCTGTCTTTAGGTATGGTCACGCGGTTATAAAAACCATGGGGGAGATGTATCTAAACTTGTGCAGAAGAATAGTAGACCAGTTGCCCATAGCAACCAATCAGATCGCTTCTTTCATTTTCCAGAAGCCTTTTTTTTTTAAATGAAAGAAGCAATCTGATTGGTTGCTATGGGCAACTGGTCATCTAGGTTTTCAACATACAAAAACACAAAAGCTCTGGGGATTTTTAAAAACGTGTTTTTGGGCGCTTCTCCCGTTTAAACCAGTGGGAGAGGAAAAACACGTTTTTGAGATGAAAATTAGCATGTTAAAATGTGTTGTTTTTTTTACTTTGCAAATATGCCCTTATAGTAAGATTCTCTTTGTTGGAAGACTTATCAAAAACTGAACATACCTTTACCCCTCCACCATGTTCTTTGGCTATAAAATGGCCGCAACTTTTATTAGTGGTGATTTCCATCTATTATGGAATATCCATTTAAAGGGGTACTCCGGTGGAATTCTTTTTTTTTTTTTTTTTTTTTTTTAAATCAACTGATGCCAGAAAGTTACAAAGATTTATAAATGATTTCTATAAAAAAAAATCTTTACCCTTCCAGTACTTTTAAGCGGCTGTATGCTACCGAGGAAATTCTTTTATTTTTGAATTTCTTTTTTGTCTTGTCCACAGTGCTCTCTGCTGACACCTCTGTCCGTGTCAGGAACTGTCCAGAGCAGCAAAGGTTTGCAATGGGGATTTTCTCCTGCTCTGGACATTTCCTGATACGGGCATCAGGTGTCAGCAGAGAGCACTGCGGACAACACAAAAAAGAAATTCAAAAAGAAAATAATTTCTTCTGTAGCATACAGCTGCTAAAAAGTACTGGAAGGGTAAAGATTTTTTAATAGAAGTCATTTACAAATCTGTTTAACTTTCTGGCACCAGTTGATTTTAAAAAAAATGTTTTCCACCAGAGTACCCCTTTAAGGCCCTTATACACATTACAAAAAGTCAGCAGAAGCCACCAATTTTGGCAGGACCCACTGGCTGTTGTGTATGATGGATGTGTATGAGGGTGTCCAGATAATTCCTTAACATATCATGTCAGGATCAGGCATATTGGATTTCAACCCCATACTTTTGTTCTCAGAGAGGTTAGTGCTTGGCCGAGCCAAATGTTCTGAGTATGGTGGGATCAGCACACTGAGGGGCAGATTTATCATTGCCATCCTGACCGAAATTCAGAGCAAAATTTTTCGCAGTTAGTTTTTGCACAAAAATTTTGCACAATTTCAAAATAGACAACATTGGCAAAAGTGACTGTGAAATGCAGTGCTTCATTCTTGACTATGCAGTGGTCGAGATGTATCTTTTTTTTAAAAAGGCGCAAAAATAAAAACACCAATTCATACCACCTCTGCCTTGCCGTAGAAAAATGACATCCTACAGCAAGTTCTAAGTAGTTTTCTTTATGCAAAATTTATTTAAGTCTGTGGACCGTTTTGATAAGTTTGGCACACATAAGCCAAAAACATAGCAAATAAAAAAGGCTGTGAAGTAGCTGTACACAGACACATATTGATAAATCTCCCCCTGAGTGCCTATGAGTACAGTACATGTATGCCTATCATGTACCAGTGGTCCCTCAACATATGATGGTAATCCGTTTCAAATGGACCATCGGTTGTTGAAACCATCGTAAGTTGAGGGATCCGTGCAATGTAAAGTATAGGACAGTGGCCTACAACCTGCGGACCTCCAGATGTTGCAAAACTACAACACCCAGCATACCCGGACAGCCAACGGCTGTCCAGGCATGCTGGGAGTTGTAGTTTTGCAACATCTGGAGGTCCGCAGGTTGAAGACCACTGGTATTGGAGGTTATACTCATGTGTCCCCGCCGCTCCGGACCGTCACCGCTCGTCACCGCTGCCCTGGATGTCGCCTTCCATCGCTGTCGCCGCATCCCCGGGGTGTCCCTGATGCTCTGGCAAGGCCTCTGCTTCCCTGGCATCCTCGATCTCCGTCGCCGCCATCACATCACTACGCACGCCTCTACTATTGGATGACGGGACGGCGTGCGCAGCGATGTGATGACGACGATGGAGAGCATCGACGATGCAGGGGATCCCGAAGAGGACGCACCGGAGCCCTGAGGAAAGGTAAGTGATCGTCAGCGGAGCACACGGGGCACCGTAAACGGCTATCCGGCACCAGCTGAAGCAGTCTGCGCTGCCGGATAGCCGTTTTTGCGATGGCCCCGACATACAAAAGCATCGTATGTTGATGCTGCCTTCAACATACGATGGACGCTGAGAGGCAATCATATGTTGAAATGATCGTATGTCGGGGCCATCGTAGGTCGGGGGGTGGGGGTCACTGTATGCCTCTAATAATAATAGACAAATTAATACAATAACATTTATGTTACAAGAAGGACGGAAAGTATTTTTGCCGTTTACTTCTGGTGATACAAAGATATAGCAAATGAAGCTATGTGAACACATCCTGCTATGAGAATAATACCACCTCAAGGGTTCCCCCTATATCCAAGAAAACGAATGGGAGGAGCGGCCATTACTCATATCGGCTCACTATATTGCAAGGGTCATTTCAGACTTGATGTGAACGGCGGTAACGCAGACATTGTGGCTGTTGTAACGGTGTGCAGAGCTGTGATCATCACTTATGCTGGGACTTGTACCCCATGACACATACGGAGGGAAGCTTTCTTGCAGTATTCCATGCTTTAACAGGGCATATCATTTACATGAGAAAAGCTTTTCACAAATTCATAGTGTTAGCGGTAAGTAAACAACTCGTGCTTGTTTTCTGAGGGAGCAGAGACGAGCTGTTATCAGAAAAGGGGACATCGCATATTAACCCTGTAACACGCCCTCCTGGAAGCTAGATTTGTCTTTATAGAGATGCCTAGGGGGAAAATGCCATGCCCAGAGTGTGCTACATTTCGATTGAAAAAACATCACAAACCAAAATGCTTTGTATGTAGCACATTTTATAGACATTTTCTACACTTTAAAATATTTCAGGTACGTAAAAAACTAATTTTTCATTAAAATCTCTGTGTGAAACCAGACCAAGAGTGGCATAAAAGAGTAGTATAACATTTTTGGAGATATTGGTGCTCATTTTTTGACACCACCCTAAGGCTAGGTTTCCACTTGGCAGTTTTTTTTGTTTTGTTTTTTTAACCGCCACTTTTGAGCCAAAGCCAGACCAAAAGTGCTGCAGCCAGATGTTATCTGGGATTCGATAAGAAAATATAAAATACCATACTACCAATGTTTTGTTTTTGTAGGGTTTTGTCACCCTTTTAGTGACATTTTTACACTCAGTGGTAGTCTTACCAAATTGCAGAATGTTCTGGGTATGGTTATCTTTCCAAGGAATCTTTCCTCCCATAGACTTACATACTTACTTACAAAAACCCATTTTGTGAATGCCCAAATGACAATAACTGCATCAGAGAGGAGGAAAATGGGGCAGATGTCTGTAGAGCAAATGCTTGAAATTAAAGGGGTACTCCGGTGAAAACCTTTTTTCTTTTAAATCAACTGGTGACAGAAAGTTAAACATATTTGTAAATTACTTCTATTAAAAAATCTTAATCCTTCCTGTACTTATTAGCTGCTGAATACTACAGAGGAAATTCTTTTCGGAATGCTCTCTGATGACATCACGAGCACAGTTCTCTCTGCTGACGTTATTATAACACTTTATTTATTGTTGTCCTTAGTGGGATTTGAACCCAAGCCCCCAGCACTGCAAGGCAGCAGTGTTAACCACTGAGCCAACATGCTGCCCTTGGCATACATCTGCTATGCATGGTTGCTATAATGGACAGAGGTGTCAGCAGAGAGCACTGTGCTCGTGATGTCATCAGTGTTCCAAAAAGAAAGGAATTTCCTCTGTAGCATTCAGCAGCTAATAAGTACTGGAAGGATTAAGATTTTTTAATAGAAGTAATTTATAAATATGTTTAACTTTCTGCCACCAGTTGATTTAAAAGAAAAAAGGTTTTCACCGGAGTACCCCTTTAAGGTAAATTATTTTATAGATGGAAAAAATGTATGTGAAGGGAGGCTTATGGTTGGAATGAGATGTGTAGTTTCAATGGCAGTTTTTCTACCAAAGTTGTATTTAAATATAAAGTAATGATCCACCTTTGGCTTTGGATCAAAAAACGACCTCAAGAATTACATGTGTGTCTTCACACTAAATGGCGTTATGTGTGAGTGAGAGATAGACAGACAGATATTCCTGCTTCACACAGACTTTCGTATGTTTTTTTTTTTTTTGTTTTTTTTTTTTTAATCCCTTGTAAGAACTGGCAATCATTTCAAGCATTTTTTTGGGGAGTATTTTAACAAATGTTTTTGGTGGCTTTTTTGTTTTTATTCTTTTGTAACATTCTGCTGTTTTCTAAATCCTGTAGAAAACCTATGTGTAAAAAGGACCCAAAGAAAGCAACAAAACACCAGAAAATAGCACAAAGAAAAATACATTGTTTGTAGAAGGCTAATGTTTAACTTTTTACACTTTTTTTGTAACATCTGTCTGCAGCATTTATAGGCAAATTCTGCGGAATATCACGCAGAATATATTGGCATCTATGGGGACCTAGGAATCCTAGGAATGTTTGCTTGGTCCTAGGAAGTATTCTGTAGAGTAAACCAGGATAAAAGGAACAAACTTGGAGACATATACAAGACACGCGAATGTCCCATGTGAGAATTGATACATACAGGCCCGGCTCCGACCTAGCAGCTGCGGCGGGCCCGGCTATTTAAAATAAAAAAATAGATTTTCTTTTTTTAAAGCTTTTATGTGACAGGCGGCAGACAGCGGGCTCTTTTCCCGGCCGGGCCTTCGGACCACGGCTGAATGGACCGGCCGGTCAGTCCGCCCCTGGATACATACCATATTTTATTACACAGTTGTGTGGGTTTACCTATCAATATTATTTAACAATTTGTGCACTCTGGGTAACTCTCTTTTTTTTGTGGGTTTGTGGTGAAGTGTCTTTGTGTTTTTTCTGAATGGAGGTATTGACCTGTCCATATGCATTGTCTTAAAAGGAAAAAACATTTATAGAGATTAAAAAAACAACAACAATGTACAACCTTTACCAAACTGGAAACTAAGTTAACATTATACAGACAATAAATAAGTAAGGAGCTCTACAAAATTGCCAGATAAATTGTATCTATGTGGTAATTGTGACATACTGTATAAAAGTGAACCTATGCTGTATTGGGAACCTGTCATGTTGAACAAGCAGAGCATACTGATATGAAAGGAATTGGAAAATAAGGGGGTGGTCCCTTCTGTGCATGCTCATACAGGGAATCATTGAGTGACTCTGCCCACTGGACTCCTAAATCAAGTCATTTGGATTGATGAATTACAAGTTATACTGAATCTTGCCATAACTCTCCTCCTCTATATATTATACAGCGGGTTCATGGTAACAGGTTTAATAGGTGGAGCTCCTGTAGTCCTGATAAGACCCTAATTTCTTGACTGCATTGCCCAGTATATCACTTTCTGCATGGAAGGGGAAATATTGAATCTTTGATCCATGACTAATAGAATGTAGTATATATACAGCTGCTATGGAGTTTTCTATCTGGCTATCTTGTTGTGGGACGGTATGAATAATACTAAAATTTAGATATAAAATTGTCTGGGGGAACTGGTTGCTGGTTTCACATGAATGTTGAAGAATAGTATATCTCTACAGGGTCTCCACCAAAAACCTAAACTAGCATTTTTTTAATTTTTTTTTTACTAAATCAGCCAATGTTCCTGAGTTATTTTCCTTATTACATTTATGGATGGTAAACCTGATCTGGAGTAACTTTGTATGATGGTCTTAGCCTTTAGTGAAGTTATCCTAACAAACCTATACTTTTTAAATGATTGTGCTGATAGTTGTATGATGCTCACAGGTCAGATGGAACGTGGATGTCTAATTGTTACACAAGTATTATCTGTAAACACAATTCTCTGTACAATACATCTTTGTATATCCACAATACAGTCCAAACACTTAGATTTGACCCATATCTTCTTTTCAAGACAAAAATAAAAACTTATTGAGTGGGTAATGGCTAAAGGTTTGGGTAAGAAACATTTATCCCAAGTGTTCTCTGGTTCCAGATGGCACGACCAATTCAGGTGAAGCCAGCAGACAGCGAGAGTCGGGGAGGTATGTATCCTGTTAGACTACCCCTTATCCGGGTTCCAGCAGTGTGTTCTGCTCATTGTTGAAGGATCCATCACCATCCAGAACTGTCTGTTCATTAATGACATTGATTCCCAGCATGTTCATTATCAATGTGCGGATACATGGTGTCATTATACAACACAGTATGTTCATTATTACAGCATCGTACCGTGAGGCACAACCATCATCAATGTGTACATACTCATCATCATTATCTATAGAGTTAATAGCCTAAAGCATGATAGATGGCACTCGGTCAACACAGTTGTCAGAAACATAGGTGCTTTGATCATATTTGCTAAATATTCATGTATCATTGCCAACTTGACATGGTTTGCTACCAATTCTGCAACCGTAATCTTTTATTTTGTGCAGGGTATTTAGGCTGGGTTTACACGCTATAATTCTGTCCATGTCGGACATACAATCATTTACAATCAGAATGCAAGGGTTTTGGATGTGAAGGATTTCCTCCTACCTATGATCTTCATGAGGCTAATACTAAGAGAACAGTCATCCCTATGTTGACTACTAAAGCAGTTTCCTGCTTACATACAGAAAACGGGAGATTTCAACTAGTTGGATCTCTCGCAAAAAAATTATAGTGTGTTTACCTAACCCTAACAATGCAAGGCAACATTGCACATCAGTTTACAAGGCAGTGTATCCATTATCACTCAATGTATCATCATTTGGGCAAGTGCTTTCATTGCTGGTCATACACAGAAAGATTTTACGACAAAAACCAAGCAGACCATGAGTCTATAAAAAGGCATGTATAAGTGACAAACAATTATGGTCGGGAAAAGCTATGTGGTTTCTACATCAACCTTTTATGTTAGTAATCAAAACATTTGGGTTACACTTAACCTACATGCAGTATATATATAAATGTGGGCCATATGTTGTTACAGCCATTTTTGCTAAAGTGACAATTGGCTTCAGTTTTCAGATAGTGATGGCCCACTATTATTTTTTCAGCATACTGAGCCAAAAACAAAGAAACATAGAAATAATTCTAAGGTGGCAACCGGTATAGTGGTCACTTATTTCTTAAGGAGAGCCCATGGCTTCTCCTGACTTGCCTGTTTCAGTTAATATTTGTATTCAGTGTAAAATAAGAATCATGGAACATCTTTTCTTGTAGATCCTTGTTGTGCTATTCCTTTGTGATGTTGTCACTAGAAATATGACTTAATAGGTGTTATCAGATGGTGTGTCCCTACAATGTCTGGAACGGTCAACGTTGATCGAATAGTCTCCTACAGTGTAGACAAGATGCCTCAGATGGTAACACCCAGTTGGCTATTTAGGAATGGCACATCGTAGAGCTATAAGAAAAGATGTTCCAGAATTGTCATTTTACAGGGATTACAAGTACCTGTATTTGCAGAAACAGGGCACTTTAACTAAACAGAAAAATGCAAGTATCTCTGCAAATAAAACAACTCCTGGTTAACCAATATTTCCTCTTTTAGGCTTTTTTTTAGTTTTTTTCCATCTCTGAAATAATAGGTATACAGTGGTAGATAGTAGGGAACCCCTGTGCAAGAACAGTATATAGAACCCTTGTTAATTATCAACATAAGGAGATAATCAGGAAGCTACTTACTATAGCCTATTAGACTATCCTTTATCTGGTGGATCAGAATCCCACAGCAATTTTGAGCTAAAGCAGCCATATTCCTTTAGATAGTGAGAGGAAATATATATTTTTTTATATGGCATTGGACCTAGACATATAGGACTCCTGTGCAAATATATAGCACGTGTGCCCCTGAGATAGTAAGATGCATTCACTTGTTCTGGTGTAAACAATGAGGTCAGCTGTATTATTACAGTAATAATAAACATAATAATAAATCTTAATAGTAGTAGTAGACATTCTATAGAAAATCAAGGAAATTGACTCCCTTTTGTATTGGCGGGGGAGGGGTGCAGATTTCATCTCTATGACCTGTCATTGTCTGCTTGCCTCTAGTCAGAGCATCTTTCCATGTATGATAAAGCAATGAAAGAGATTTCTGGCTGGCTGGGGGGGGGGTATAGTTAGTAAAAGGCTGCTATGGTTTTGTAGCATGTCATAAAGGACTATCGGCATCGCCATGCAGAAAGTTGTACCCATTACTCATTCTATCCTTTGTAAACAGCACCGTCCTAAACACTGATGTCCATACCCTGCACGGGCCATTGTGTTCATGTGTATCTGATCTTCCTGGGGCCTCATGTCATTTCTATATTTGTGTATATCGTCTGTGATGTATATGTGGGTATACTGTGGAGCAATGAATGACTATTCAGTGTGTTTGGATACTCATTATCATGATACAATCCTGCGTCCCCACATTCCTCTGCTTAGTCCAGCCTCCCTGACCTGGTTTTGCCAGCTCTGTCTGCAGCAGCTGAGCGCTCCCTAAACCCTTACAAAATACATCACCACCGCCTTGGCACGCCGCGTGCCGGCACTGCCCATTGTCATGGCAACCAGATGCAGCTTCCAGCTTCAAACACAAATTTTCATGGTTGCTGGACAGCATGTGAAATTGCCAATCAGAGGGTGAAGAGAAAGAGAAGAGGAGGGGGGCTCTTGTGGGAGAGTGGGGGGGGGGGGGCTAGTGTGCATCTGTGTGGAGGGAGATTGTGAGAGAAGAGAGCAACAGAGCATGCAAGATGGGAGGGCGGGGGAGGAGGATGCTCTGTGCAGCATGTGTGTGCATGGGGGGAAGGGGGGGCTCTATCAGCTGTGTCTACTATGTCAGTGCAATATTGTGCAATGTTTAGTGGGTCATTGACATTTGTGTGCCATTCTGCATGAATATGTATTACACCATTCAATATACGGCCAAATGCAAAACCTTATATTGTCATTTTAATTGCATGTGAGCATATGGCATATGTGCCCATCTAAACCATATGTGGAATATGTGCATGCAAATATATGTAGAGAAAATGTACAAAAACAGTATTGGTCCACCACTGCATCCATTGTGTTTTATGCTCACCCAAATGTCACTTTCTGTACATGATATACTCTATGCGTCTGATTCTTTAGGCATGTACAGTATATCAGTATAATGCATGTATTATCATTATGTTGACATATTTATTTCCTGTACATACATTTTATAACTTTATTTCCTAGGGTACCAGGATTATGTAGGTTAAAATGAATATGTTTTATAAAAGACAGAAAAAGGCAAAGAATTCCCTATTAGCTAGTGAAGATGTCTATATTTATGTGAACATAATACTCCAGCCACTTTATTGTAGCCAGTAAAATATGGGCACCTTGACCAAGCAGGCATTAAAACACAGTCCGAGGCCTCGTGGCCAGAGCCACCGTTGCTTAGTCGGAGCACTATTAAAAGGGGTATTCCAGGCCAAAACTTTTTTTTATATATCAACTGCCTCCGGAAAGTTAAACAGATTTGTAAATTACTTCTATAAAAAAAATCTTAATCCTTCCAATAGTTATTAGCTTCTGAAGTTGTTTTCTGTCTAACTGCTCTCTTATGACTCACGTCCCGGGAGCTGTGCAGCTCCTATGGGGATATTCTCCCATCATGCACAGCTCCCGGGACGTGACATCATCATTGAGCAGTTAGACAGAAAACTTCAGAAGCTAATAACTATTGGAAGGATTAAGATTTTTTAATAGAAGTAATTTACAAATCTGTTTAACTTTCCGGAGCCAGTTGATATATATAAAAAGGTTTTGCCTGGAATACCCTTTTAAGGTCTGGGCATGGGAAGAGATGGAAGAGATGCAAGTGATATCTGATCTATGGTCTTTACCTAATGTGTCCTAGCAATAATGGTAGGTTGGGGCCTATGACCTTTAATGCTCGGTGTCCTGATTTCATATGAACAGTTACACTGGATAACAGTCTAGTTACTGTTGCTATATGTCACCACTAGTTTGTGGGTTGAAGACTGTGGTGGTTTCTGAAAACCTTTGAGAGAAAACCAGACTTAGTAGAACATTGCTTTGCAGTATGTTAGTATATAATGTTAGTATATATCACGATATGTTTTTGAGGTATGTCTCCTTAATTATTCATTACCAATTCAAATTTAGGATTTGTAAGTTTGTCATTTTTCTTACCAAATAACCTATGTGACAAGGTGGCGCTAACCTGACACTTGGGGCCACAGGTGATCGCAAGCTGTTTGTGGGGATGCTCAGCAAACAGCAGTCAGAAGAAGAGGTGACCAGCATGTTCCAAGCCTTTGGCTCAATTGAGGAGTGTTCTGTTCTCCGAGGACCTGATGGCAGTAGTAAAGGTAAAACCACCAAAAAGGAAGTACTATTTGTTTACAGCAGGCTTAGTTTCAGTATATTCTGTATAGCTGGCATACAATTAATAGTTTCTGTTCTGAAACTCCAAGTGCAGTTTTACCTATATATTTTTTCTACGCAGCCTGTTTTAGAATTGTTACTTTGTTCTTTTCTTATGAAGACATACAGTCATGGCCGTAAATGTTGGCACCCCTGAAATTTTTCAAGAAAATGAAGTATTTCTCACAGAAAAGGATTACAGTAACACATGTTTTGCTATACACATGTTTATTCCCTTTGTGTGTATTGGAACTAAACCAAAAAAGGGAAGAAAAAAAGCAAATTGGACATAATGTCACACCAAACTCCAAAAATGGTCTGGATAAAATTATTGGCACCCTTTCAAAATTATGGAAAAATAAGATTGTTTCAAGCATGTGATGCTCCTTGAAACTCACCTGGGGCAAGTAACGAGTGTGGGCAATATAATATTCACACCTGAAAGCAGATAAAAAGGAGAGAAGTTCACTTAATCTTGGCATTGTGTGCCTGTGTGTGCCACACTAAGCATGGACAACAGAAAGAGGAGAAGAGAACTGTCTGAGGACTTGAGAACCAAAATTGTGGAAAAATATCAATAATCTCAAGGTTACAAGTCCATCTCCAGAGATCCAGATTTGCCTTTGTCCACAGTGCACAAAATTATCAAGAAGTTTTAAACCCATGGCACTGTAGCTAAACTCACTGGGCGTGGATGGAAGAGAACAATCATGAAAGGTGTCAACGCAGGATAGTCCAGATGGTAGATAAGCAGCCCCAAACAAGTTCCAAAGATATTCAAGCTGTCCTGCAGGCTCAGGGAGCATCAGTGTCAGGGAGCATAATTTTGCCAAAATAAATTTGAGTAGGCCAAAATCCTTCTGGGAAAACGTCTTGTGGACAGATGAGACCAAGATAGAGCTTTTTGGTAAAGCATATCATTCTACTGTTTACCAAAAACGGAATGAGGCCTACAAAGAAAAGAACACAGTACCTACAGTGAAATATGGCACTGGGTGCCTTGAATGTGTGAAAGACATCATGAAATCTGAGGATTACCAACGGATTTTGGGTCGCACTGTACAGCCCAGTGTCAGAAAGCTGGGTTTGCATCCAAGATTTTGGGTCTCCCAGTAGGACAATGACCCCAAACATACATCAAAAAGCACCCAGAAATGGATGGCAACAAAGCGCTGGAGAGTTCTGAAGTGGCCAGCAATGAGTCCAGATCTAAATCCCATTGAACACCTGTGGAGAGATCTTAACCCCTTAAGGACCAAGGACGTACTGGTACGTCCTTGGTCCTGCTCTTCTGATATAACGCGGGGTTACACAGTAACCCCGCGTCATATCACTGCGGGCCTGGCGTCATAGTGAAGCCGGGACCCGCCTCTGCGCGGCTAAAAGTGAAAGTTCCCGGCTAGAGCTCAGTCGGGCTGTTCGGGATAGCCGCGGCTAATCGCGGCATCCCGAACAGCTGACAGGACAGCGGGAGGGCCTCTTCCTGCCTCCTCGCTGAGATCCAGGCATGAGCAGTCATGCGGCAGAATCGTTGATCACTGGTTTCTTATGAGAAACCAGTGATCAGCATAGGAGATCAATGTGTGCAGTGTTATAGGTCCCTCCTCCCCTATTAAAAGTTTGAATCACCCCCCTTTTCCAATAAAAAAACACAGTGTAAATAAAAATAAACATATATGGTATCACCGCGTGCGGAAATGTCAGAATTATAAAAATATATAATTAATTAAACCGCTCGGTCAATGGCGTGCGCGCAAAAAAATTCCAAAGTCCAAAATAGTGCATTTTTGGTCACTTTTTATATCATTTAAAAATGAATGAAAGCGATCAATAAGTCCTATCAATGCAAAAATGGTACCGTTAAAAACTTCAGATCACGGCGCAAAAAATGAGCCCTCATACCGCCCCATATATGGAAAAATAAAAAAGTTATAGGGGTCAGAAGATGACAATTTTAAACGTATTAATTTTCCTGCATGTAGTTATGATTTTTTCCAGAAGTCCGACAAAATCAAACCTATATAAGTAGGGTATCATTTTAATCATATGAACCTACAGAATAAATATCAGGTGTCATTTTTACCGAAAAATGTTCTACGTAGAAACGGAAGCCCCCAAAATTTACAAAACAGCGTTTTTTTTTTCAGTTTTGACGCATAATGATTTTTTTTCCCGTTTCACCGTAGATTTTTGGCCAAAATGACTGACGCCATTACAAAGTAGAATTAGTGGCGCAAAAAATAAGCCATCATATGGATTTTTAGGTGCAAAATTGAAAGAGTTATGATTTTTTAAAGGCAAGGAGCAAAAAACGAAAATGCAAAAACGGAAAACCCCCCGGTCCTTAAGGGGTTAAAATTGCTGTTGGGAAAAGGCGCCCTTCCAATAAGAGAGACCTGGAGCAGTTTGCAAAGGAAGAGTGGTCCAACATTCCGGCTGAGAGGTGTAAGAAGCTTATTGATGGTTATAGGAAGCGACTGATTTCAGTTATTTTTTCTAAAGGGCATGCAACCAAATATTAAGTTAAGGGTGCCAATAATTTTGTCCAGCCCATTTTTGGAGTTTGGTGTGACATTATGTCCAATTTGCTTTTTTTTCCTCCTTTTTTGGTTTAAAGGGGTTGTGCGCTGCCCTGCAGTTCGGAGCTCCGCTCACAGCGTCCGGAAGTTCATTACTCCGAACGCTGTGTGCAGGCTTCCTTGTTCGCAGCCGCCGGGTGTGATGTCACGCCTGGCCCCTTCGTGACGTCTCGCCCGCCCCTTCGTGACGTCTCGCCCGCCCCCTCAACGAAAGTCTATGGGAAGGGGGCACGACCACTGTCATGCCCCCTTCCCATAGACTTTGGTAGAGGGGGCGGGTGTGACGTCACGAGGGGGGCGAGACATCACGAAGGGGCCGGGCGTGACGTCACGCCCAGCGGCTGCGAACACGGAAGCCTGCACACAGCGTTCGGAGTAATGAACTTCCGGACGCTGTGAGCGGAGCTCCGAACTGCAGGGCAGCGCACGACCCCTTTAATTCCAATACACACAAAGGGAATAAACGTGTATAGCAAAACATGTGTTACTGCAATCCTTTTCTGTGAGAAATACTTTCAAAAAATTTCAGTGATGACAACATTTACGGCCATGACTGTATATGTATACGTATGTAAAATGTATTAATTTACTCTTTTAATATTAAACAGAGTTCCATCCATTGTTGCCTTTATCCGTATGCTTTCTATTTATACGATATACCCATATGTTTCCAGGCTGTGCTTTTGTCAAGTTCTCGTCTCATGCTGAGGCTCAGGCAGCGATACATGCTCTACATGGGAGTCAAACAATGCCAGTAAGTATTCTGTTCTCTAGTCATAGCTCAGGTATCCCAATATGTATGGATGAGTATACATGACAGCTTTACCTGTGAGTCTGTCATCTTTATTATGCTTGACCAACAGTATATATTGGAAACAATGCTTGTAAGAAATAACATATATAAAATTGTATCAGAGAATAACAAAATGTTAATTTTATTATCTTAAATATCAAATTATTGTTTGGTTCCAATAATGAAGTCAGTCTTTAACTAATTCAATCTCAACTAGACCAACTCGATAAGATTGTGATACAATGGAACCCCAATAAAACCATACAATACACTTCTAAAAATGGAAAAATTTTAGCCAAAATAATGGAGGCGATTGTCCTCTTTAAATTAGAAGAAAGGTTGAGCCTTTTGTGTTGCCAGAAATGGAACCACATCTGCATCAGAGCTCCGTCCGGGAGCTCCGCCTCAGAGTCTGTTTCAGTGACAAATAACAGACTTGGATTGTCTGTTGCCTTATGGGTCCCGATGGGTCCCATTGGCTTTGAATGAAGTACATTGGGTTTCCATATGGTGTCTGTTGTTCTGCAGGAGTTGAACAGAAGAAATAAATGGACTGTTATTTAAATGGAATCAGCAAATGGAGTTCCCCTGAACAGAGCTTGATGCTGGTGTGAACCCAGCCTTATCTATGGGCTGTGTCTGGTACTGCAGCACATCGCTATATCTAATGTCACTGTTATAGTACAGTATTGTTAGATGCATGTATGCTATTTACGCTTTTGTCCACAGATTTGGATGGTCACTCATGTCTTACCTGATTCCCTTAGGACCTGTTTATAATCTGTTTTCTCCTTACATGTTGGGCAGTCTTTAAGTAAAAAAAATACTACTTTTTCAATATGCTAAAGGGGTTATCCAGGGTTACTATAAACAACACCATACATGTTTTCTGTGTGTAATATTACAGTTCATTTACACTGAAGTGAGTGGAGCTGAGTAGTAATACCACACGCAACCTGATGGCAGGTGTAGTGCTGTTTTTGGAAAAAAATATGTTTTTTTTTGCAATCCTATATAACTCATTAATAAGCACTAAATTGAACAAAAGAAATGGAAAATATGGTTTTATGTGATGTGTATGTTGAGGGACGTACTTGACAAGTAACAGACTTGGATTGCAACTTTAATGGCAGCTGTTTTCCAAGCTAACATCCTACCTTTCTAACAAAAAAAAGCCGCCTGCTTCTAGTTTGTGAGAATATTAAACTGAATAAAAAGTCAGAATACTTTTTTAGGCTTTAAAGGTACTGTCTTCTTTTCAAATATCTTTTATGGATCTAAAAGTAGGGATGGGAGGTTCTCCAGTCAGGATCCCCATCTATTAGTGAAGGACATCATCGCTCTGGAGCATCTGTCACATCCATGTGTTACATATACAGGTCATTGATTTCAATAAGGACACAAATAAGGATTTGTTTCTTCTTTGGTGATGCTGAAGGGAATTAAACATTTGCTGCTAGCTTCCCCCACAGTGTTTCTGATCGATGTGGGTCCCAGCAGTTGGACATCCTGTCATCAGCTTTTCATTGTGGCCTTATGGAGCATACAAAGTAGAGAATGCATTTTACCTACATTTTTGAGAAAAATAATTCACTAGCAGTCTATGGTGACTCTTTGTGAATTTTACAGAAAAGAAACAGTTGTAGTAGGGTCAAATAGTTTTAAATATTACATTATCTAGTATATTTTCCAGTGGAAAAAAAATATTTTCAAACAACTGGTGTAAGAAAGTTAAACAATTTTGTAAATCACTTCTATTTAAAAATCTTAACCCTTCTAGTACTTATCAGCTGCTGTATACTACAGATACACTACAGAGAATTTTGTGAAATTCTTTTCAGCCTGACCGCAGTGCTCTCTACTGACACCTCTGTCCGTGTCAGGAACTGTCCAGAGCAGTAGAGGTTTTCTATGGGCATAGGATTCTAATCTGGACAGTTCCTGACATGGACAGAGGTGTCAGCAGAGAGCACTGTTGTCAGACAGAAATTAAATTTACAAATGTCTCTGTTTTATACAGCAGCTAATAAGTACTGGAAGGATTAAGATTTTTTAATAGAAGTAATTTACAAATCTACAACTACGAAGACGTAGTCAAAGATGGCAGGATGTGCTCAACCCAAAATGTCAACGTGCATTTATGCTGGGGAGGCAAATCCTGCACTTGGGGTCCGTTGCTAAGGGCAATCCCCAGCATAAAAAATGCATACAATGGAGGATGCCTGCAAAGAACCACAAGTACAACAATGGCATCCTACACCAGATGGAGGTGAGGATGTGTAACATATAAGTTAATGCAAAAATAGGTGCACTACTGTGGTAGATGTAAATAATAAAATTGACTAACCCTCGAAACTGATGTAAAATTGAGACATTAGCCAGTATATCCTTATATGAAGGACGTACCTGAGCCCGCACACCAACGACAAATCTGTTTAACTTTCAGGCACCAGTTGATTTGAAAACATTTGTTTTCTACTTGTTTCCACCAGAGTTCCCCTTTAAAGTAATTGGGGGAGATTTATCAAAATCTGTGCCGTGAAAAAGTTGCCCGGTTGCCCATAGTAACCAATCAGCCTACCTCTTTTATTTTTAAAAAGGCCTTTGAAAACAAACAAGAAAGAGCAATCTGAAGTTGCTATGGGCAACTTGGCAACTTTTCTTCTGTACAGGTTTTGATAAATCTTCCCATTGTCTCTCAATGATAACCCTGATTAAAAGAAAAAAAACCTGGGTCTGGGTGTTATTGTCTGGGGAAGCCATATCAAGGCATATGTTTCACCTGCACTATTCCATGGCAGCTCTGTGGAGATGTAGTGTTTTGGAAGGGGAGTCTTTTTGAAGGGGAGTTCCAAGGAGGCAACAACTCTGTAGGAGTGTATATGGACAGAGGTTATTACTCTAAATACAACCCTTTAAGCTAAATATCAGTAGTAAATAGTGCATGCCCACATCAAGCTATAGGTCATTCACCATTTGCTTTCGCTCATTGGGTAATGAACAAGGTGTATGGTTATGGTGTCTTTATCATTATTTAAAGGGGATCTCCCATCAGAGTTTACCATATATATCATGTTGCCACCAGTTATATTGGGTATAAAGATAGAGTGCCGCATTCACAGTAGAACCATGTCAGTTGATAATTATATTCTCTTACTTAATATTTTACATATTGCATCCTAGAATAATGACCTATTAAATTGGAATGTTATAATGCACTTCCTACTCAGTCTTTAATAAAGACTATAGAATTTCAAAAACCTAGAAGCTAGGATAAATCCCTCATGACAATATATTTTAAAATCATGAATAAGAACTTATAGTCTGCAACATTGGATTGAAAATAGCAATGTGACTGCTGTACATTTAATAAAGGAGCTACTCTTTAGACCAGGTCCATGGGTAAGGGCCATGGGACAAGTACAGTATATCATCTACTCTCTAGTTCTTTGCTCTTTTGGAGAACCATGATGCACAGCCCATCAATAACATTTTCCCTTGAGGTGTCTGCAGACATAGTAATTGTAGTTACTGACTTAAGGCATGTTACATTATATCTATGTCTGTGCTCACTGCTTATTGATGGCTCTCCTGAGATGATGCCTCCAGTCCGATCCCCTACGTGGCTGACGGAACTTGTGGGTCTCATGTCTGAGAATGATTCTAAAAAGGTACTGAATGGCATCAGACATCGGCAATATGGATAAAAAGTGCCACAATCCATTAAGAACAAGCTGCAAATCCATATTCAGTCACTAAAATGTACATGTAGCTTATTAGATGTATAGAAAGGCTAACTATGTCTAATAAAGAGCAATCCCAATCTAAATAGCCCCCCAAACTGTGTATTAGGGACCTTAAATTTGGTGTAATTTGAATGCTATGGAGTGTACAGCATAGAGTAGATCATTTCACTGGTGCTTTACTCAGTAACCACATTAGGAAGTGAATTGTAGAAGAATCAATAGCTCTGTGTACCTCTCCTCCCCATTTTGGAACACTGAAACTTATGCGTATGACCAAACGCTCAAGGCTGAATGAGAAGTAATAGAACTGACCTATGGTGACTGAGGCACATGAAACCCTCAGGCTTGATTTACATTAGTGTCATGGCCTCTGTTCTTATTTTGGGGTGTGTTGGTTTCCCCTATTTCTTGCCAAAAATAGCTCTGGAGACTATACTATTCTTGCCAAATAAAAACCGTGTAAACCTGATGAATGCCAGGTTCAACTCCTAAAATCACAGTAATAATAATAATTACCTATTTAATACAAGTTTACATATATTAGTAGTAGTAGTAGTAGTAGTAGTATTTTCATATTAATACAGGAGAATGCAATATTTTATTATGTAATACTAGTGAGTATGTTTGTTAGTTTGGCAACTAAAATCTCGTTGGTTCAATATTAAAGTGTACCTGGCATGGTAACATTGACAGATGATTGGCATAAAAGCTAAAAATCCTATTATATATTTATCCTTCAGGATAAAATGAGTAGCCAATCATTGCAATCTGCTAGTCACTACAATTGGCTCTGATTATACTGGCTGATGGCAGGATATCTGGATCCAGTTTGGCTATCTACACGTGACATAAGCTGCCATCATGTAAAATATGCATTCAGGTTAGGTACATTACTTTTTGACATGACTGAAACAAATGACTCTTTGTAAAGACTGCCATATCCTTGTTTTCTGTAACGTTCATTGTTCCATTCTTTACATTGTCATTATACTTTTTAGGGAGCATCCTCCAGCCTTGTGGTTAAATTTGCAGACACAGACAAAGAGCGAACTCTACGTCGGATGCAACAGATGGTTGGACAGTTGGGAATCTTCACTCCATCACTGGCACTTCCCATAAGCCCATACAGCGCCTACGCACAAGCGGTAAGTCCTAGCTGGAAAAGCTTATTAAAAGTGTTGGATATTTGTGTGTGTGTGTGGATATGGTATATTGCTAGCTGGCGAATCCTAGCTTATATTCAAGGGTCAACCTTAGTTCAGTACAAAAGAGAACCAAATGTAAGTGGGAAACTGTGAGCTCTTATTTGCTTTACTGACTTTACAAATAGTAGGGTTATATGGTGCTCCAGCCTCTGAGCTGCAGGCCAGAGATTTTACATTTCCATGATCGGCAGTCATTCATCCCTTAGATAAAAAGAAATGACAGATGTTTGTCTGAAATGTTGCATTGGTGGATAGGTGGAAATAAGGAGGAGGTACTATTTGGTTTGTAAAGAGCCATGAAGAGAGAGCGGAATAGAGGACAAAGGAATCAAGATAGACTATCGGACTAGACATTGAGAGTGTAGTAGTAATTGTCTCACCCCAAGGAATGAATAAGTCATTACAAATATGTTTTAGTCTAGTATTTTCCAAATGAAAAAATGTAATATTTTAGAGAATCGAGAAAACAGCTTTGAAGGGACAAATGGAGAGCTGACCTGGAGATAGGGTGCTGGGAAGGGGAACTGATAATATTGCACTATTGAGCGATGGGGCTTGTAATAACATGAAATGGAGTATGGATTATTGATTGATGTGGCACGAGTGAAAAAATGAGGCAGAGAAATACAGGGATTGCACCGAAGGCCAGCTAGAACTGGAAGGAGAAAGAGCTCGGATTGGGAGGGAATGCAGCTGAGGGCTGGAGAGATACACATAGTACGTCACAGCTAGAAAAGAGAAATCCATTCTCGTCACTGGCTCCCCAGGGCAGATAAAGAACAACCAACAGAGAAGGAGATAACAGTGCTGTTAGATTGTTAGCAATGACTGCCCCCTCGTGGTGAAGAGTTGTACGACACTATGTTGTAGAGGATGATGTGTACTACCATTAGGCACTGTGGTATACAGACAGAATTAGACAACAGAATATTATAAATACTTTTATGTTTTCTAGTATTGTACGGTCATAATAAACCGGAGTGTGGCTAGAAGATCTGTCAAACTGCACGATGCCTTGTCTCTATTGCTTATATGTTGTAGTCTCAGCATTGCATCTGGTTAATGCTATTGTTATTTAAGCAGTGGTGTGGATGACTTTTATTGCTTCATGTCTTTTGCTAAACCTTTACATTGCATTTTTTCATTATCAGCTGATGCAACAGCAGACAACAGTTCTGTCCACATCACATGGCAGTTACCTGAGTCCTGGGGTGGCATTCCCTCCCTGTCATATTCAGCAGATTGGCGCTGTCAACCTGAATGGACTACCAACCACACCCATAACACCAGCATCAGGTGAGCTCTGCTTCAGTGAGGTTGCCCGGCGGAGGACGGTGTTTTAGTGAATTTATATAAGAGAATTCATACATCAGTGTGAGCGGTTCGGTATAACAACTAGTATTGTTGGTTGTGTTTTCAGATATGACTTTGTAAAGACATAAATTGCATTTTAGCAATGGAAGAACATGATGATGATGCTTAGCAGTAGTACGCTGGGTTCTTTGTAAAGGGAAGGGTTTCAGTTGCTTAGCAACACGAGAAGCAGCATTTCAGGATCAGGAGTTGTGTTGCTTAGTAACATGAAAAAGAGTTAAGTTGCCTAGAGACACTGGGAGGAGTACATTGCTAAGTGACACTGGCATGCGTTGCCTAGTAACTGTGAACAGCTGTTATTACCTTAAACTGTGTTTTCTGTCATTGTTTTTGCCTGTCAATGATCTTTATTTGCTCCACAGGACTACATTCTCCTCCTGTCATTGGCACTGCAGCTGTACCTGGACTGGTTGCCCCATTAACCAATGGATTTCCTGGACTTGTACCATTTCCTAGTAGCCATCCTGCTCTGGATACAATTTACACCAATAGCATTGTTCCATACCCAGGTGAGAGGAAAGGAGATTTTTGACCAATAGGTTAGTGGACACTTAGATTTAGTACATGCTCTGACAATTTCTTTTTTTTTCTCTCAACCTATATTTGCTGCACAGCCCAGAGTCCAGCACTGACAGTGGAGAGTCTGCACCCTTCCTTTACTGGGGTACAACAGTATTCAGGTATTCATTTTCATGATGGGTATCTATACCCAACAACAAAGATTTTCGTATAAAACAAGAGGTTTGGGCAGTGACATTATTTCTTTTTTTTTTTTTTTTTCAATGGTTTACCAAAATAAACTCAATATAGGGTGTCCCACTGCTGGTGCCCATAGATCAGCTGCAATCTGCAGGAGAACTTGATAGGAAGGCGAGGTTCACACTGCGTTTTAGCCTTCAGATAGAGGTATACGTGTGTACATCCTACTGGAGACTGCAACGTTTCCACATTGCCACTCCCAGATGGAAAGCCAATGATGTAACTATACATGTAACAGTATCTCCTATAAAGGAGCCCACCCCTCACATTTTTGTAAATATTTTATTATATCTTTAATGTGACAGCACTGAAGAAATGACGTTGTATCCAGAGGTTGTCTTTGGGAAATAAAAGTATAAGTGCTGCCAGCATTGCGGCACAAGTTTAACGGATGGGGTGTGGGGGGAGGTCAGCCTGTCACTGCTCAGGCCATATGGCGCACACTGTATTAAATTGATCTGCATAGCTGTCGTCTCACAAGGAAACCTTACCTATGGATGAAGCACAAGAAAGCCAGCAAACAGTTGGCATCTAAAGACATGGATTACTGGAACCATGTCCTGAGGTCCAATGAGACCAGGATAAACTTATTTGGTTCAGATGGTGTCAAGCATGTGTGGTGGCAACCAGGTGAGAAGTACAAAGACAAGTGTGTCTTGCCTACAGTCAAGCATGGTGGCGGCAGTGTCATAGTCAGGGCCTGCATGAGTGCTGCTGGCACTGGGGAGCTCCAATTCACCATTGATTGCCAACTGTGACATACTTATCGCCTCCCTTTGGAGACTGGGCAGGCAGTATTCCAACATGATAACAACCCCAAACATATCTCCAAGACAGTGGCGTAGCGTGGGTTGTCAGCACCTGGGGCAAGGCAAGTAATTTGCGCCCCCTAACCCGTGGATTTTAGCACTCGAGTCTCTTCCACTAGATTAGTTTAAGGGTAGCTCCCACCATCCTATTTTTTTTTTTTTGGTAGCCAGTTACCGTCCGGCAGGCGTGCAGGGACAGCGGCGGCAACAAGGTGGCGGCGATGTGCGGGAGGAGTGGCCTCCCAGCCAGTGGCCGGGGAGCCAATGCGCTCGCTCCCACCTGTCTGATTGACAGGCAGGGAGCGAGTGCAGCCTAACTGAAAAAGGACTTTTTCAGTGGCCAGTTTTTAAATGTAAATTAAACCTTTTTAATGAAAAAAAAAATTCTAAAAGTATATTAGAGATATGTTGTAGTACATAAGTACTACAACATATCAAAAAATAAAGTTGGTGACAGTGCCCATTTAAAGAAACCCTTACCCCCTAAGCACATGTATTGTTTGTTATGAAAATAATGATGTAATTAAATTAAAATGCATCTAAATACAAGTTTATTTTCAAACACTTTATTCAGTGCGAACATGCATTACACATTCACCACATTTTCAGCAGGTCTATGAATACAAATCTACAAATGTAGTAACCTAGCATGGGCCATGCTGTTATATGTCGTCTCACAACCATCGTAAACGACAAAAAATATCAAGAACAAAAACTAAACATCGAAATGGAACCATACCCTGGAGATAATCCAAGGCACATGACTTTGGGTATTATAAGTAAGCGGCAAATGTCAGGGGGGCATTATATGTGCATTATATGGGCACATGACAGGGGGCCCCTGTCATGTGCCCCCACATATATTGCCCCGTGACATGTGCCCCTCACATATAATGCCCCCCTGTCATGTGCCCCCACATATAATGCCCCCCTGACATGTGACCCTGACTTATAATGTCCCCTGTCCTGTGCCCCTCACATATAATGCCCCCCTGACATGTGCCCCTCACATATAATGCCCCCTGAGGGGGCAGGACAGGAAGCATTATATGTGAAGGGCACATGTCAGGGGGGGCATTATATGTGAGGGGCACAGGACATGGGGTATTATATATGAGGGGCACATGACAGGGGGGGGGTCCTGTCATGTACCCCCACATATAATGCCCCCCTGACATGTGCCCCTTACTCATCATTTGCCCCTCTCACTTATAATTTGCTCCCCCCTCCCCTTTCTCACGCCCGTCACCTTTCTCCCACGCTGCGGCTGCTCCATTCCTGCAGTCAGTGAGAGCCGGGGGGCGTGATCTCCGGGCGCTGGCGCGATGATGTGATGTAATCGCGCCGGCCTGCCGTGATTGGCTCTCACTGACTGCAGGAATGGAGCAGCCGCAGCGTGTGATAGCAAGGTGACGGGCGTGAGAATGGGGTGGTGGAGTGGGACAGCCGACAGCTCCCGCTCCACCATGCGATAGTTCAGGAAGAGGGACAACAATCTCAGGTGGGGCAATTGCCCTGTTGCCCCCCCCCCCCGGATCCGCCACTGCCTCCACAGTGGGCGGCGACCCGGCGGCTCGGATCGGATTCGCACAGCCAGCACTGCAGAGAGAGTGAGTGAGCCAGGCAGGGGCAGAGAGCTGCGAGTGCGAGCGAGCCCCCCCCAGATGTTGCGGCCGCCCCCCCCTGCACTCCCCACGCTACGCCTCTGCTCCAAGATGACCACTGCCTTGCTAAAGAAGCCGAGGGTGAAGGTTATGGTCAAGCATGTGTCCAGACATAAACCCTATTGAGCATCTGTGGGACATCTGTGGGAAGGTGGCGGAGTGCAAGGTCTCATCCACCAGCTCTGTGATGTCATCATGAAGGATTGTAGCAAAATGTAATTTCTTTAGTGTTGTCACAAGGAAAGATATAATTAAATATTTACAAAAATGAGAGGGGTGGACTCACTTACATAAGATACTGAATAAACCGTTATGTCAAGCTTCGTCAGGGAAACAGGTTAGCTCAACTATGTAGTGAGCCTTCCTCTTCTTCTGCCAAGAGTGGTGGTACTACTAACAGCCACCCAACATGCATTTTTAATACAGAATATGTATTACATATACCAGCCAGAATGAAGCCAAGAGGACACTAGAAACCTTTGGACATGTTTAGCATATATATTGGGAACTTTCACATTTTTACTGCAAAATATGTATGCAGATTCCTGAGGTATCCATTAAATGAATACCTGTGACATGTCATATTTTCATATCTGTCACCCATAAGCAAAGACGGTATCAATTGACAGATACATTTTCACAAAGGATCCTGACTGATGAAAAAGCAAAGTCTAATACATTATTCCATTCCTATGTTGTTGTTTTTTTTTTGCAGTATACTGACACATACCGGTACAATGAGTGCCATTCTTCTGGGTTCTGTCTGGCAATGGAATGCTTTAGACATGTTTAGTATGCAAGCTGGTAGATTTCTCCTGGTGTACACCTAAACATGAGGCACAAATGCTGTGTGAACCTAGCCAATGTTCAGTTTTCGTGCCGAGTAACCACAGGAGAAATCAAGCATTACATGGTACCCATTAAAATCTGTGAGCTGTCTATGTAACCAGTGGATGTGCCAGGTCCTTTTTAGTGTGACAGACGCTCTCTGTAGCTGCTTTCAAATCTGATTAAAAGATGAGGGTCCTGAATGAGGGATCCCTCTCTAATAACTACTTCTATATATGATATATGAAAATGGATTTCTTAAGCAGACAACTACCGTTAGAAATAACTAGTATTACACTAAACGATAAACTGTTAGGAACACCTACTCAATAATATATTGGTCCACCTTTTTAGGTGATCACAGCTTGTAGGCACCAGGCAACAGGTTCCACAAGGAGGCAAATAGCCTCCATAAACAACCCTTTGCCTGCTACCCTTTGAAGCACACAAATGTGTGAGGAGATCACACAGCCCTTTACTGCACATTTAAACATGTTCAATGGATTACAGACAAGTGAGTTTGGAGGGCAAAGAGTGGAGAATTGTTTGTTGTGTTCCTCCTTCCAGTCCCTGTGTCCAAGCCTACTGATGTGGATCACTGTCCTGTTGGGACATATTACTGTGGTTGTAAAAGACCTTCTGAAGATATGGGTGCAGATTCTCAGCTAATTCCTATACATTATCCTGTAACCTAATAAGAACATTACCCAATTACTTGCTGCAACGATGTCTCGCTAAGCCGGTGATTGGAGGGCTGAGCTGGAACATAGGGGGTAACATTTTATGTAACTAGACAAACTCATTTAAGGGATTTTCCCACAAATGGAAAATATGTCCGCCTGGCCATCTCCAACTTTTTATGTAATGCTGAAAGATTTTTTTATGTTTACCAATTTTTTGGTATAAAGAACATTTTGTCCTTTGGACACCATTTTACAAATTCTCAAAATATACTGCTCCCACACTATGCTGAATACAGCCATGTGCACAGGGATTTTTTTTCAGGGGAATATTATAGATTGTGATATCGCACCTATATAAAAATAGAGTATTTTGATATATTGTTTCACATTGTTTTTTTTTCCCCCCATCCAGCAATTTATCCCACAGCTGCTCTTACCCCTGTCACACACAGCACTCCACAGCCTCCTCCTATACTGCAACAACGTGAAGGTAAGCATCTGATTTAATCTTGTTTTCTAGGATTAATAAAATATGTGCATACAGGTCAAAATAGTAAACAAAAAAAAACATACTATATAGGTAACAATTTTACTGAAGCTCCCCGCTGTTAATCTTGTGGACCTGGCCACTCCTATTCCTCCTTCATCTTGACATTGTATGGACCAAACTGGATGGCTGATGTTGCTGAAATAGAGAGAACATGCTGTGTGCCAGTTTACATAACACATGGCGATGACCCTCACCCACTTCTCATGGGTGCAATTAGTAACAGAATTCTTATTTTTTTACTTCAGTGTGTCAGAGCTAGACAGTGAATAAAATTAGGTTTTTTATATAGAGCATACAAGCCTTTATTGAAATATAATCTCTAAAAGAAGATCTTATGGCTAATGATGGATGCTTATGTTCATCGACAGACACCAGAATAGATCAGTCTTGTGTTAAAAATGTAACTTAACTTTTCTGGCAGAGGTATGGCTAGTCAAATTGAAATAAGAGAAAAAAAGACTAAAAAACTATATCTATTTATTACTCTTAAAAAAGAGGCAACACCTCCAACCAAAAGACAATAAACAATGAACACTAAAAGAATTAAAACTAGTGCAAGATAAAAATCCAATGATACCAGTCCCAATGATCAAGCAAATAACAGGGTAAGTACAGAAAAATAACACCGCCAAAGTATAATACCTATAATACCTTATAAACTAACCCCTACACCTGGTGGCTCAGGGTCAAGACAACAGGTGTGGGTGGGAGCAGGGACCTGATATACTCTATGTATACTGACCCACTAAGTCCTTAAGGCTGGGCAGAATTGTGGTCCTAAAATCTGCTCTGTAACCTCCCCTATTAACTATAAGTCCCTTAAGGGACTGGTAGGGTAGGGAGAATCTGCTGGGGACCACCCTGATAATTTGTGGGTTCAGGCAACAAAAAAGTAATAACAGGTTCCCTTTTAAATAGTGATACAAGTGTATGTTATTTAATGATGGTCCTATTGTCTGATAGTTATTATTTTCCCTGGTATATAAATACAGTATGGTACTGATAAACAAAAATAGTCTACCCTTTCCTTAATATCTTACAGCAGTACATATGAATGGGATTTAGCAAGTGATAAATTACAAGGGCATAAGAGAGTACTTTAAACAAGATATGCTTTTTCTGTAGCTTCAGTGTTTAGCTTTCAGGACGTAGTGTCCTATATCTGGTTAATAGATGGTTGTGCTGGACCCAGAGGGTACAATGGGCATGGGCAATAGGCATGAACACTACCATTACCACTGACTAATACCACATACTGTTACTGAATAAAATCTACTATACAATGACCAATATTCCCATATACCATGGCCATATAGTAGAAGCAAACACCAGCTGTACACAAGTGTAGTTACATCCTGTGACTCACAGGAGGCACCATGAATACTTCTTCTGGCTATACATCATCTCCACAGAATATGCCAGACAAACATTTTAGGCCCCTTGCTCCAGTAAAATGCCTACCTCTTTACAAACTCCCCATCTGTATTGCCCAAACAGTAATAGTGCCCACTTTGTGCACCCATATACTGTTAGGCCCCTCTATGCCCCATATAGTAGTAAGGCCCCTCTGTGCCACATATAGTAGTTAGGCCCCTCTGTTCCCCATATAGTAGTTAGGACCCCTCTTTCCCCCATATAGTAGTTGGGACCCCTCTGTGCCCCCATATAGTAGTTAGGCCCTTAAACTGCTCCCATATGATATTAGGCCCCCATTCTACCCCCATATAGTACTAGGACCCTATACTGCCCCCACATACTATTAGGCCCCTTCTGTGCCCCATATAGTATTAGCCCCCATCTGTGCCCCCATTTAGTGGTAGGACCTCCACACTGCCCCATATAGTATTAGATCCCCTCTGTGCCACCATATACTCTAGGCCCCATTGAAATTACTCTCCTCTCCATCGTTCCTGCAAAACTCCAAGCGCACTGCTCTTAATTATGCAGATACAGTTGAATGTCATGTCCGTCCAGGTATCCTGGATGTTTTCCCGATCTCCAGACTCCCCCTTTCCCATCTAAGCCAGTCGCCCCCTCTTTCCTGTGGACCAAATTATTTCACCCCTGTGTTCAGCCCAGACACCATATTTTTCAATGTATTAATGCCAGAAAGAACCCAGATTACTTACGCTTTTACATAGGCAATAATAAAGCTGATTCTCCCTACAGCCACCACTAGGGAGAGCTAAGTGCATATGAATTAATACAGCTATCGTAGAACTCCATAGGCGTGTTTTTTTCCATGGAAGGTATGCCACTAGTCCTCCTCGTTCAGTGGTATCTGATGGCCTTGTATAAAGCAAAGTCCTAGGCAATATTAAATATTTTCCAGTTAGTTATTAAAGTGTCATTTTGTTAAAACATTTTATCTGTCAGGGTCTGGGTGTTCAGACCCCCACGATCAGCCTGTGCCTGTGTATTTAACTCTCCAGCACCCTGTGATTTTCAGCCAGGTGAGGGAGACTGCCCCAAAACAGAAATGCGCTTCTCCCCACGCATTCTAATGATCAGTGGGGTCTGAACACATAGACGTCTAACAATCAAATCTTTTCACATATATCTCTTATGCAAATATTCCTTTGTTTTTCCTGGAGCATCCAAGCTATTAGACCAGGCTCCACCGATATGATTGCCATATCATGCCATTTTAACGTTTAATGTCTTTGTGGACTGTCGTAGTTTAGCTTCTTTTGAGTGTTGAGACATAGACAATGGCCTCCTTGGTACTATATTTTTTTCAATTCTGGCCTGATGTTTAATATCTACTGAACTGTTTTAGGAGATCTAAGGGGAGAATGTAGAAAACCTAAAAATCTAGTTAAATGTATCTGGTGTCTTTTTCCCAAAGGATGACAAACACTTTTACTACTAGCATGTCTACTACTCCACCTATGAGAAGATAAGGAATCAAAATCTCTGTCTAATCCAGTTGGATGAGTTTAACTGGTGATCCTTTTCTCCTTTTTTTTATTAAACAGGCAATGTAGAGAATACCTAGTAGTGAGCAAACTACACCAAACATACAAAATGACTTAGCTATAAGCATGCTTAGCAACGGGCATCCATGGTTGCATCTGAAAGATCTAAATATACTGTGTGTGAACTCTGCACAAGCTATTCCCAATAAGTTGTTAAATGTGTCACAATGAAAAGGCATTATCAGCTATTTCTGTAAGCATGGTCTAAATAAGAATGTGCAGCTGCAGAAACTGGCCATAGACATGGCATTTTTATTGGTGGAGCCTACAGATTTCAGTATAAGGTTGAATTTTTAAACTGTCAATATCTTATTTTTTTTCTGGCCAGCCATTTATCTTCTACCCTTCATATATACTTCATAGTTACTCATGGACCAAGCAAAAAAAACGAAAAAAACAAAAAATACACCATTTTGACTTGTAAGTTAAGATAAGATGAAAGTAGGATGTGATTACTATCTTAATTCCTGAATCAGTCATTGTGGCGGTCCCCAGTGGTTTCTGTCTGCATTGCCAACCTATTGGTATATCTCTCCCTATAGGTTTCCCAAATAGGGAAAAATCTACAGTATATATCATGGCTGATAGGGCAGAGAAAAGCCGCTCAGGTCTACCCCAACAACTTATTCATGCAGCATGAAATTGATGACAGATTCCCTTTAAGACAGGTGCAGTTGCCATATCAGTGAGCCATAGAGACTTACACATTCATTTGTACTAAATGCCGGGATCCACTGGTCCAGAAGAACAGGGCTGGAGACTGGACCTATTACATGTAGTGTTTTTTAATTTGCAACTTACCTTACGTGTTGGGCAAAGTGAGGACTAGCTCCTATTTATTAAGATGCTGCTATGGGACATGAAAGTACTTCTTTCCCTATGTACCGTACAAAATGTTTAAAAGGTGGTACATATGCAACATTTAATAGCATGTAAATCACAGCCTTAAAGCTATGCTATGATATGTTGTATAAATAAAAAACAAGTGACACTTACCTACCACGGTCCCCTGAAGCTTCCATTTCAATATATCTTCTTCTTGCTTCTGAACTCGTTGCATGACCAACAGATCTTGTCTCAGTGTCCTGTCAAAATATAAAAAAATGTATTACACCAGAATACTATTACTTTAATTCAGCTGCAACAACTGTTCAACAATTAACATTAAAAAGTAGCACAATTTTCCCATGTACACAATCTGCTTTAAGTTTTTTAAGCTATTTTCTAGAAAAGTTATTAAAGGGGCACCCCAGTGGAAAACTTTTTTTATTTATCAACTGGTGGCAGAAAGTTATACAGATTTGTAAATTACTTCTATATAAAAATCTTAATCCTTCCAGTACTTAGCTGCTGTATGTTCCACAGGAAGTTATCTTCTTTTCTGTCTGACCACAGTGCTCTCTGCTGACACCTCTGTTCATGTCAGGAACAGTGCAGGATAGGTTTACTATGGGGATTTGCTTCTGCTCTGGACAGTTCCTGACATGAACAGAGGTGTCAGTAGAGAGCACTGTGGTCAGACAGAAAAGAAATTCAAAAAGAAAATAACTTCCTCTGTAGTGTACCGCAGCTGATAAGTACTGGAAGGATTATGATTTTTGAATAGAAGTAATTTACAAATCTGTTTAACTTTATGGCACCAGTTGATTTAAAAAAAGTTTTTCACCGAAGTACCCCTTTAACAGAATTTTTTAGCTTTTATGTGTGTGTCCAGGTATATGCAAGTCTAGTTTTGTTTGTGGCATTTTGGTAGTAATTTTTTTTTTTTGGGAGGGGGGGTGGATCAGTAAAAAAAAAAATGCTTGTACAAAAAACTATGAAAAAAAGTGTGAAATTCTTACCATTTTCTAAAAGCAAAACACAGAATTTGAAACATACACCTGCTATATTTAAAGGTTAAACAGATTTTTTCATCCGGTATTATGCTTGTATTTTCATCATACAATGAATACATTTTTACAGAAATAGAAAAGCTTTTTATTGTCTCCCAGCTTGTCTATAAATGTTTCTAGAGCACAAGTGAATCTCACACTTACTTAGGAAAGGAAGCAAACATATTTCACAAGGGTGCATATAGCATATGAAAACTAAAACCCCTCACATTGAAGTGGGTTACCACCGCTAGCTGTATTATCTTCAGTTAATAGGTCCTTAGTCCATCTTTGCATTACATGTTGGGCTCTTTTTTCCATAGGACCAGAGGGCTGTAACCTGTTTATCTATCATCTGCCCCAGGAGTTTGGGGATAATGAGTTGACACAAATGTTCCTGCCATTTGGTAACATCATATCATCCAAAGTGTTCATGGATCGAGCGACCAATCAGAGCAAGTGTTTTGGTGAGTTCTAAAAACACAGTTTCTTCATATGCAGTCTGCTCTTTGGCATACGGCCATGTTAATGCAAATATCTGTCATCATTTGTGTATGACCCTTTTCACTCTAGGATTTGTCAGTTTTGATAATCCATCAAGCGCTCAGACTGCTATCCAGGCCATGAATGGCTTTCAGATAGGGATGAAAAGGCTGAAAGTCCAACTAAAGAGGCCTAAAGACACAAATCAACCATACTGACCATCCCTAGACCCAAAAGACCAATTTTGGTTATACAGGTAGGATCTTGTTCCAAAAACATCTAGTAGATATAGTTCTGATATAACAAATGAAATAATAATGGCAAGTTTTATATATCTTTTTTGATGCAGATACGCAATGGACCTTTGACCCCCTCAATCCTTCCCTAGAGGATTTGGGGAAAAGAATACTTTTTACCACTAAACACTCTGTCCCACCCCTGAGCCTCATGACCTTTGTCCCTCACCCACACCCAAGGACCAAAAGGTGGCTTTGGGGAGGAGCAGGAAGAACCAAGCTACCTAAACACAAGGTTGTGTCTTGTGAGTGTTCTATGTCTGTCTACTCAACGCCCAGGAGAGACCATCTGTAAAGGAACTTGCACCTGATGACCTTCCTCAAAATGACCAAATATGCGAGGGGGTACAGGACGTTACTCATACCAGAGACCCTTGGGATGACAAACCCCCCCTCCATAAGAGTGGCTACAGATTTGCAGTGCAAAGAACTATCTGTTTACTTATTTATATGAACATATTTATTTATTGAGGAGGCCCAGTGCAACCTACGTACACCCCTTCCACTGCCAGAGGGCCGATGTGGGATGGTGTTAGACATTATTATATTTTGCTTTTTAAATTTTTTTCTTTTTTTTTTTCACGGAGGACAGGGTGTTCTGGGTGGGCAGGAGTGGAGTACAGCAGAGTTCAAAACTCATGTTTACAAAACGCCCCACTCACAGGGCATACCCATTGTTCTGCTGCTCATACACCTGGCCCCCCAGAAAAGGGCTTGACTTTTGCATCTGCTCCAAAACCCTACTCTGTGTCTTTCAGGATTAAGAAAGAGTTAACCTCTCAGTGTTGCTGCGTGAAGAAAATCTGCAGGGTAAACCTGTATCTGCTAACCATGCCTCATTTCCACAACAAAGTTTTGATGTCCCCTTTATATCAATAAGGGGGTAAAGGGTAAACAACAGTGTTTGGATTATTAGAGTAATAGGGACTCTTCCTACACATAGAAAAAATATTCTAAATTGCTTAACAATACCAAGTATGATACGGCTGCTTTCCTATTTAGGGAAAAAGTCCTTTGCATAAATTAGTGAATGATTCAGTGGTGATAGGGCTCTGGCATAGTACAGGGATGATTTGGTCTATGGGAGTGTTGCTCAAAACACCATAGACATTAAGGCTCAGTTTTTAAAATATGCAAAAGCACATTAGATCTACAGTCTTGCAATGACTTGCAAATTTGCGTACATGGATATTATCATTGAAGATCTTTGCATTGAATTTCTCATTCAAGCACACCTTTTTAACTGCACTCATAATAGGCTTCTATTTTGTGGGTTACTCTTTGGCCCGTTATCTCATAAGCGTCTAAATACCATAGAGCCAATAATAAATTGATATGCTGATAGTTCATTTATCAATTTTCCACAGTGCTGAAGCCCGTTATGAACTCCCAGTTGGCTGCCATGTTAGGCTGCATTTGCACATAGTGATTTACACTCTTAGCTGACCACAAATGATCGGTTCTAGAAATAATCGCTATGTGTAAATGGGAAAGATGATTGAACACTGGGTCTGAAAATGATCTAACCTGACACGTTTTGCACGGTTAGGTTCGATATAATGTCAATAAGACATGTCAGAAGAGTGTTGGCAGATACCTATTCCCTGTAACCATCACCAGTTACTAGAACACGGGGCAACTTATCTTAGCATGTCCATTTCTTTTATCCAATAAGAGATCCCATTGCAGTAAATAGGAACTTTGAACTTCAAACCTATAAATCTAAAGATCTCTGGGTCATAAAATAAGAAATCTAGCTCCAGTAATTTTTCCTTCGTTCTAGTGCCCAGTAATATGTCAGAGGTCACACATTAATGACAATGGAAGTGTGTAAATGCTTAGCTGAGACCATACTGATTGGTCTCTAAATTCTGAATACGTAAACCCAGTGGCTAAGGTGATAATACTCTTTTAATAACTGTTGGCCAAACATTTGTTTGGCAGACAGCTATTTCTCTCAATCTCCCGATAAACATGAACGTTTGGCACAGTCAAATGTTCATGTGTTTTCTATAGAAAGAGGAGAGGTAAAGCACAGCCAGACAGCTCTGGCGGCCGCTTAAAGGGGTACTCCGCTGCCCCAGTGTTCGGAATATCTTGTTCAGAACACTTGGAGAGGGTGCCAGGGGTAATGACGTCATGGCCACGACCCCTTGTGATGTCTAGCCCCACCCCCTCAATGTAAGTCTATGGGAGAGGGCGTGGTGGCCATCACTCCCCCTCCCATAGACTTACATTCAGGGGGCTAGGCGTAACGTCACGGGGGGCGTGGTCGTGCCGTCATGACCCTGCCATCCGCACCCAGCTTTCTAAATTATTACATGCTGCCAAAGATGGTGGGTTCAGTTGGCTTTTGTCTAAAGTGTATTGGGGCCTTTAGTTTGCCATTGAGCCTACATGCCAGACATTGCTGCAGCATCACCCTAACCAATGAATGGGTAGACATCCAATGGTGGGTTGTCAGTCCAGTAATCTTTATTTGGACCCAGAGCAGTCACTAAATTTGTCTAAACACACTTTGACCAGATAAGTCTTCAAACAGCTGCACCTAGTTTTAAATACTAAAAGAATATAACAGTGGCACAGTTTGTGGCCCCCTACTGCCTGGGATTCATAGCAGAGGCATAAGGGCATAGAGGAGGAGATAGAGCAAACTTTTGTCCGTTTCATAAAATACAAAATAGAAAGCAAGAAAAGTTGCTTAAATGTTGATACTTCATGGTAAGTCTGTAAATGCTGTTGATTCCCCAACCCCCACCCCCCATAGTCCTAGAGGCGAGGTAACAGCCAGCTCCAAGTACAAGGGGTCGTTGCATCTGTGGTCACTTGTAAATACCATTTTTATACTTCAGACATTCCTTATCTCAGATGTGAAAAGACGAGGCCCTAGTTAAGCACAAAGAAGAAAAGGGGGGCTTCTCAGCTTGCTTACCTCTCTCCATCCTCCAGCATACAATCAGGACTGATATACAGAGATTATCCTATCTAAATGGATAGCAGCCTCACAAAGTACAGGTTTCATAAAGGATCTCCATAATAATCTACTGTAGGCTGAGCGCAGCTTCCGCTTATCCACATTTGCTTGTGCAGGGTCTCTGAAAGGCACTATATGTATATAGAAACAAAGAGTATATTTGTGCTGCAGAGAAACAGATAACTACTTGTAAACCTACCATGGTGAGTTGGGCCGCAATCATATTTTGACTTTAAGAAGCATTACAAGGCCCCCCTCACTGTGAAAAGCGAAACCCTTTAGGTGCCAGAAGTGTACAGTAATGTTGCGACACATCAGTTGGAGAAACTTTTGACACAGAAAGGATTCATACTTTATGCCAGAGTCCACCCTGAATGCTGTATGGTGGAGAACTATGGCTTCAGTCTGCCTTTACTTACAATGAGAAAGTATATAGAGGACTTTTCACAAGAAAGATAAAGCACAGTGTAACCTTGTTATGACTAGATGAACTGAATTGTAATTGGTGGGAAGGGGTTAATGCAGCTAAATATTTAGCACTGATATCTCTCATATATCCAAGGCTTGCCGGCTTGGTTAACTTATATAGTACAGAAAGTTTTCAAGATGGCCACCAACATGAGCAGGGAATCTTCAGGGCTGTCAAAGTTTATTACACATATCCTGTTATTTTCAGTGCTAAGTTGACATCAGAAGAGAAAGCCACACAAGAAACTGTGCCTCACGTGGACGAGAGTTTTCTCTGCATCTTCTTCATGCTCGTCCAGGCTGCACATCCCCCGGGTGTGTATAAGATTATGTCTGTGGCCGAAATATCCAGGTGTTCAGAAAAGCTGCCGTTTACGAAAGAATTAAAAGATAATTCTTAAGGCTCTGCATCTGTTTGCCTTTTCCTAAAGAGTAATGTGCGACCTGTTCTCCAATGTTGTAGTAATGGATGTTGTGTGTGCCATGAGTGTTTGACTGTGTGTAGGTGTACATGGGTATTGCTGTATGCTTGTCTGTGCATATAATCATGTTGTCACTTTAATAACTGAATGCACCAAAACATGTAGAAAAAATAATACTACATCATAGAAAGTCATACAAAAGTCATACAAAAAATACATCAAATGATATACAGTGGGGATCAAAAGTTTGGGCACCCGAGGTAAAAATTTGTATTAATGTGCATAAAGAAGCCAAGGAAAGATGGAAAAATCTCCGAAAGGCATCAAATTAGACTTTCTTATAATATGTCAACAAAAGTTAGATTTTATTTCCATCATTTACACTTTCAAAGTAACAGAAAACAAAAAAATGGCATCTGCAGTATCTGAAGTATCAGAGCTTGTAAACTCTTTTTGTAGCCAGCCAAGAGTCTTTCAATTCTTGTTTAAGGTATCTTTGCCCATTCTTCCTTACAAAAGTCTTCCAGTTCTTTGAGATTTCTGGGCGGTCTGTCACGCACTGCTCTTTTAAGGTCTATCCATAGATTTTCAATTATGTTGAGGTCAGGAGATTGTGAAGGCCATGGCAAAACCATCAGTTTACACATCTTGATGTAATCCCCCGTGGATTTCGAGGTGTGTTTAGGATCATTATCGATTTGTAGAAGCCATCCTCTCTTTAACTTCAGCTTTTTCACAGATGGCATCAAGTTAGCATCCAAAATTTGCTGAAATTTTATTGAATCCATTTTTCCTTCTATTCGTGAGATGTTCCCTGTGCCACTGGCTGCAATACAACCCTAAAGCATGATTGATCCACCCCCATGCTTAACAGTTGGACAGAGGTTCTTTTCATTAAATTCTGTTTCCCTTCTTCTCCAAATGTACCTTTGCTCATTCCGGCCAAAAAGTTAAATTTTAACCTCATCGGTCCACAGAACTTGTTTCTAAAATGCATAAGGCTTGTCTATATGTTCATTTGCAAAGTTCAAATGATGATTTTTGTGGTGAGGACGTAAGAGGTTTTCTGATGACTCTTCCATGAAGACCATATTTGTACAAGTATCTCTTTATTGTGGAATAGTGTACCACAACTTCAGTGTCTGCCAGATCTTTCTGGAGGGATTGTGCAGTCAAAAGTGGGTTTTTCCTCAAAATCCTGCGAGCTGTTCTGTCTGATATTTTTCTTGGTCTTCCAGATCTTGCTTTAACTTCCACTGTTCCTGATGACTGCCATTTCTTAATTACATTCCGAACAGAAGATATTGACATCTGAAAACATTTTGCTATCTTCTTATAGCCTTCTCCAGCTTTGTGAGCATCAACTATTTTCAGTTTCAGATTTCTAGACAACTGATTAGAAGAACCCATGGTGCTGATTGTTGGGAAAAGGTCAGATGAGTATGGGCATTTAATTCCTTTGAGATTGACATCATCTGGTCTTCCCAGATGATGATGGGGAACAATCCATGACACTGGCAGGTCTCAGCTCAGCTTTGCAAAGGGGCAGTGCATGCTATAAATTCTGCAGGGTGCCCAAACGTTTGCAGATGCCATTTTTTTTGTTATTTTGAAAGTGTAAATGATGTAAGTAAAATCTAATTTTAGTTAACATATTATAAGAATGTCTAATCTGTAATTTGATGCCTTTTGGAAAAAAAAATTATATCTTTCCTTGGCTTCTTTATGCCCATTAATACAAATTTTTACTTGGGGTGCCCAAACTTTTGATCCCCACTGTAAATGCTACAAAAATTTTAATATATAAATTCACTGGCCACTTTATTAGTGTTGGTACCAGGTTGACCTCCTCGCCTTGCCTTCAGAACTGCCTTCATTCTTTGTGGCATACTTTTTACAAGTTTGAGGATTGAGATCTGGTGACTGTGGAGGACATTGGAGTACAGTGAACTCATTGTTATGTTCAAGAAATCAGTTTGAGATGATGTGAGCTTTGTGACATGGTGCAATATTCTGCTGGAAGTAGTCATCAGAAGATGTGTACACTGTGGTCATAAAGGGATGGACAGGGGCAGCAACAATACTCAGGTAGGCTGTCATGTTTAAACAATGCTCAGTTGGTACTTAGGGGCCCAAAGTGTGCCAAGAAACTGTCCCTCACACCATTACACCACCACTAGTCTGACCATTGATACAAGGCAGGATGAATCCATGCTTTCATGTTTACACCAAATTCTGACCCTGCCATCTGAATGTCGCAGCAAGAATTGAGATACCTTAGACCCGGCAGCATTGTTCTAGTTTTTCATTGTCCAATTTTGGTGAGCCTCTGCGAATTGTAACCTCAATTTCCTGTTTTTAGCTGACTGGAGTGGAACCCGGCATGGTCTTCAGCTGCTATAGCCTATCTGCTTCAAAATTAGACATGTTGTACATTCAGAGATGATATTCTGCATACTTTGGTTGTAAATAGTGGTTGTTTAAGTTATTGGACCGGTCTGCCCATTCTCCTCTGCCATTAACATGGTATTTCATCCTCACAACTACAGCTCACTGGATATTTCCTCTTTTTCTGACCATTCTCTGTAAACCCTAAATATGATTGTGCGTATAAATCCCAGTAGATCAGCAGCTTCTGAAATACTCTGACTAGCCCATCTTGCACCAACAACCATATCACATTTAAAGTCACCTAAATCCCCTTTCTTCCCCATCCGGTTTGAACTATTTAAATTCCACTATTTACAGTCACAAACAAATACATGTCCCTCTCCCAGTAGCGTAGTTAAGACTTGCTATTGAGATGAGGACATGTGTACATGGTGCTTATTGGGGAAATTTGGAAACACACTCCGATTGGGAGATACTGAAGTAAAAGGTGATCTATTTGCAGCCATTTTTGCTGTGATTATTTAAAGAGAATCTGTCATCTCTATATCATACTCAGAGCTCGAGAGTCAAAAAGGATTCATCATTCAGTGCTGGAAGCCAAGCCCCGCATGTCAATCAAGTGGGGGAGGGAGCAGACGTGCATCCTGCAGCTCAGCACTGCTGCTGTGACACAATCTCTGAGTATAATTTAGAGCCGACAGCTTCCCTTTAAATAGCTGCCATAAGGATATTGTGTTAGTCTTCTGAGTTTTTGCATACAAATATAGTATATGTTGAAATGGTTATTTGCAATGCAAGGAGCTCAGGGTTTTTATAAGATTTCAGGAGTGAAAAGATCAATTTAACAATGATGTTTTGTGTCCAAAGCTAAAACACCAACACATCAGTATAGTAGTAGGGAGCTTTAGCTCACTGCTTCTTTATATTTATAGTAAGCTGAGATCACTTTCAGAGATGATGACACCAGTGGTAAAGCTATAGAGGTTGCAATTGCGAACAGTCACTATAGCTAGGCGGCCCAGTCTACACAGACCCATTGATGCTCTAGACTGCCTGTGCCGCAAGGAGAAGTACTAAAGGTGAAGGGTGCGGGCCTGGGGTGTGCTGGGGATCCCTGACTCACTCACCCATGCTAAGGCTCCACCCCTGACATCCAATGGCCCTGCCCCATGTCTTCTGACTGCTGTGTAGTCTCATTATGAAGAGTCTAGGGGGAGGGGAAGAGGAGGGGCTGGGCACACAAGGTACAGGAGGGGGAAAAATGCCTCACCTCCTGTAGTGTACATCCAGGATGCTGCAGTTGGACCTGCAATTGCCCAACACCTGCCAGAACCTGGGTATGATTTTGGAAAATGCTGAGTTTCCCAACCAGGGTACTTCCAAATGTTGCAATACTGCAACTTCCAGCATGCCAGGACAACTTATGGTTGTCTGGGTATACTGGGAGTTATAGTTTTACTGCACCTGAAGGCACTCTGCTTGGGAAACACTGGTGTGGGGGGATGGGGACACTGTGTGGAAGAATAGGTGACACGTGGAGAAGGGGGGCGAACTATGTAAAGGGATGGGGGAGATGCTAAGGGGGGTAACTAATTCAAGAAGCGTTTCCCAACCAGAATGCCTCCAGATGTTGAAAAACAACAACTCCCAGCATGACCTGACAGTCTTTTGGATGGGGAAATGCTGATGGGGGGTGGGGGTACTGTGTGGAGAGATGTGGACATGATGAGGGGGGACACTGTGTGAAGTGATGGGGGCATTCTGAGGAGAGGGAGGCACTGTGTGCATGGATGGGGGACTTGCTGAGAAGGGGTACACTGTGTGAAGGGATGGGGGACATGCTGAGGAGAGGAGGGCTTAGTATGTAGGGGGAATTGTGTGGATGTATGGAATACATGCTGATGGGCTGGTGTGGATGTATAAGGGACATGCTGATGGGGGGGGGGTTGATGTATGGAGGACATGCTGATTGGGGGGGCCAGTGTAGATGGATGGAGGACATTCTGATTGGCGGGGCTGGTGTTGATAGATGGTATCATGTTGACTGGGGGAGGGGCCTGGTGTGGATGGATGGAGGACATGCTTATGGGGGGCTGGAGTAGATGGAAGGGGGACATGCTAATTGGGGGGGTGCTGGTGTGGATGGATGGGAACATGAGTCCTGGGGTCCATGAGACTCTAGTAAGGCCCTTGATTCAGATGGTACAGTATGTGATAGTACAGCATGGGGTTTTCTTAATTATTGCCTCCACATAAAGTATGAGGATCTGCGGCAAAGTGAGGAGGCAAAAGCCAGGGTGTCAGACTCTGTAGAGGGAAGTCACGACAATCTGGACCAGATAAAGAAGAAAAAAGACTACAGAGAAGACATCACCTGCGAGTCACATATCATTATGTATTCTCCTGACTTGTCACTGATATCTTTATGCGGCTGAGACTGGGGGTCATTGAGGGTAGGGGGCCCTGTGGTTTCCAGCTACGCCCCTGGATAACACCTAATTGTTCTGACGCCTAATATTGGAATACAACAATTCAAGTAGCCAAAGCATTGATATAATCCATACTATAGGCAGATGTAACACAACAGCACCAGTTATGGTATCATAGCCCATTCCAATCCAATCATAAACACATACAGGCTCTTTCAAGAACCTTACAATTTGTTTTGCATTTAATCTCTACTCAATCTAAAGTAGATGGCAGGAATCCTTTTCATACTATCACTGCTTTTTCCACATATATTCAGTTCTTAGGTATTAACATAAACACAACTTTTAGGGAATAGCACACTGATCTACAGGTAAAAAGTTGCGAACATGAAAACAGCTCTTCTTACATAATTTTGGGGTGCTAAAAATGAAAATAACATAAAAATGTATATTGGCTCTAGTTTCCATGATATAAGCAACCAACTAATGAAGTAAGGCTCATAAAATGCATGATGCAACTTACACCATAGATTACATAGTCAGTATTGGTGACCAATAGAAAACCACCAAGCGTACCAAGATGATACAATATTAGCTAATAATACCTCACCAAATTCTATAAAAGTCACAGTATCTGTTGCTTGGCGAGTTGAGGCTGGGTTCACACTAACTACAGGGACCGGATCCGGCTGTGGGGAGTGAAAACTGGGCAAACCCGGCCCCTTCTCGTTTATTTTAATGAGCCGACCGAAGTCACATCGTGACACCGGTCGGCTTATTTTTGCCCTGTATCCGGTTTTCTGACCGGACTAAAAACCGTGGTATGCTGTTGTTTTCAGTTCGGTCCGAAAACCAGATACTGGGCAAAAATGAGCTGACTATGTTCCCGTACTTAGTAAACACAGTGTGAACCCACCCTAAACTCGCCAAACAACAGATACTGTGACTTTTATAGAATTTGGTGACATAATATTACATCATCTTGGTACGCTAGGCAGGTTTCTATTAGTCACCAATACTGACTATGTAATCTATGGTGTAAGTGGCATCATGCATTTTATGAACCTTATTTCATTAGTTGGTTGCTTATATCCTGGAAAATAGAGTCAATATAATTATTTTCGTTTTTAGCACTCCAAAATCATGTAAGAACAGCCGTTTTCATGCTCACAACTTTTTACCTATAGAACCGTGATTATTTGCCTATTACCTGTAGTTGGAAAATGTAAAATGTCCGTTGCATGAAAACTAGTGATATTGTGAAATTACATAGTTAGTATGGTTGAAAAAGACATACGTCCATCAAGTTCAACCAGGGAATTAAAGGGAAGGGTGTAAGGGGAAGGGATGTTGTTTTACTATTTTGCATAAGCATTAATGTTATTTTGTTCCAGGAATGTATCTAACCCTGTTTTAAAGCTATTAATTGTTCCTGCTGTGACCAGTTCCTGAGGTAGACTGTTCCATAAATTCACAGTTCTTATGGTAAAGAAGGCGTGTCGCCCCTTTAGACTAAACCTTTTCTTCTCCAGACTGAGGGAGTGCCCCCTCGTCCTTTGGGGGGGTTTAACCTGGAACAGTTTTTCTCCATATTTTTTGTATGGGCCATTTATATACTTATAGACGTTTATCATATCCCCCCTTAAACGTCTCTTCTCAAGACTAAACAATTGTAACTCCTTTAATCGTTCCTCATAGTTAAAATGTTCCATGCCCCATATTAGTTTAGTCGCGTGTCTCTGCACCCTTTCCAGCTCCACAGTGTCCCTTTTATGGACAGGCGACCAAAACTGAACAGCATATTCCAGGTGAAGCCGTACCAATGCTTTATAAAGGGGGAGTATTATGTCCCTGTGCCTTGAGTCCATACCTCTTTTTATACATGACAATATCCTGCCGGCTTTGGAAGCAGCAGCCTGACATTGCATGCTATTCTGTAGTCTGTGATCTACAAGTACACCCAGATCCTTCTCTACCAGTGACTCTGCCAGTTTAATCCCCCCTAAGACATACGATGCATGCAGGTTCTTAGTACCCAGATGCATAACTTTACATTTATCCACATTGAACCTCATTTGCCAAGTGGATGCCCAGACACTTAGTCTATCCAAGTCATCTTGTAACTTATGCACATCCTCTATAGACTGTACCGTGCTACAAAGCTTGGTGTCATCTGCAAAGATAGAAACAGAGCTGTTAATACCATCCTCTATATCATTGATAAATAAATTAAACAACAGCGGGCCCAGTACTGAACCTTGGGGTACACCACTAATAACCGGGGACCAATCAGAGTACGAATCATTGACCACCACTCTCTGGGTACGATCCATGAGCCAGTGTTCAATCCAGTTACAAACTAAATTTTCCAAGCCCAAAGACCTTAACTTACCTGTCAGACGTCTGTGAGGGACAGTATCAAACGCTTTAGCAAAATCCAGAAACACTATATCCACAGCCATTCCTCTGTCAAGGCTTCTACTCACCTCTTCATAAAAGCAAATTTGATTGGTTTGACAACTTCTATCCTTAGTAAACCCATGCTGGCTATCACTTATAATACAATTATCCCCTATGTATTCCTGTATGTAATCCCTTATTGGTCCTTCAAACAATTTACCCACAATGCACGTTAGACTTACCAGTCTATAATTGCCTGGCGAAGACCTAGAGCCCTTCTTGAAGATTGGTACCACATTAGCCTTGCGCCAGTCCCTTGGCACAATACCAGACACCAGAGAATCTCTAAATATCATGAACAAGGGTACAGATATTACTGAACTTACCTCTCTAAGAACTCTTGGGTGTAGTCCATCTGGCCCTGGAGATTTGCTTACATTTACTTTACTTAACTTACCTTGTACCATCTCTACATTAAGCCAGTTCAGTACATTACATGATGTGTTACCAGCACTGACCTGGCCAATGTCAGCTCCTTTTTCCATAGTGTATACAGAACTAAAGAACCCATTCATTAGCTCCGCCTTCTCTTGATCACCCGTGACAACCTCCCCATTATCATTATTAAGGGGTCCTACATGCTCTGTCCTTGGTTTTTTTTATATTTATATATCTAAAAAAATATTTATGATTAGTTTTGCTTTCTTTGGCCACCTGTCTCTCATTTAGAATTTTTGCCATTTTTATTACATTTTTACAGATTTTATAAAGCTTTTTGTATTGTTTAAATGTTATAGCTGACCCATCAGATTTGTATTTTTTGAAGGCTATTTTTTTGTTGTTTATTGCTCTTTTAACCTCATTTGTCAGCCATGTAGGATTTAGTTTTAATCGTTTATATTTGTTCCCCTTTGGTATATATTTAGCTGTATAGTTATTTAGAGTTGCTTTAAAGATGTCCCATTTACCTTCTGTATCAGTATTTGAGAACACCTCCCCCCAGGCTATGTCCTGTAGTGCAGCTCTCAGCCCAGGGAAATTTGCCTTTTTAAAGTTATATGTTTTTGCTTTCCCCGTCTGTCTTTGTTTTCTACATTTTAAGTCAAAAGTAACTATATTGTGGTCGCTATTACCAAGGTTTTCCCGCACAGTTACATTACCAACCAGCTCTGCGTTGTTGGAAATGATCAGATCCAACAAGGCATCACTTCTTGTTGGGTCCTCCACAAACTGGCCCATAAAATTATCCTGCAATAAATTTAGGAATTTTCTCCCCTTTGTAGTTTTAGCCAACCCCCGGCCCCAATCTATATCTGGATAGTTAAAATCTCCCATTATTACCACTGTACCTGCCCGGGCGTCCCTCTCTATTTGTTTATGCAGCCGACCTTCTATCTCTTCAGTGATATTAGGGGGTCTGTAAATTACACCAAATATTATTTTTTCAGTATTTCCCTCCTTTTGTAATTCTACCCACAGTGATTCCACCTCCTCAGAATCATCACACACTATGGCATCGTTCACACTGACTTTCATACCACTTCTTACATACAGACAGACTCCACCACCTTTTCTGTTCATTCTATCCTTGAGAAACAATGTAAACCCCTGCAGATTAACGGCCCAGTCATGCGAGGAGTCCAGCCATGTCTCAGTGACCCCAACTATATCAATATGTTCCTCCAGTATCAAGGCCTCAAGCTCCCCCATTTTATTTGCTAGGCTTCTGGCATTTGTGAACATACACTTTACATTTCCATTAAGTTTTACACATATAGTCTCACTAATGGGATTTTCAGAGTTATTGGGGTTAATGTTATTTTTTGAGTTATAAGGGCTAACTGTACTATTTAAGTTATTGGGGCTAATGGGATTTTTTGCGTTATTGGGTCTAACGTTATTATTTAAGTTATTGGGGCTAATGGGATTTTTTGAGTTATTGGGTCTAACGTTATTATTTAAGTTATTGGGGCTAATGGGATTTTTTGCGTTATTGGGTCTAACGTTGTTATTTAAGTTATTGGGGCTAATGGTATTTTTTGAGTTAATGGGGCTTATTGTAGTTATTGAGTTATTGGGGCTAATGGAATTTTTTGAATTATTGGGGTTACAATTTTTCGGGCTACATTTATTTTTACGGCTGGTTTGTAACCCATGGATCTCCTTATCCACTGCTTTTAACCTCCCCCTACAGGACTCCTCTCCACCCACCATTATGTCCTGACCCCTCTCTAACCTATCGATCCCACTGTCTACTTTCTTTGCCTTATTATCCTCCCCCCACTCACCTAGTTTAAATACTCTGCCACCCCTTCATTAAGAAATGGCACATTTTATTTCTGAAATTAAATAAAATGCAAAAATTGTAGAACAGTGAGCACGTTGAACAGATATTATATCATTACATTCCTATCTAATATATTCATTGTGTGGTTTTGCTGCTCATATGGGTTATACATGTGAAGAAAGGGGAGTAAACAGAGGTGAACACATTGCATTTAGTGGAGAATTTACTGGCTTTTTCTACAGAACTGTGTGTAAACATAAACTGTATGGAAATGTACACCACTATTAACGGGGGTCCAATCAGAGTAGGTATTATTGACCAACACTCTCTGGGTATACTCCTTTAAACAATTTTTCAGCCTAGTTACAAACTAAACTGTCTAAAGCTCGTTCACATGAGCTGATTTATTTGCAGGTTTCTGCCTGCGTATTTGAAAAGGGGCGGGCTCTCCGCAGCTGTGCGCAGCAGATTTTCAGCCAACCAATCAGATTGCTTCTTTTATTTTTGAGGGGCCTTTTTTAAAAATAAAAGAAGCAATCTGATTGGTTACTATGACCAAATGGTCAACTTTACCATTGCACAGGTTTTGATAAATCTCCCCCCTTTATCCACAACCCTATCTAGTCTTCTATTCTATGGTTCATAAGTGCAAATTAGATTGGTTTGACAACCAATAGTCCCTTATGAGCCCTTCAAACAATTTTCCCACAATGCACGTTAAGCTTACCGGTCTATAATTACCTGGGGAAGACCTAGAGCCCTTTTTGAAGATCGGCACCACATTCGCCTTGCGCCAGTCCCTTGGCACAATACCAGAAAATTTTAACCCCTTAAGGACACATGACGTATGCGTACGTCTCCGCACCCTGGACTTTAAGAACCATGATGTATGAGTACGTCATGGCGTTTTCCGGTCCTTGCCACGTGCCAGGCAGAGATCGGAAGCGGATGCCTGCTGAAATGCTTCAGCAGGCATCCAGGGCAAACGCTTAGGGGGGCCATGTCTGCCCCCCATGTCGGCGATCATCGCAAATCGCGAACCTGCGATCTGCGGCGTTACTGGGCTGATCGGGTCTCTGGGACCCGACCCCCCGGTAATTTTGCATGATCCCGGTTGTCACAGACAGCCAGGACCATGCTGAAGTATAGGAGCGAGGTGGCAAGCCTGCCACCTCCTCCTATCCCCTGCGATTCCTCGGTTAGCTAACCGACCAATCGCAGGGGGGGGGGGGGGGGGGCGGTTACTTCCTCCCACCCTGCCCGGCCCCTGGAAGTCCAGAGAATGGGAGGAAGACCGTAGGACGTGGCGGGGGACGGGGGAGTAGGGCCCGGGCCCGGTACTTACCTAGTCCCTGAAGACCCGGATCCCGGCAGCGGAGACGGCGGCGGTGGCGACAGGTGAGTGGATCTTCAGCGGCGGCGCGTGACCTTTGCAGCAGTCCAGACCGCCGTAAAGTGATCTGGACTGCTCCATCTGGTCCCCTTACACTACAACTCCCAGCATGCTGGGAGTTGCAGTTTTGCAACATCTGGAGATCCGCGGTTTTGGGACCACTGTGCCCTTCCAGATGTTGCAAAACTACACATCCTCAGCATGCCCTTACTGTCCAGGCATGCTGGAAGTTGTAGTTCTGTAACATCTGGCCCTTCAGATGTTGCAGAACTACAACTCCCAGCATGCCTGGACAGTTGTGGTATCCTGGGAGTTGTAGTTTTGCAACATCTCGAAGGGCACAGATTGGGAACCACTGTATTGGTCTGCAAACTGTAGTCCTCCAGATGTTGCAAAACTACAACTCCAAGCATGCTGGGAGTTGTAGTTCGGCAACATCTGGCTCTAAAGATGTTGCCGAACTACTACTTCCAGCATGCCTGAGAATGTTTGGGAGTAGTGGTTTTGCAACAACTGGAGGCAGACTGGTTGGAAAACATTGTCTGTTTCCTAGCTCAGTGTTTCCCAACCCGTGTGCCTCCAACTGTTGCAAAACTATAACTAACAGCATGCACTGATGGACTGTGCATGCTGGGAGTTGTAGTTTTGCAACAGCTGGAGGTGCCCCCCCCCCCCCCCCTGTGAATGTACAGGGTACATTCACATGGGCAGGGGGCTTACAGTTAGTATCGGGCTGCAAGTTTGCGATGCAGCAAATTTTGCGCGGCAGCTCAAACTCGCTGTAATCCCCCGCCCGTGTGACTGTACCCTAAAAACACTACACTTACACAAAATAAAATAAAAAGTAAAAAACACTACATATACACATACCCCTACACAGCCCCCCTCCCCTCCCCAATAAAAATGAAAAACGTCTGGTATGCCACTGTTTCCAAAATGGAGCCTCCAGCTGTTGCAAAACAACAACTCCCAGTATTGCCGGACAGCCGTTGACTGTCCAAGCATGCTGGGAGTTTTGCAACAGCTGGAGGCACCCTGTTTGGGAATCACTGGCATAGAATACCCCTATGTCCACCACTATGCAAATCCCTAATTCAGGCCTCAAATGCACATGGCGCTCTCACTTTGGAGCCCTGTCGTATTTCAAGGCAACAGTTTAGGGCCACATATGGGGTATCGCCATACTCAAGAGAAATTGCCTAACAAATTTTGGGGGGCTTTTTCTCCTTTCACCCCTTATGAAAAGGTGAAGTTGGGGTCTACACCAGCATGTTAGTGTAAGAAAAAAATTTTTTTACACTAACATGCTGGTGTTGCCCTATACTTTTCATTTTGACAAGAGGTAAAAGGAAAAAAGACCCCCAAAATTTGTAATGCAATTTCTCCCGACTACGGAGATACCCCATATGTGGGCGCAAAGTGCTCTGGGGGCGCACAACAAGGCCCAGAAGGGAGAGTGCACCATGTACATTTGAGGTGATTTGCACAGGGGTGGCTGATTGTTACAGCGGTTTTGACAAACGCAAAAAAAAAAAAACACATGTGACCCCATTTCGGAAACTACACCCCTCACGGAATGTAATGAGGGGTGCAGTGAGAATTAACACCCCACTGGTGTCTGACAGATCTTTGGAACAGTGGGCTGAGCAAATAAAAAATTTTGTACAGCCCACTGTTCCAAAGGTCTGACAGACACCAGTGGGGGGTAAATGCTCACTGTGCCCCTTGTTACATTCCTCAAGGGTTCTAGTTTCCAAAATGGTATGCCATGTGGGGGTTATTTTGCTGTCCTGGCACCATAGGGGCTTCCTAAATGCCACATGCCCCCCGAGCAAAATTTGTTCTCAAAAAGCCAAATAGGACTCCTCTCCTTCTCTTCTGAGCATTGTAGTTCGCCCGTAGTGCACTTCAGGTCAACTTATGGGGTACCGCCATACTCAGAAGAGATGGGGTTACAAATTTTGGGGGGTATTTTCTGCTATTAACTCTTGCAAAAATGTAAAATTTGGGGGGGGGGGGAAACACACATTTTAGTGAAAAAAAAGATTTTATTTTTTTTACGTATGCAAAAGTCGTGAAACCCCTGTGGGGTATTAAGGCTCACTTTATTCCTTGTTACGTTCCTCAAGGGGTCTAGTTTCCAAAAGGGTATGCCATGTGTTTTTTTTTTTTTTTTGCTGTTCTGGCACCATAGGGGCTTCCTTAATGCGACATGCCCCCTAGCAAAATTTGCTCTCAAAAAGCCAAATATGACTCCTTCTCTTCTGAGCATTGTAGTTCGCCTGTAGTGCACTTCAGGTCAACTTATGGGGTACCTCCATACTCAGAAGAGATGGGGTTACAAATTTTGGGGGGGATTTTCTGCTATTAACCCTTGCAAAATGGTAAAATTTGGGGGGAAACACACATTTTAGTGAATTTTTATTTTATTTTTTTACATATGCAAAAGTCGTGAAACACCTGTGGGGTACTAAGGCTCACTTTGTTCCTTGTTACGTTCCTCAAGGGGTCTAGTTTCCAAAATGGTATGCCACTCTCCAAAATCCCCTTGTCGCTCCTTCGCTTCTGAGCCCTCTACTGCGCCTGCCGAACACTTAACATAGACATATGAGGTATATGCTTACTCGAGAGAAATTGGGCTACAAATATAAGTATACATTTTCTCCTTTTAACTCTTGTAAAAATTAAAAAATTGGGTCTACAAGAACATGAGAGTGTAAAAAATGAAGATTGTGAATTTTCTCCTTCACTTTGCTACTATTCCTGTGAAACACCTAAGGGGTTAAAATGCTGACTACATGTAATTTTGAATACTTTGGGGGGTGCAGTTTTTATAATGGGGTCATTTGTGGGGTATTACTAATATGAAGACCCTTCAAATCCACTTCAAACCTGAAAAATAGCGAGTTTGGAAATTTTGTGAAAAATTGGAAAATTGCTGCTGACCTTTGAAGCCCTCTGGTGTCTTCCAAAAGTAAAAACACATCAATTTTATGATGCAAACATAAAGTAGACATATTGTATATGTGAATCAAAATTTTTTTGGGGGAATATCCATTTTCCTTACAAGCAGAGAGCTTCAAAGTTAGAAAAATGCAAAATTTTCTAATTTTTCATAAAATTTTGGGATTTTTCACCAAGAAAGGATGCAAGTTACCACAAAATTTTACCACTATGTTAAAGTAGAATATGTCACGAAAAAACAATCTCGGAATCAGATTGATAACTAAAAGCATTCCAGAGTTATTAATGTTTAAAGTGACAGTGGTCAGATGTGCAAAAAATGGCAAGGGTCCTTAAGGTGTAAAATGGCTGGGTCCTTAATGGGTTAAAATACTCTACAAGGGGACAGAAATTACTGAACTTAGTTATCTAAGAACTATTGGGTGTAATCTATCTGAAGCTTTGCTTACATTCACTTTGTTTAATTTACCTTGGACTATATCTACATTACATGATATTATACCAGCAATGTCATCACCTACATCAGCTCCATCCATTCAGTAGCTCTGCCTTCTTCATCCCCAGTTATCACCTCCCCATTATCATTATTTAGAGGTCCTACATACTCTGACCTTGTTTTTTATATATATATATATTTATTTTTTAATGTGTGAATTTGTTTAACTTCCTTTGGTCAACTTTTATTGTGAAATATTGCTGCATTTATTACCTTTTTATATATTTTATTAAGCTCTGTTTTCTATTTTTAAAAGGCTAAAGCTGACCCCTCTGATTCATATTTTAAATGATTTTAAACACATGGATCTCCTAACGCACTGCTCTTAACCTCTTAAGGACCCAGGACGTACGGGGACGTCCCCGCACCCTGGGCCTTAAGGACCCAGGACGTCCCCGTACGTCCTGGCCTTTTCCGGTCCCTGCCGCTCGCCGGGCAGAGATCGGAACCGGATGCATGCTGAAATCCTTCAGCAGGCATCCAGGGCAAACGCCGAGGGGGGCCATGTAGGCCCCCCATGTCGGCGATCGCCGCAAATCGCAATGGAAATCGCCCTTGCGATCTGCGGCGATACCGGGCTGATCGGGTCTCTGGGACCCGACCGCCCAGTAATTTCGCATGATCCCGGCTGTCACAGACAGCCAGGACCATGCTAACGTATAGGAGCGAGGTGGCAAGCCTGCCACCTCCTCCTATACCCTGCGATCTGTCGGTTAGTTAACCGACCAATCGCAGGAGGGGGGGCGGTTACTTCCTCCCGTCCTGCCCGGCCCCTGAAAGTCCGGAGAGGACGGGAGGAAGACCGGAGGACGCGGCGGGGGACGGGGGAGTGCTGGGGACCGGCCCCGGTACTTACCTCGTCCCCGAAGACCCGGATCCCGGCCAGGAAGATGGCGGCGGCGACAGGTGAGTAGATCTTCAGCCGCGGTCGGGCCCTTTACAGCAATGCACGTTGCCGTAAAGCGACATGCATTGCTGTAATAGGACCCTGTAAACTACAACTCCCAGCATGCCCAGACAGCCCTTGGCGTCTGGGCATGCTGGGAGTTGCAGTTTTGCAACATCTGGAGGTCCACAGTTTTTGGACCACTGTGCCCTTCCAGATGTTGCAAAACTACACATCCTCAGCATGCCCTTACTGTCCAGGCATGCTGGGAGTTGTAGTTCTGTAACATCTGGCCCTTCAGATGTTGCAGAACTACAACTCCCAGCATGCCTGGACAGTTTTGGCATACTCTGGGTTGTAGTTTTGCAACATCTGGAAGGGCACAGATTGGGAACCACTGTATTAGTGGTCTGCAAACTGTAGTACTCCAGATGTTGCAAAACTACAACTCCAAGCATGCTGGGAGTTGTAGTTCGGCAACATCTGGCTCTAAAGATGTTGCCGAACTACTACTCCCAGCATGCCTGAGAATGTTTGGGAGTTGTGGTTTTGCAACAGCTGGAGGCACACTGGTTGGGAAACATTGTTTCCTAACTCAGTGTTTCCCAACCCGTGTGCCTCCCAAACATTCTCAGGCATGCTGGGAGTAGTAGTTTTGCAACAGCTGGAGTTCCCCCCCCTGTGAATGTACAGGGTACATTCACATGGGCAGGGGGCTTACAGTGAGTATCGGGCTGCAAGTTTGCAATGCAGCAAATTTTGCGCGGCAGCTCAAACTCGCTGTAATCCCCCGCCCGTGTGACTGTACCCTAAAAACACTACACTACACTACACTTACACAAAATAAAATAAAAAGTAAAAAACACTACATATACACATACCCCTACACAGCCCCCCTCCCTCCCCAATAAAAATGAAAAACGCCTGGTACGCCACTCTTTCCAAAATGGAGCCTCCAGCTGTTGCAAAACAGCAACTCCCAGTATTGCCGGACAGCCGTTGACTGTCCAGGCATGCTGGGAGTTTTGCAACAGCTGGAGGCACCCTGTTTGGGAATCACTGGCGTAGAATTCCCCTATGTCCACCCCTATACAAGTCCCTAATTCAGGCCTCAAATGCGCATGGTGCTCTCTCACTTTGGAGCCCTGTCGTATTTCAAGGCAACAGTTTAGGGTCACATATGGGGTATCGCCGTACTCAGGAGAAATTGACTAACAAATCTTGGTGGTCTTTTTCTCCTTTCACCCCTTATGAAAAGGTGAAGTTGGGGTCTACACCAGCATGTTAGTGTAAAAAAAAATAGGGGTGCAGTGAGAATTTACACCCCACTGGTGTCTGACAGATCTTTGGAAGAGTGGGCTGTGCAAATTAAAAATGTTGTACAGCCCACTGTTCCAAAGATATGACCGACACCAGTGGGGGGTAAATGCTCACTTTACACCTTGTTACATTCCGCAAGGGGCCTAGTTTCCAAAATGGTATGCCATGTGGGGGTTATTTTGCTGTCCTGGCACCATAGGGGCTTCCTAAATGCGACATGCCCCCGGAGCAAAATTTGCTCTCAAAAAGCCAAATATGACTCCTCCTCTTCTGAGCATTGTAGTTCGCCCGTAGTGCACTTCAGGTCAACTTATACCCCATAAGTTGACCTGAAGTGCACTACGGGCGAACTACAATGCTCAGAAGAGAAGGAGTCATATTTGGCTTTTTGAGAGCAAATTTTGCTCCGGGGGCATGTCGCATTTAGGAAGCCCCTATACTCAGAAGAGATGTGGTTACAAATTTTGGGGGGTATTTTCTGCTATTAACCCTTGCAAAAATGTGAAATTTCGGGGGGAAACACACCTTTTAGTGATTTTTTTTTTTTTTTTTTACGTATGCAAAAGTCGTGAAACCCATGTGGGGTATTAAGGCTCACTTTATTTCTTGTTACGTTCCACAAGGGGTCTAGTTTCCAAAATGGTATGCCATGTGGTTTTTGTTTGCTGTCCTGGCACCATAGGGGCTTCCTAAATGCGACATGCCCCCGAGCAAAATTTGCTCTCAAAAAGCCAAATATGACTCCTTCTCTTCTGAGCATTGTAGTTCACCCATAGTACACCTCAGGTCAACTTATGGGGTACCTTCATACTCAGAAGAGATGGGGTTACAATGTTTGGGGGGTATTTTCTGCTATTAACCCTTGCAAAAATATGAAATTTGGGGGGAAACACACATTTTAGTGAAATTTTATTTTTATTTTTTTACATATGCAAAAGTCGTGAAACTCCTGTGGGGTATTAAGGCTCACTTTATTCCTTGTTACGTACCTCAAGGGGTCTAGTTTCCAACATGGTATGCCATGTGTGGGATTTTTGCGGTTCTGGCACCATAGGGGCTTCCTAAATGCAACATGCCCCCCAAAAACCATTTTAAAAAAACCTACTCTCCAAAATCCCCTTGTCGCTCTTTCCCTTCTGAGCCCTCTACTGTGCCCGCCGAACACTTTACATAGACATATGAGGTGTGTCCTTACTCGAGAGAAATTGGGCTACAAATATAAGTATACATTTTCTCCTTTTTCCCCTTGTAAAAATTCAAAAATTGGGTCTACAAGAACATGCGAGTGTAAAAAATGGAGATTGTGAATTTTCTCCTTCACTTTGCTGTTATTTCTGTGAAACACCTAAAGGGTTAAAACGCGGACTGAATGTCATTTTGAATACTTTGGGGGGTGCAGTTTTTATAATGGGGTCATTTGTGGGGTATTTCTAAAAAGAAGACCCTTCAAATCCACTTCAAACCTGAACTGGTCCATGAAAAATTGTGAGTTTGGAAATTTTGTGAAAAATTGGAAAATTGCTGCTGAACTTTGAAGCCCTCTGGTGTCTTCCAAAAGTAAAAACACGTTTATGATGCAAACATAAAGTGGACATATTGTATATGTGAATAAAAAAAAAATTTATTTGGAATATCCATTTTCCTTACAAGCAGAGAGCTTCAAAGTTAGAAAAATGCAAAATTTTCAAATTTTTCATAAAATTTTGGGATTTTTCACCAAGAAAGGATGCAAGATACCACAAAATTTTACCACTATGTTAAAGTAGAATATGTCACGAAAAAACAATCTCGGAATCAGAATGATAACTAAAAGCATTCTAGAGTTATTAATGTTTAAAGTGACAGTGGTCAGATGTGCAAAAAATGGCCGGGTCCTGAGGTGTAAAATGGCTGGGTCCTTAAGGGGTTAAAGGGGTACTCCGGTGAAAAACTTTTTTTTTAAATCAACTGGTGCCAGAAAGTTAAACAGATTTGTAAATTACTTCTATTAAAAAAATCTTAATCCTTCCAGTACTTATTAGCTGCTGAATACTACAGCAGAAATTATTTTCTTTTTGAAACACAGAGCTGTCTGCTGACATCATGACCACAGTGCTCTCTGCTGACATCTCTGTCCATTTTAGGAACTGTCCAGAACAGCATATGTTTGCTATGGGGATTTCCTTTTACGCTGGCAGTTCCTAAAATGGACAGAGGTGTCAGCAGAGAGCACTGTGCTCATGATGTCAGCAGAGAGCACTGTGTTTCAAACGGAAAATAATTTCCACCGTAGTATTCAGCAGCTAATACAGGAAGGATTAAGATTTTTTAATAGAAGTAATTTACAAATCTGCTTAACTTTCTGGCACCAGTTGATTTAAAAAAAAAAAAAGTTTTTCACCGGAGTACCCCTTTAACCCCTTAACCCCTTAAGGACTCAGCCCATTTTGGCCTTAAGGACTCAGACAATTTAATTTTTACGTTTTCATTTTTTCCTCCTCGCCTTCTAAAAATCATAACTCTTTTATATTTTCATCCACAGACTAGTATGAGGGCTTGTTTTTTGCGCGACCAGTTGTCCTTTGTAATGACATCACTCATTATATCATAAAATGTATGGCGCAACCAAAAAACACTATTTTTGTGGGGAAATTAAAACAAAAACCCAATTTTGCTAATTTTGGAAGGTTTTGTTTTCACACCGTACAATTTCTGGTAAAAATGACATGTGTTCTTTATTCTGAGGGTCAATACGATTAAAATGATACCCATTATTATATACTTTTATATTATTGTTGCGCTTAAAAAAAATCACAAACTTTTTAACCAAATTAGTACGTTTATAATCCCTTTATTTTGATGACCTCTAACTTTTTTATTTTTCCGTATAAGCGGCAGTATGGGGGCTCATTTTTTGCGCCATGATCTGTACTTTTTTTTTATACCACATTTGCATATAAAAAAATTTTAATACATTTTTTATAATTTTTTTTTCGTTCACGCCGTTCACCGTATGGGATCATTAACATTTTATTTTAATAGTTCGGACATTTACGCACGTGGCGATACCAAATATGTCTATAAAAAATGTTTTTTACGCTTTTTGGGGGTAAAATAGGAAAAAACGGACGTTTTACTTTTTTATTGGGGGAGGGGATTTTTCACTTTTTTTTAACTTTTACTTTTACATTTTTTTACATTTTTTTTGCACTTGAATAGTCCCCATAGGGGACTATTCATAGCAATACCATGATTGCTAATACTGATCTGTTCTATGTATAGGACATAGAACAGATCAGTATTATCGGTCATCTCCTGCTCTGGTCTGCTCGATCACAGACCAGAGCAGGAGACGCCGGGAGCCGGACGGAGGAAGGAGAGGGGACCTCCGTCCGGCGTTCTGAATGATCGGATCCCCGCAGCAGCGCTGCGGGCGATCCGATCGTTCATTTAAATCGCGAACTGACGCAGATGCCGGGATCTGTATTGATCCCGGCACCTGAGGGGTTAATGGCGGACGCCCGCGAGATCGCGGGCGTCGGCCATTGCCGGCGGGTCCCTGGCTGCGATCAGCAGCTGGGATCAGCCGCGCATGACATGGGCATCGCTCCGATGCTCACGGTTATGCACAGGACGTAAATGTACGTCCTGGTGCGTTAAGTACCACCTCACCAGGACGTACATTTACGTCCTGCGTCCTTAAGGGGTTTAGGACCCAGCCAATTTTCAGTGTAGGACCAGGCCATTTTTTGCACATCTGACCACTGTCACTTTAAGCATCAATAACTCTGGGATGCTTTTACCTTTCATTGTGATTCCCAGATTGTTTTTTCATGACATATTCTACTTTATGTTAGTGGTAAATTTTCGTCGATACTTGCATCATTTCTTGGTGAAAAATTCCCAAATTTTATGAAAAAATAGAAAATTTAGCATTTTTCTAACTTTGAAGCTCTCTGCTAGAGATGAGCGAATTTACAGTAAATTCGATTCATCACGAACTTCATCGGCAGTTGACGACTTATCCTGCATAAATTAGTTCAGCTTTCAGGTGCTCCGGTGGGCTGGAAAAGGTGGATACAGTCCTAGGAGACTCTTTCCTAGGAATGTATCCACCTTTTCCAGCCCACCAGAGCACCGGAAAGCTGAACTAATTTATGCAGGATAAGTCATCAACTGCTTAGCCGAGAAGTTCGTGACGAACGAAATTTACTGTAAATTCGCTCATCTCTACTCTCTGCTTGTAAGGAAAATAGACATTCCAAATAAATGATATATTGATTCACATATACAATATGTCTACTTTATGTTTGCGTCATAAAGTTGACGTGTTTTTACTTTTTGAAGACTTCAGAGGGCTTCAAAGTTCAGCAGCAATTATCACATTTTTCACAAAATTTTCAAAATCTGAATTTTTCCGGGACCAGTTCAGTTTTGAAGTGGATTTGAGGGGTCTTCTTATTAGAAATACCCCACAAATGACCCCATTATAAAAACTGCAAGTATTCAAAATTACATTCAGTAAGTGTGTTAACCATTTAGGTGTTTCACAGGAATAGCAGCAAAGTGAAGGAGAAAATTCAAGGGGTAATATGGGTAATAGGAGCAAAAGTCCCCCAAAATTTTTAACCCAATTTCTCTCGAGTAAGGAAATACCTCATATGTGTATGTCAAGTGTTCGGCGGGCGCAGTAGAGGGCTCAGAAGGGAAGGAGCAACAATGGAATTTTGGAGAGTGAATTTTGCTGAAATGGTTTTTGGGGGGCATGTCATTTTGAAAGCCCCTATGGTGCCAGAACAGCAGAAAACCCCACATGGCATACCATTTTGGAAACTAGACCCCTCAAGGCACGTAACAAGGGGTCCAGTGAGTCTTAACACCCCACAGGTGTTTGACGACTTTTCGTTAAAACCGGATGTGTAAATGAAAATTTTTTTTTTACTAAAGTGCATTTTTTTCCCCAAATTTACCATTTTTACAAAAGGTAATGGGAGAAAATGCCCCCCAAAATTTGTAACCCCATCTCTGCTGAGTATATAAATACCCCATGATAGGATGTAAAATGCTCTGCTGGCGAACTACAATGCTCAGAAGCGGAAGAGCGCCATTCAGCTTTTGGGAAGAGAATTAGTTTGGAATGGTAGTCAGGGGCCCCCCCCGTGGTGCCAGAACAGTGGACCCCCCCACATGTGACCCCATTTTGGAAACTACACCCCTCACAGAATTTAATAAGGGGTGCAGTGAGTATTTACACCCCACTGGCATTTGACAGATCTTTGGAACAGTGGGCTGTGCAAATAAAAAATGAAATTTTTCATTTTCACGGACCACTGTTCCAAAAATCTGTCAGACACCTGTGGGGCGTAAATGCTCACTGTACCCCTTATTACATTACATGAGGGGTGTAGTTTCCAAAATGGGGTCACATATGGGGGGGGGGGGGTCCATTGTTCTGGCACTATGGGGGCTTTGTAAACACAAGTGGCCTTTCAATTCCGGACAAATTTTCTCTTCAAAATCCCAATGGCGCTCCCTCTCTTCTGAGCATTGTAGTGCACCCATAGAGCTCTTTACATCCACATATGGGGTATGTTCTTACTTGGAAGAAATGGGGTTACAAATTTTGGTGGGCTTTTTTCCTATTTTCCCTTGTGAAACTGAAAAATTTAGGGTAACACCAGCATTTTAGTGGAAACATATATATTTTTTTCCTTTTCCCATCCAAATTTTATGAAAATTCATCAAACACCTGTGGGGTGTTAAGGCTCACTATACCCCTTGTCACGTTCCGTGAGGGGTATAGTTTCCAAAATGGGGTCACATGTGTGTATTTATGTTTCTGCGTTTATGTCAGAACCGCTGTAAAATCAGCCACCCCTGTGCAAATCACCAATTTAGGTCTCAAATGTATATAGTCCGCTCTCACTCCTGAGGCTTGTTGTGCGTCCTCAGATCATTTTACGCCCACATATGGGGTATTTCTGTACTCAGGAGAAATTGCATTACAAATTTGGGGTCTTTTTTTCCCTTTTACTGCTTGTGAAAATAAAAAGTATGGGACAACACCAGCATGTTAGTGTAAACATTTTTTTTTTTTACACTAACAGGCTGGTGTAGCCCCCAACTTTTCAATTTTATAAGGGGTAAAAGGAGAAAAAGCCCCCCAAAATTTGTAGTGCAATTTCTCCCGAGTACAGAAATACCCCATATGTGGCCCTAAACTGTTTCCTTGAAATACGACAGGGCTCTGAAGTGAGAGAGCTCCATTCGCATTTGAGGACTAAATTACGGATTGCATAGGGGTGGACATAGGAGTATTCTACGCCAGTGATTCCCAAACAGGGTGCCTCCAGATGTTGCTAAACTCCCAGCATGCCTGGACAGTCAGTGGCTGTCCAGAAATGCTGCGAGTTGTTGTTTTGCAACAGCTGGAGGCTCCGTTTTGGAAACACTGCCGGACAATAGGTTTTTCATTTTTATTGGGGGGACAGTATATTTTTAAGGGGGTGTATATGTAGTGTTTTACTCTTTATTATGTGGTAGTGTAGTGTTTTTAGGGTACATTCGCACTGGCGTGTTACGGTGAGTTTCCCGCAAAGTTTGCAGCAGCCCAAACTTGAAGCAGGAAACTTACTGTAAACCTACCTGTGTGAATGTACCCTGTACATCTCCAGCTGTTTCAAAACTACAACTCCCAGCATGTACTGACAAACCGTGCATGCTGGGAGTTGTACTTTTGCAAAAGCTGGAGACACACTGTTTGGAAAACCTTCAGTTAGGTTCTGTTACCTATCTCAGTATTTTCCAAACAGTGTGCCTCCAGCTGTTGCAAAACTACAACTCCCATCCTGTACTGATCACCGAAGGGCATGCTGGGAGATGTAGTTATGCAACAGCTGGAGGTACGCAACTACAACTCCCAGCAGGCCGAGACAGCTGTTTGCTGGTTGGGCATGCTGGGATTTGCAGTTTTGCAACATCTGGAGGGCTACAGTTTATAGACCACTGCACAGTGATCTCCAAACTGTGACCCTCCAGATGTTGAAAAACTACAAATCCCAGCATGCCCAGACAGCAAAGAGCTGTTTGGGCATGCTAGGAGTCGTAGTTTTGCAAGATCTGGAGGGATACAGTTTAGAAACTCTCAAACTGCAGTCCTCCAGCTGTTGCAAAAACTACATATTCCAGCATGCCAAAACAGCTTTCTGGGCATGCTGGGAGTTGTAGTTTTGCAACATCTGGAGGGCTACAGGTTAGAGACCACTGTAGCCCTCCAGATGTTGCTAGGCAACTTACCGGCTTCCGTAGGATCCAGGGAGCCGTCCTCTTCTGCCGCACGACGTCGGACGGGTAAGTGGATCTTCGGCGCCCGGTCCCTGTTGGTTTCCCCGTCCTGCCCTGCCTATTGTGGGTGGGCAGGACGGGGAAAACGAAAGTTAACCCCCCTGCCCCCGATCTGCTATTGTCTAGACATTCTGCATAAATCATACCAGGATGTTCCCAACTTTGTCCACATTTATGTAAAACATAAGCAGCGCCTTACCATATGAAAGTAAATTTAGGAATAGTAGGAGCTGTTTATTGTTCCACATTTTGGTTAGGGACAAGGGGATATTTTTGTGGCTTGGCACTGTTATCATAAAGGGATAGCATGAAATAAAACATAAGTGCTTTCTTCAAGAAATAGAGCAACTGCTGATCATCAATGTGTCTGGTATTGTTGGTTAGTCACATTAAAGTGAGTGTATCTGATCTGTAACAACAAACAATAGTGCTGTTGCTTCTAGAGGAAAAGAGCAAACAAAAAAAGGAGACACATTTTTCTCTCATAGATACTCTTAAATGGTAAGTCATTTTGTAATATAACACAAATGAGTGAGTATAGATAGACTGTTAGTATAGATATAACCTTTTGGCTGCTGTAACAATTTTCACACTTTTGTTTTTCAACTGTAGGTTTTTATTTAAGTTTTTCCAATACAAAGGTAGGACAACAAAAGATACATATTAGGGCAATGTGTAAGTCAAAATAAAATACCTAGGAAAATAAAAAACAAAAACAGGTAGTAAAGACATCTAGTCAATCAAGTGCAAAAATATCGCTTACGTTATACTCAACTATCAGTTATTGCGTATACGTGAAAAATCTCCTGGGTTAATCCCAGAAGGCCCTTCGGTGGGCTCCAACAAAACAGAGAAATATAAATCTCCATCAGACAGAACAAACACGGACAAGAATAAGACAACAGAGAGAGGACATGACGGGAGGGGGGGGAGAGGGGGTAGAGAAGAAGGGTAGGGGGGAGGGGGAGAAGGGATTGAGTGTAAGAAAGATGGGAAGAAAAGGTAGCGTCAGAGGAAATGGGAGAACTAAGGAGGTTTCCTATCCAGAAACCTATCCCAGGGGTCCCATACAGATAGGAAGAGAAAACGTATTTCCCTGATTCTCGCCACCAGATCAGTCTCTGATGGGGGAAGGGTTAGTTTCCAGCATTTCGCAATTAGGGTCTTAGCTGCTAACACCATGTGCATGAACAGTTTAAATGGCCGTTTGGTTAAGATTGGAGTGGGATTGGAGTAAGTTCCTCAAGCGTAATTGGAGCATTTAGGGTTGCTTGATCAGCCGCCGTGAGCGAGGGCAGGCGACACTCTGAGAAAAAGGAGTCCAACAGAGCATCACGCTCCCCAGGGTCAGAGGGCAGTTGGGAAGGAAGAGAGTAAAACTTAGAGTAGTAATCTCGAAAGAGGCGAGAGATAGCATCAGGATGATAGTGTAGAGTGCCAGAGGGGTCCTTCAGAGCTGAGGGAATCTGAGATGCAGTACGGTCTCTCAGGCATCTAGCCAGCATTGTGTGGTCCTTATTACCCTTCTCGTAAAACCTCTGTTTAGCATAGAGAAGCTGCTGCTCCACCTTGCGAAACGCAAGCTCACCCAATTGGGCGACCAGACGCCTCAGCACCGAGAGAGGGAGCAGAAAGCAGGGCCACCTCAAGGGTGCGGATTTTTTGTTGCAACTCCCGTGCTCGAGTCAAGGCATCACGCTTCAAACGAGAGCCCAGGGCAATAACTCTAATAACTGATTTATGAGTCTCCCAGAGGATGGCCTGGGAAGAGACCGATCCCTGATTGAGAATGAATTATTCTACAATAGAGGCCTGGATCAAATCCCGGGAGGGCAAAGACTTGAGGAGGGAGTTGTTAAGATGCCAGTGGCTTCCAAAGGAGGAGGCAAAAGGAGAGAAAGACAGAAGGACCGGTCTATGGTCAGACCAGAAAATAGGAGCAAGAGAAGCAGAAGAGAGCATGCAAACCATAGGGAGATTGCCAAAAAAGTAGTCTATGCGGGTATGCAGTTTATGGGGGTGGGAGTAAAAAGTGAACGATTTGTCGGTAGGGAGGTTAATCCACTAGAGATCATAGAGGGAGGAGGAGCAAATCAAGCGACGGAACAAAAACGCGAGACGCAGCTGAGTGGGAGGGGCGGATTGCCAAAGGCCAAGTGGCAATCCATAGAAGGGGAGAAAATAAGATTAAAATCCTCGCCAAAAAGCTAGGCCGACGGGGGGTACTAATGTAACCGAGTAAGGACCTGACGCAAAAAGGGGATCTGAGACGCATTGGGCATATAGACGTTGCACAAAAGCAAGGGTTTACCCCCGCGGGAACCTTCCACTATCACATGACTGCCATGGGGGTCAGTATAGGTGGAGGAGATCTGAATGGGACAGGACCGAGATACCAGGATTGCCACTCTGGCTATCTTCCCACCAGAAGAAGCCGAAAAGGCAAGCAGGTACAGATGATGCAAAAATTGGAAAGTACCAGAGCGGTCAAAGTGCATTTCCTGAATAAAGACTATGTCAGCCCTTTGCCCTTTACGTTCAAGGAAACACATGGTCCAAGAGGAGGGGGACAGAAGAAGCTAAAAAATAGAATGCACTCACCCAAGCAGGAGGAGAGAAGTCCCATGAATGTAGGAGCCTTTGAGGAGAGCTGAAATCAGGGGGAAGCATAGACACTTCCAATGGCCTAAAAAAGAAGAGGGGGAAGGGAAGGTGAGGAGTAGGACACACCAGGGTGGGGGGGAGACAGGACACACCACCGAAGACACAAAGACTGAGACAGAGACAAAAAAAACATTGACCACTTGGGGTGTAGGTAGTGCTCTCCTCTTTTGGTGTATGGCAGGTATTATGTTCTCTTGCTTTTTACCATGCTCTTTTTGTGATATTTGTGCTGCTGACTTACCTTTTCTTTGGGCTGTGTGCAATAATATTATATAACTGCACTTTATATAGGCCCCATTTATCATTAGCCAGTATTACTTTTTGTAATAATTATGTATTATATGTATATATTTATGGGCATGGTGCAATATACTATTTATGAATTGTATTCCTGCTAATTATACTTGCACCAACTTGGAATTATGACCACTACCTTCTTTCTGTAGCTCTCATCTGTATAGTACCTTTTTTAATCTATGTGATTTTTTATGTATTTCACGTTAATAAAGTTTTTTTCACCATTTTGAATATAATCTGATATGCTGCTATCTTCTTTTGTTTGGTGTCGATGTGTTATGGTTGGATCCAGTATACGCAATTGCCTGATAGCCAATTGTGTTTGTTTGGTGACAAAAAATTACCATAAAACTGTGGCTGTCTTTTTGTGAACTGGCTATTTTCTGTTGGTGTTCTCTTCCTCCAACTACAAATCCCATGCATTCTTGTCTGTAAGTGTGAGGTAACATTTCTCCCTCCCACACATCAGCCACCCCACCCATTGATACATACCTGTGCTTCCTTCCATGCAATAGACCAGTGTTTTCTAACCAGGGTACCTCCAGCTGTTGCAAAACTACAATTCCCTGCAAAATAATCTCCTTCCTACCCAGCGGTCGCTACACCCATTGAAGCAGACAGGCTCCTTTCATCACCTGACTTGTGATATCATGTCTAGGGAAGCACTGCAACCTGGGAAACCTATGCTGTGAAAAATAAACATTGGGGCAAAAATCACATAACAGTTGCGAAACCACCATCAAACACAGGTATAGACTCAATATGCATTAAGATGCATTTGCTTTTCTTTATTGGCAAAAAGAAGAATGGACCTTTAGTATGTCAAACACTTGTGTGAAGACATCTGTACATAGTCACATCAGACACAGAAGTTGTATTATGTTGTAGGCGGAAAGCAGCAGTTGCCATGGTAATATCAGTTCCTCCACTGAAACAGGAATGGGAGTGTTGGGTCATTTTAGTACAAGTGTCATTATTTCAGTAGGACTCCATTTATCCAAAGCCCTACTTATCTATAAAGCAATACATTCCTTGAAATGTCTAAGTACATGCACTGCAGAAAAATGCACTACAAACCTGTGTATTGTTTATTAACCCCTTAGTGACAATCCACTGTTTTTGGTAGTAGGCAGTGTACCACCTCAGTCTACACTGATGTATTTCTAGTGCAGAAGAGGGAGTGGGTAGTTTAAAAACACCATTATTAGCAGCTCCTGCCATCCCAGCCCTTTACTCCTTTGATCAGAGCAGTCAATGGCTCTGTCAGTTGATCAAAGGACATCTTGGTCCATTTATTGGTGGGAATAAGTCCAAGTTTAATTCCCCAATGGCCTTTGCGAGTGCCATGATTGTGCGAGTGCACAGGTGAACCGGGAATGTCCGTGGAGTGCAGAAAAGTCCATAGATTTTGCAAGTTAAGTTTTGTTTTTCATTCTCACAATCAATTTCAATATGGAAACTATTTCAATATGGAAATAAATGGTACAGACAGAGACAGGGTACAGCTCTGGGCACACCCCTCTCTTTATGCCAACCTGTTTGTATCTGTACTAGAAAGAGGTATAGTCTTTCACATAGATTACCAGTTTGCTGGAAACATCAAAATGTTCTTTAGGTTTGTGGACAACATTTTTGTTATATGGTAGTTTGTCTCATTCCTAAATACTAACAATAATGCAAACATACTGTTCACCCGCAATTCTGAGGTCATTCCCTGGAATATTTGAAGATGTAGAAGATGGTTCAGATAGTAACCTCTACATGTAGTTTAACATTCAGTTAGTTTATAAATAACGAAAATTAGATATATATTTAAGAAGTTATCCAGACTTTATTATACAAGGTGCCGTCATTAAAACAGAAAATAAAACCAAGGTATGATCTATTGCACAAGAAAAGCAACCCTGAAAACAAGAACAAAAAGTTCCTTTTTTTTGTCCTGTAATACCCTCTTGTGATAGCTTCCAACCAACCTGTCATTACCCCTCCTACCATAGGTAATTTCATTGAGAATAATGCAGAAAAAAATAGGACACCCAAAGGGAATTCTAAATGTAAGAATTGTTCCATGTGTAAACATATTTCAGAAAATGTTCAAGCTTTGCGATAAATGTCAGGCAACTTACATGTACATGTAAGTAACATATAAAACTACCCATGTAGAGGGGGGCGTGTCCTGCCATGCTGCACTGAGGACGTCTTTCTGTGGAGCTCCGTCCCTGACTGCCACTGCACCGGGATTTATTGCCTGCAAATGACCAACAAGAGGAACAAAAAGCCTCCTAAGGCTAGGGGAACTCCCGCTGCCCCGGGGGTCCCTATCTCCAACTTCTTTACCCCTCTACAAGAGCCGCTGCGAATCGCGGACCGCGGCGACCCCCACCAGGCGCCATCTTCCTCCTCTCCCGCCCGTGGGCCGCGACCTCACCGCAGTCTGCACACCGAAACGCTGCCACCTCGGGAGGGTGAGTCCTCGAACCCGGTTAGTGCCCCCGTCATCTCCCTGCTGGATCTGGCCTCCCCGGACTGCTCTACCCCGGTCCTGGCTTGTCAACAGGCGCCATCTCCCTGCTGGCTGAGAGCGGACCCCTTGGCCCCGCCCCCTTTCACCTCGGCCGAGCAACCGCCATTGCAGAGGCCCTGCACACCCACGGCGGCTGCCGGAGGCCCCAGTCCAGGCCACCCAGCATCTGATTACCCTGAAGGGCCGCTCCTATCCTGCAGTGACCCCCACTTTCCACTGGCCTTGGACACTGAGGACGCTGCAGAGTCAGCTGCTGTTGCTCCCGACTCCCCTGCTGCCCTGGACCCCACAAGTCTGGCAAGCTCCTTGAGGGGGTCCCCCTTATTGTTTGGCTCTATGGAGCCTCCAGTATCTTCTCCTACAACCTCGGACATCCCACCTGAGCCACGAGTGACCCGTCTGCCTCCTCCACCAACTGAATCCCCTCAAGGACTTCCTGACCCTCTGTGCCCTCCGGGTTCCCCTGCACTGGGTTGCCCGCTATCTCCAACCCCCTCCTGGGGCTCATCGAGTCTCTCCTCCTGGCCTACAGTGGAGAAAAAGGGTGCTCCAACCTCCCTGCACCCAGGCCACCTGCCCACCATGCAGACTGTGGAGCCTCCACAGGTCCCACGACCCGCTCCTCTGCCTCGCTCAGTCTGTGACACGTTACCAGGATCCCTGCCACCTGCCACAGCCCACCACATACTGAGAGACCACCCAGAACTACAGGCCCTGCTGTCTTTGCTGCCATCTAAGCAGGATCTCTCGTCCCTAGCATCGGAATTAAAAATGTCCTGGAGGCAGGATCTCCAGGTGGTTCAATCAGAAGTGGATTCACTACGCTCTTCTGTGCAGGAACTCCAAGCATTCAAAACTTCCATACAAAACGAGATGGTCTCCCTCCGCTCTGACATATCCACCCAAGGGCATCACCATCACCTTCTACACTCACAGTTGGATGACCTAGAAAATCGCAATCGCCGGAATAATATCCGGATCAGAGGCCTCCCTGAATCGATCCGACCTCAGGACCTATTTCCTGCGCTCACTGAACTGTTTAATTCTATCCTGGACCGACCGGCACGCACGCCCATTGATATGGACAGGGCACACCGGGCGTTGCGCCCCCCGAATCCTGACCCCCTTAAGCCAAGGGATGTTATCTGCCGACTGCACTACTATACCGCTAAGGAGGACATTATGCAGAGAGCCAGACAAATACGTGATCTAGAGTTCCACGGCGCCCGTTTACAACTATTCCCTGATCTCTCCCGCCACACTCTCAGACAGCGAGCTGCCTTGAAGCCGTTACTGACTGTCCTCCAGAATCGCAGTATCCCCTACCGCTGGGGCTTCCCCTTCGCCCTCACGATCCGGATGGAAGATAAGGTTGTGACCCTGCGTCGCCCCTCTGAACTACCTTTATTTCTCCAGACCTTGGGTCTACCCACGGTGGACTTACCCCAATGGACTGAACTCCTTCAAGACCCATATACGCCATCCCCCTCCGATGTGGCACCGGGGATTGTCACTATGCTGAATCCGGCTACTCCCCGCCCTCAAAGGTCCCGCAGACGACCCCGAAGCACCTCACGCTCCCTGCGAGGATCCCAAAGGTCGCAGTGATCCATCTCACCTGCAGTTGATGGTCGTGACCGCTATGCCAGGCCTGGTGCATATTGTTTCGCACTGGCCTTACCTGTAGGCTGCTAACCTCCTGGACGTTGCATCTCCGTCTACCGGAGCTGATCCTGCAGCCGACAAGACTGATGAGTATTATGGTGTTTCTGTGACCCTCCTGTTGTATTATTGTATTACCCTGTCATCATTTTTCCCATTTGTTACTGTTATATACTCCTGTTATTATCGGGCAGTCATACGGATTTTGAAAGTCTGTGTTGCTTCACTACCTCCTTGCATTGCCCTCCTTTTAGTGTGGCTCTCACAATCCGTATTACCTTGTACTTTATAATCGCCCCCAGTAGGTTACTGGTAGATTTAATCTTCTACCGTGTTTTTCTTTTTTCTTTGCATTTGGCCTCAGGCCACTTTGTTAGATTTACTGCGCACCCGTACATAGTGCGCTTTACACCCCTGTTCCTTCTCCCCCGCCCTTCTCTCTCCCTCCCTCTCTCTCCCCTTTCCCCTAGCTCCCTCACCCTGCACCTTCCCTATTCCCCGGCCCACCCACCTCCTCTCCTAGCTGGCCTAGCGCCCCTACGGCCACCATGTCCTCACTTAAAATTACATCCTTGAATGCTCAGGGCTTAAATACACCAGGGAAACGAGCGAAACTACTCTACCACCTACACAAACAGAGGTCCCAAATAATATGTTTGCAAGAGACACACTTCCGCAGCGATCAGCTATCGGGGTTCCGTAATCGGTACTTCCCGACGTGGTATCATAGCAGCTCCCCCTCCCAGAAAGTCAAGGGTGTGGCGATATTTTTCCATAAATCGCTGGCAGTACAGATTTTGGATACCCGCACTGACCTAGATGCTCGCTATGTGTTTGTCAAATGTTCCATTCAGGGCCGGGAATACACGGTGGCGAACATTTACGCACCGAATCATGGCCAACGGTCGTTCCTGGAGACAACATTAGAGGACCTAAATGAGTTCTCTCAAGGTACGTTGATAGTGTGTGGGGACTTCAACGCTGCCCTTGATCCAGTGTTGGACACCTCATCGGGCTATAGTACACTCTCCTTTGCAACTCTGAGGGGCATCAAGAGAACGCTTCACAGACTCCAACTATGTGATGCCTGGCGTCTCCTCCACCCCACTGACCGTGATTATTCCTTCTTTTCACATGCCAGGGGAGTGTACTCTAGACTCGACTATATAATGGTCTCTCACCACCTCCTACCCGCTCTGACCTCAGGTACAATTGACCCGATGATCCTTTCAGATCATGCCCCAGTCTCTTGCTCTCTGTCACTACCCGCTCTACCCAAGAGGGAATTCACGTAGCGTCTTAATGAGTCGCTTTTGCTGGACCCCCTATGTATGTCAGACCTGAAATCTACAATGGCCTCTTTTGCTCTGGACCATGCGGCTGACTCCACACCGCCACAAACCCAATGGGAGGCACTGAAATGTGTCCTTAGAGGAGTCTTGATTCAGCATGGGGCCAGACGCAAAAGGGAAGCCTCCGATAAATTAAAAACCCTCCTTTCCCAACTCCATGCGCTGGAGGTCCGCCATAAGCGGACTCTCGCTGAGAACGACCTACGGGATCTCCTCCGAGTGCGCAAGGAGATCCAAGTCCTTCTTGATAAGAAGCATAATAGGTTTAGGCAACAGTGTTCGGCCACCCACTACGAATGGGGTAACAAAGCGGGCCGCCACCTGGCAAGGGCTTTGAGAGATAAAAGGGCAGCCCTTTTTGTCCCCTCGATCAAAAACCCCCAAGGTAGCCTAGAACATCTTACTTCTGAAATACTCAAATGTTTCCACTCCTATTACTCTGACCTGTATGACCTGTCTGGCGTGGGTGGGACTCCTCCTCCCCCTCCACACGCAATATCCTCATACCTTCGCCGCACGGCTCTACCGTCCCTATCGCCTGAGGTTGTAGCTAGTCTGGAGGATCCCTTCACTGCTGAGGAACTGGACCTTGCCATTTCCTCCTCCCCCTCAGGTAAATCCCCGGGACCTGACGGCTACACCGCCCGGTTCTACAAGGCTCTTAAAACTGAGATCTCCCCCCTCCTTTTAACAGCCTTCAATGCCATTACCCCCTCCTCAGGTTTCCCCGACTCATTCTTAGCCGCGTACATCACGGTACTCCCGAAGGAGGGCAAAGACCCCAATCTTTGCCAGAGCTATCGTCCCATCTCCCTACTAAACTTGGATGCCAAGCTATATGCTAAAATGTTGGCTCTCCGCCTCACCCCCCTCTTGGAGTCCCTAGTACACCTGGATCAAGTAGGGTTTATCCCTTCTCGGGAGGCCCGCGACAACACTCTCAAAACCTTTACCCTGCTTCACCATGCCCAATCTTCCAATCTTCCCTGTATGGTGTTGTCCCTGGATGCTGAAAAAGCCTTTGACCGGGTGGGATGGGACTTCATGAGGGGTGTGCTGCAACAAATGGGTCTGGGGCCCACGGCCCTAGGTCGCATATTAGCCCTATACCGTAACCCCACAGCTAGAATTAGAATCAATGGGTCCCTTTCCCCCCCAGTTTTGATCCGTAATGGTACCCGACAGGAATGTCCCCTCTCCCCCCTGCTCTACGTATTGGTTATGGAGCACCTGCTCCAAGCCATTAGACTTGATGGTAACATTTGTGGCATTCAGGTTGGAGATTTGAATTTTAAATGCTCTGCATTTGCAGATGACCTTCTTCTTTATGTCTCATCTCCTGAAACGTCGCTCCCCGCTCTTATGTCGGCATTGGAGGACTTCAGTGCTCTGAGTAATTATAAAATCAATATCTCCAAGTGTATAGCCATGAACGTATCCCTCGACCCCTCCCTTGCCCTCAGATTACAGGGACTATACCCCTTCTCCTGGCACCCATCCTCGTTTCGCTATCTTGGAGTTCTGATCCCCAAAGACCTCTCTCGGATAGTGGAAATGAACCTCACCCCCCTGATATCCAGATTTAAGGGTGACCTTGCAAAGTGGGACCGAAAGGATTTCTCATGGATAGGGCGTATCAATATCTTAAAAATGAATCTACTGCCGCGTTTGCTCTATCTGTTCCAGACTCTGCCAGTGACGCTCTCACGTGCTTATTTCAAGCCCCTGACCTCTCTCTTCTCTAATTTTGTCTGGTCCAATGGACGGCACCGTCTTTCCCAGACTGTCCTGGCTCAGCCTAAAACAGATGGTGGCCTGGCTTTCCCCGATCCATACACGTACTATATAGCTACGCTAGCGACCCGTATACTCGACGGATTCCACTCCTCCCCTACCAAATTATGGGTCCAACTAGAAAATAGACTTTCCCCTTTCCCCCTCACTTCCCTCCCATGGATTCGCCCTGCATACTGGACGATGGCCACCAAAGGCCCTCTTCCGTTTGTTTCAAGGGTTATTCTCAACTGCTGCCTAACACATCTCTCCAGACTCAACCTCCTCAGAGCCCTAGGCCCCTTAACCCCCCTGGTTGGCAATCCGGACTTTTCCCCGGGTTCCTTTCCGGGTGGCTTCTTGACTCTACGCGACGTCAGCCCGATTATTAGGGTCCTTCAGGCTTCCTCTTTGAAGACGCTACCTGACATCCTAGGGGATTCCGTACTGTCACAGTTCCACTCTTTCCAATACTTTCAACTCCGGCATTTTTACAACACATGGCGAGCCCCGGGTGAGCTGCACAGGGATCCTACCCCATTCGAGAAACTTTGCTTAGCTCAGTCTGGACCCACTCATACAGTATCCTTAGTATACTCCATGCTTCGCACCCGTGACTCTCGTTCCCTATTGCCTTACCAACGGAACTGGGCGAAAGAATTGGACTACACCCCCAGCACTGCCGAATGGGACACCTCATACCTATTGTGCCATAAAGCCTCTAGAGCAGTTGCCCTTCAGGAGACTAATTATAAATTGCTCTCTCGGTGGTATAGGGTTCCGGCCTTACTTCACCGTTTTTACCTCTCGGTCCCGGAGGCATGCTGGAGGTGTGGACAAACCAAGGGAACCCTCACGCACATTTGGCACTCATGCCCGCTTTTAGCCTCCTACTGGTCCTCGGTCCGCGCTCTCATATCGGAAATTACGGGTATGCAATTAGATGATACTCCTCAGATGCTCCTCCTCTCGATGTTGCCCGGGTCACCAGATTCCCTGCGGAAAAGTCTCACAGGTGTTTTACTAGCAGCGGCCAGACGAGTCATCCCTAGACGATGGAAAACCACCGCTCCCCCCACGACTACTGATTGGCTTCGCGAAGTCCTGCACATTCAGGGGCTGGAGGAATGTCTAGCAGATTTGAATGCCTCCACCGACCGATATATCCTGCGCTGGCGCCACTGGCTGGATTTTGCGGCCTCACCCAGCTTCCTCCAATATGGCCTCACCTGAACCCTCTCCTTTTCCTCTCGCTCACCTGTCCAGCCCCACTCCCCCCCCCCTGACCTCGCCTCCCTCCCTACACCCCCCCCCAGCACCCCACCCACTACCGATTGCAATGATTACCCCATTACTTGCCTAATATGTTCAGACTTACTAGACTAATGTTGCTACTCGGATGAGTATTGGTTCTCCCTATAAGGCACAACTTTGCCCCTGCTGTACCTTGCTTGCTAGGTTTATTTTATATGTACATGTTGTGAACCTGGTGTGTGATATTGTTCCTTTCTCTTTTTGCTTAATAAAGTTTATCGTTGAAATACAAAAAAAAAAAAAAAAAAAAAACTACCCATGTAGTTCATTGGCTATTAAGTTCCTGCAGTTTTTATTATGTGGGAAAAACTAAGAGAAAACAGTTTATGCATATCAGGGAACATATTAGGTCTGTGCAGGGTCGTCACTAGGTTAAAGGGGTACTCCAGTGGAAAACTTTTTTTTTTTTAAATCAACTGGTGACAGAAAGTTAAACAGATTTGTAAAAGACTTCTATTAAAAAATCTTAATCTTTCTAGTACTTATTAGCTGCTGAATACTACAGAGGAAATTCTTTTCTTTTTGGAACACAGAGCTCTCTGCTGACATCATGACCACAGTGCTCTCTGCTGACATCTCTGTCCATTTTAGGAACTGTACAGAGCAGCATATGTTTGCTATGGGGATTTTCTCCTATTCAGGACAGTTCTTAAAATGGACAGAGATGTCAGCAGAGAGCACTGTGCTCGTGATTCAGCAGAGAGCACTATGTTCTTAAAAGAAAATAATTTCCTCTGTAGTATTCAGCAGATAATGAGTACTGGAAGGATTAAGATTTTTTCATAGAAGTAATTTACAAATCTGTTTAACTTTCTGGCACCAGTTGATTTAAAAAAAAAAAAAAAGTTTTCCACCAGAGTACCCCTTTAAAACATTTGGGGCCTGTGCCCCGAATAAAAAAGTTAGGTGCCGAGAATGTCAGCTGCCTGTAATCTCCCCCCCCCCTGCAAAACAATGGGTGTAGCTCTTGAGTATACCTAATGTTACTATATTAATTATAGGATGTATTCAAGATTAGGAGTAACATTTGGAGAGCTGTACTCACCATTCTCCTGTTGAAGTCACTTTGTACATGCATTACATTACTTATCATGTACTGATCCTAAGTTATATCCTGTATAATACCCCGAGCTGCACTCACTATTCTGCTGATGAAGATGTCACAGTGTACATACATTACACAGTACATACATGTACTGATACTTAGTTATATCCTATAGATCTTTTATTTAAAAATATAAAACATTACAATAATAATAAAAAACACCATAACAATAATACAAACAACATAAACCTGTACAATATATACAAAAAATTTGTTCATATTAGTCCATCAAAGTATTTTCTGGTCCAGCCTCATTCTCCCCAAACACACCACTATAATAACATGTATGATACTCCAGAGCTTTACTCACTATTCTGCTGGTGGGGGTCCTGTGTTTGTATACAGTGATCCCTCAACATACGGTGGTAATTCGTTCTAAATGAACCATAGTTACTTGAATCCATCGTATGTTGAGGGATCCGTGCAATAATAATATAGAAAGTTATACTCGCGTGTTGCTCTCAATCGCCGTCTTCACGTCCCCGGGGTGTCCTACGCCGCTTCGGACCGTCACCCCTGCCCTGGATCGTTGCTCTCCATCGCAGTCATCATATCGCTGCGCACGCCGCTCCTATTGGATGACGGGACAGCGTGCACGGCAATGTGATGTCGACGAAGGAGAGCAACGGCCATGCAGCGGAGCATGAAGAGGACGGTCCGGAACGTCGAGGACAGGTGAGTGAAACTCACCGGAGCCCACACGGCACATTAAACGGCTATCCGGTGGCAGCTAAAACAGTCTGCGCTGCCGGATAGCCGTTTATGCGATGGCCCAGACATATAAAAGCATCGTATGTTGATGCTGCCTTCAACATATGATGGCCTCTGAGAGGCCATCATATGTTGAAATGATCGTATGTCGGGGCCTTCGTAGGTCAGGGGACCACTTTCGTAGGTTGGGGGACCACTGTATTACATTATTTATCCCAGGGGCCCGGAAAGTTGTCAGTCCTCCCCTGGTGCAGGAGTGTGGCTTGCCAACAGCCACAACAACAGTGCTGCAGATGGTTATAGGCTAGTTGCCTGTTGGGTATAAAATGCTGAGCAGCGTGCCCCGAGCATGCTTCTACTATGCCATTCTGTACTACTACCCTGCTATGCACCCCCCACGTGCACTGTGACATCACGGTACAAGTAGTACTAGTACACATTGTACAGTGGCATCACTGTGAATATTAACCCTGGTCTGTTACATCACAGTACATTTTAACCCTGGGCTGTGACATTACTGTTTATATCACTGTACTGTGATGTCACTATGCATATTAAAGGGTACCTCTCATCAAATAAACTTTTGATATATTTTAGATTAATGAATGTTGAATAACTTTCCTATAGCATGTTAATGAAAAATATGCTTCTTTCTATTGTATTTTTCCTGATCAGTCCTGTCAGCAAGCATTTCTGACACATGCTGGAGTCCTAAACACTCAGAGCTGCCAGCCTGCTTTGTTCACAGCCAAACAGGCTGTGAACAAAGCAGGCTGGCAGCTCTGAGTGTTCTCCTTTGTGAACAAAGCAGACTGGCAGCTCGTAGTGTTTAGGACTCCAGCATGAGTCTGAAATGCTTGCTGCCAGGACTGGTAGGGAGACCCCTAGTGGTAATTTCTTCAAAGTGGAAAATTAAATAGAAAGAAGCATATTTTTTAACCCCTTAAGGACTCAGGGTTTTTCCGTTTTTGCACTTTCGTTTTTTCCTCCTTACCTTTTAAAAATCAAAACCCTTTCAATTTTCCACCTAAAAATCCATATTATGGCTTATTTTTTGCGTCGCCAATTCTACTTTGCAGTGACATTAGTCATTTTACCCAAAAATGCACGGCGAAACGGAAAAAAAAATCATTGTGCGACAAAATCGAAGAAAAAACGCCATTTTGTAACTTTTGGGGGCTTCCGTTTCTACGCAGTGCATATTTCGGTAAAAATTACACCTTATCATTATTCTGTAGGTCCATACGGTTAAAATCCTACTTATATAGGTTTGATATTGTCGTACTTCTGGAAAAATCATAACTACATGCAGGAAAATTTATACGTTTAAAAATGTCATCTTCTGACCCCTATAACTTTTTTATTTTTCCATGTACAGGGCGGTATGAGGACTCATTTTTTGCGCCGTGATCTGAAGTTTTTATCGGTATGAATTTTGTTTTGATCTGACTTTTTGATCACTTTTTATTCATTTTTTAATGGTATAAAAAGTGACCAAAATATGCTTTTTTAGACTTTTTGCGCATACTCCATTGACCGTGTGGTTTAATTAATGATATATTTTTATAGTTCGGACATTTACGCACGCGGCGATACCACATATGTTTATTTTTATTTTTTTTTACACTTATTTTTTTTATGGGAAAAGGGGGGTGATTCAAACTTTTATTAGGGAAGGGGTTAAATGACCTTTATTAACACTTTTTTGTAACTTTTTTTTGCAGTGTTATAGGTCCCATAGGGACCTATAACACTGCACACACTGATCTTTTACACAGATCACAGGCGTGCATTAACACGCCTGTGATCAGTGTTATCGGCTCTTGACTGCTCCTGCCTGGATCTCAGGCACGGAGCAGTCATTCGTTGATCGGACACCGAGGAGGCAGGTAAGGGCCCTCCCGGTGTCCGGTCAGCTGTTCGGGACGCCGCGATTTCACCGCGGCGGTCCCGAACAGCCCGACTGAGCAGCCGGGTCACTTTCAGTTTAGAAGCGGCGGTCAGCTTTGACCGTCGCTTCTAAAGGGTTAATACCGCACATCGCCGCGATCGGCGATGTGTGGTATTAGCCGCGGGTCCCGGCCGTTAATGAGCGCTGGGACCGACGCGATATGATGCGGGAAAGTGACACCTTCTCTTTATTCTGTAGGTCCATACGATTAAAATGACACCCAACTTATATAGGTTTGATTTTGTTTTACTTCTTTTAAAAAAATTATAAGTTTTTGCACAAAAATTTGCATGTTTAAAATTGTCATCTTCTGACCCCTATAACTTTTTATTTTTATATATATTGGGATTTAAGAGGGCTAATTTTTTTGTGCCATGATCTGTAGTTTTTATCGGTACCATTTTTGTTTTGATGGAACTTTTTGATCACTTTTTATAAATTTTTTTAGGGTATATAAAGTGACCAAAAATACAATACAATACAATTTGGTATTTGGATTTCGATATATTTTTTAAGTATATGCCATTGACCGTGCGCTTGAAGTAACATAACATTTTTTTAGTTCTGACATTTACGTACGCAACCATACCACATAAGTTTATTTTTGTTAGCATTTTTTTTTTTAATGGGGAAACCCCCGATTAAAACTTTTATTAAGGAAGGGGTTACTTTACAGTTATCAACAATTCTTTTTTTTTTTTTTTTTACACTATTTTTTTCAACCCCCATAGGGGACTATTACATGCAATCCTGGGATTGCATACACTGCTCAATGCTATGCCATCGCATAGCATTGATCAGTGTTATCGGTGCTCTGCTGCTCCAGCCCGATCAACTTTGATTGTGGCATCTAAGGAGTTAATGGTGGGCATAACGCAATCGGTGATGTCCGGCATTAGACAAGGGTCTCAGTGGCAGATAGCCACGGGGACTGACCCGCTATCTTGTGCACTCAGCTCCTGAGCCCGTGTCATAGAAGGGAAGCGGGACAAGAGCGCACAAGTACGCTCTTGGTCCCTCCTTTTTGTGGATCTGCCCACAACAACGCCCATGGCCCATGCCCCCGATCTTTTGGAGACCTAGTAACAACCCTGGGTCCGTGAGAACTAAAGTGGGAGCCACTTGGTTTATTTCCCATATTAACGATCGATTGTCATAATATATTTAGAGCATACTTTCCATCGAAATGACATCCTCAAGGGCCTGAAAAAATGCCCATTGGCATGAAATGGCTGCTGTTGTCCAGGTGTGACGTTCCTGCACATTCTGCCCTGCACTAATCTGCACAGATGTGTTTGTTGCTTGCATGTTCCAGATGGAATAAAAGTGTCATGCAAGATTGACTGCGAGTGCTCCATATCTAAATCTATATCTAGACTGGAGATCTTCTCTAAAGTCAACCCTAGGAACCTAGAAGGGACCCTAGGGCAGTCTGTTCAGTATACCTGCTGTATGTTGCCTCATAGCAGTGTCATAATGCCAAACTCATAATTTATTAGAATACAGGAGAATACTAATACATTATATGTATAAAATTGTAAACAGGATCCCTGAAGAGGGAATTAGGAGTCTGAAAGAAGGCACAGAGGAGTTTAAATGGGAGCACAGAGGGGTCTGGAGGGGCACAGAGGAGTCTGAAAGGAGTCTGGAGGAGGACAGAGAAGTCTGAAGGGGTAGACACTGGGGTCTAAATGGGGGAACAGATGGGTCTGGAGAGGAATAGAGGAGTCTGGAGGGGACAAAAGGGTCTAGAAGGGACAGAGGAGTCTGAAGTGGGTGGGCAGAGGAGTTGAGGGGCAGAACAGTATGGACATGATAGAGAAGTCTGGAGGGGACATAGGAGTCTGGAAGGAACAAAGGAGTCTGAATGGTGCGACAGGAGCCTAAATGAAGAGACAGAGGGGTCTGGAGGGGGTCCTATTGTAAATTGTTTAAGGGTTTTCTAAGAGATGCTTTATTGGAATATCTCAATGAAAACAAATATTGAATGAAAGACTGAGCCAGCACATTCATGTAAAAAATCCTTGACCTTGATTGAAAATTTCTTAGAAGGCCCTTAAGGATAGTGACATCTAAGACATACAAAAAAGTTACTAGAAAAAAAACACCTACCCTGACACATTTCAAAACTTAAAGGTTCTTATTCATAGCATGTCTAGAAGTAAGTGAAGACTCCTTATATATCCCAAGAACTCAGCCCAGTGTGGGTTGAGTAAGAGGCAATGCCTCTTCATGGGGTAGTCAAACATTAAGATTAAAGAGATGTAAAAATGTATAAAACAAAAACATATGTACACATAAGAGACCTTAGAAGTGAAGAATGAGCTCCACCTTATTCTTTGAACCCCAGGGCTGAGTGCAATTCAGGAGGTATATCCGCATAGTCTCTCTAGTCCATAATATGCAAAAGTAAAGTGACATTCCTTACAGTATATCTTGTAAACTACATAACTAGCGTGTACATTCCCCAAGTTATGCAATCAATAGCATCTGTAATCACAGCATTGTTCCACAAATTTGCAAGCAGCACATTTGGTTCAGAACATTTTAAACCTACCATGGATAACCAGTTGGTATTTTTCTTAAGGAAGCATACTACCTTTCATGGGAGCTTTACGGCTAGAAAGAAAAATCACACCATTACCCAGCACATTTTCCAGCAGCAGATCGTAAGTCAATAGAGGTAAATGTTCTTTAATAATATTCGTTACCCTTTAATATTCAGAACTATAAGTTATTACAGTACCTGATTTAAATGATGCAAGTAAACCCGATCTCTTTACTGAAGAATTTTTCCTTTGCCCTGCGTGTAGGGTCCATTCTGGATACCCTCTAGACCGCAGTTGGGTGCAACATTTTTGTTCCTCCTCTGCATACACAGAAGTGAAAGAGCATTTATGTTCTCCCACCGGGATGTCTATCATCATGTGCTGGGGATGACACAAGAGGCGTTACCCCTGATGGGTTTCCTATAGTTACATGTTCTGACTTTGGAGGTAGGTGTGTCATCTGTTAACAAGACATCCAATAATGCAGTCACATCCTTTTTCTACTGAAAAGTAAAGTTCAGGTAGCATGGGTTATCATTCAGGTAGTAGATAAAATTGGATACAGTATCCTCCCTCACATTTAGACCAAAAAATGTATCACCAATACACCTGCCACACTACAAAGGATAGGGGATAAGTTTTAGATTGCGGAGGGTCGGAACGATGGGACTTTGGCTCTCTCCGCAATGTATGTCTATGGGAGAGCCGTTTGGCTATCTCTGGCTCTCCCATAGAGATACATGGAGGGGGTGTCTGAGATATTGTGTCCCATAAAAGGTTGGTACATTAAAGGAGTTATCCACCATAAGTTGATTTTAGTATTTACCTGCCAGAACTATATATTTGAAAATGGAAAAGAGAGTTCCTCTGAATAAAGACGCTAGTCCCACAAGTATTGTATTAAAGTTTATTTGCAACGCGTTTCAATCCTGAATTGGGATCTTCATCAGGCATTTGCTACAAGGTCTGGCTACTTTCTTTCCAGACGCCACTGTAGATGTTGTGCTCTGAGCGCAACACCTAAGGATAAGGACCCCACTTTATTTCCCCTTCAAACGTTCCTCACTAGGGGCGCACCCCTTATTGTTTTTTTCTATTTCCCACTTATTACTGCCAGAACTGTTGCATTTTGTTCTCTAAACTACACATCCCACAGTTTCATGCTTGCAAGTATGAGGTCACTTTCCTTCCTCCCACACATCAGCAACCACGCCATTGAAACACAGTGTTTTCTAACCAGGGGGCCTACAGCTGTTGTAAAATTTAAGCAGGACAGGCTCCCTCTGATCACCTGACTAGTGATGTCAGGTCTCAATGCACTGCAATCTGGGAAATCCCAAGACATGAGTAATTTTGTAAAAAAAAAACAACACATTTTTGGGGCAATATTCACAGAAGAATTGTGAGACCACCGTGACACACAGGTATAGACATTATATTATGAACTACACTAACTTTACATCCCTTGTAGCATAGTCAAATAAAAAAAAAATCCTGGAATACCCATTTAAATGAGAATGCTTGAGCTTGTGATAAATGTGTGTAAGTAGTTAAGTAACTACTCACTTAGGAAACAGACAGAGGGTGTTTAATAATGGTACATACTCAGGTTGGGTGACTGTTACTAGTGGGGTACCACAGTGGTCAGTTTTGGGTCTTATTCTTTTTAGTAAATTTACTATAAAATTCCTCTTCAAGGTAGGTAATAAAGTGTCAATCTTTGCAAATGATACAAAGCTCTGTAAAGTGTTTAAAACAGAGAAAAGTGCACTGTTACAAATGGATCTGGATAGGCTGAAGGCTTGGGTTGGGAAGTGGCAGATGAGGTTCATCTGCACGAAAATGACAGATTCAGGCAGGGAATATGTACTAAATGGGAAAATATTGGGGACAACTGGCATGGAAAAGTACTTAAGGAGATTTAGTTGAAAGGCAGCTGCTGCTAAGACTAATAAAATCATGGGGTGCATTAAAAGGGGGCATATATGCATACAACAAGAAAATAACTTTATCACTGTACAAATCACTGGTCAGACTACACATAAAATACTGTGTACAGTACTGAACACAAGCGTACAAGAAAGATAAAGTGGAACTGGAGAAGGCAGGCAGCACCTTCACAGTGGCGGCAAATTGCTGACCCCAGGACAATGGCATTGCTAGGGGTGACACCACTAAGCAGGAAGTAATCCCGCGATGGTGTCACTCCAGCAACTCTGCATCCACAGAGGCAGTAAGTCACTATAGAATAGTTGAGTGGGAGCTGTCAGCTTTCACTCCACCATTCACTGTCACAAGCTGTGAGCACTTCATGTTTGCAACATGTGAGCTGCTGGGACGCGATCCCCTGGCAGGCCGGCACGATAATCTGACCATATTGCGTCTGCCCAAAGATCCCGTCCCAGTGGCTCACATGTTGCAAGCAAGAAATAATGGAGAGACCTGATCGTAGGAACATGGATTAGGTAAGTATTATTGTTTTTTTTAACTATGACAATTGGGGTGACACAGGGGGCATTATAACAACTTAATGGGAACAGGACAGGGGACATTATTTGTGAGGGGCACAGGAGGGGGGGCATTATTTGTGAGATATCTAGTAATCACTGCTCGCTTTACTAAATGGTGCAGTGTACACTGAGCTAATCATATTAGCTTGGAAACCCCTATGAATTACATATAAATAACACTTATTAAAATTACACTTCATTCCACGCAACTGTAAATGAAAAGATTGTTGTAAAATCAAAATAATTAAAGAAAACAATGCTTGCAACAGCTTTTTTTTTAAATATTCATATAAACATATAGGTAACCAAGGCCTCATACAGCCATGTCAGAGATAAAAATAAAAAGTTATGACTGCCAAAATGCAGGCAAAAATTAAAGATGTACTCCGGTGGAAAACATTTTGTTTAACTTTCTGGCACCAGTTGATTTTTAAAAGATTTGCTTCTATTTAAAAAATCTTAATCCTATCAGTACTTATCAGCTGCTGTATAATACAGAGTAAGTTCTTTCTTTTCTGTCTGTCCACAGTGCTCTCTGCTAACACCTCTGTCTATGTCAGAAACTGTCCAGAGCAGGAGCAAATCACCCATAGTAAACCTATCCTGGTCTGGACAGTTCCTGAAATTGACAGAGGTGTCAGCAGAGAGCACTGTGGACAGAGAGAAAAGAAATTCAAAAAGAAAAGAAAATAACTTCCTCTATACAGCAGCTGATAAGTACTGGAAGGATTAAGATTATTAAATAGAAATAATTTACAAATCTGTTTAACTGTCTGGCACCAGTTGATCTAAAACTAAATTTTTTTCCACCGGAGTACCCCTTTAATGGTAATTAAAAGGGTTGTCTTGCGACTTCCGGTTCCGGCGCGGACATGTGAGGAGCAGGGAGACGGAGCTCCTCACCTCACGCCCCATACCCGCACAGTACCGGCTTGCAATAGGCCTCGCCACATACCTGAATCCCCCCCATATCGCTCGGCTGCCACGGGGGGAGAGGATAGAGAGGTGTCGGCTCCGGCGGGACTCCAGAAATCAGCCGCTTCCGTGCCCGCGGCCTCCGGCGGCTCTGACTCGCCGCCATCTTGGCTTCTCGGCCTGTTCACTGCCCCACAAGGACGTCAGGCCTCGTGCTCCCACGGAAGCTCTCTAAGCACTGAGGCACGGCTGTGTCTCTCCACTCGCAGGATCTCCTCAGCACCGGAGTGCGAGCCACATACCTGACAGGTCAGCAGCATTGAGGAGGGAGGGGACGGATCGCTCCACACGCCGCCACTAAATAGTCAGTGAAATAGCGGGGGAGAGAGACAGGTGGTAGCCCTACTCTCCCTATTAACGGGACAGCTTCTGCTTTATTCACCGCACCGGGCCTCCTCACTACAGTCCCCCAGAGTATTGGAGGAATATCTTTTCTGGACTTGTTACAGATATCCAGGGGAGAGGTCGAACAGTGACTGTATCCTTCTACTTGGAGTGATCATCACCTCTATATCACTACACACCTAATATACTTGGAAGGGCATAACAAGTTTGTACACATTATCCAATTGGGCCTGATACTGCGATTACAACCAGTCCCCATATGGACCGTTTTGTGCATAAAGGAGTACAAAGGCATATCTCCTCAGGACTTGGTACCCCCACCGCTGCTTCTACACCTGTGGCCGCTGCTGCACCTTGCTTGTCCGGTGTAGCTATGGAAGTGTCCGACAGCCAAGCTCTCTTCACACAGCCAGAGGTGAGCCAGCCTCTAGCACTTTCTCACCCCCCCCTCACCCATCGCGGATCAGGGAGCGGAGGTCGCCCTACCGGCTACCATGAATCTTCAGTCCTTGGCGGCTGCTCTTGTTAAGTTAATCACCCCTACAATCCAGGCCACGCTGGAAAATACCATGCGCGCCACGCTGACCAAGATTCAGGCCGACCTATCGACTCAAGCGGGGCGAATAGGAGAGGCTGAGCAAAGGATTGTGGCTCTGGAAGATGAGAACAGTGGCCTGGCCACTAGATTGCGAAAAACAGAAACAGACCTGTGCTACGTCAGTGAGAAATTAGAGGATCTGGAGAACCGTTTCAGACGGAATAATCTGCGACTAGTGGGGATCAGTGAATCTTTTCCACAGTCAGACCTGCAGAACTTTTGTGAGAGTGACCTACCAAAGGCACTTGGCCTTCAACACAAGTGTCGAGTGGAAAGAGCGCACCGATTGGGTCCACCTCCCTCCCCACGTCCAAGTTCCCACTCGGACCCTGATGTCCGCCCACGCCAGGTGATATTTAAATTGCTGGACTATAATGACAAGGTTGAACTCCTGAGAGCCTTCCGCAGACGAGCTACTCCTCTGACTTTCCATAACAAAAAGTTGTTGATTTTTGAGGACTTCTCCACTGAAGTGACAAAAAAACGCAGAGCATATGGCAAAGTCTGCACGGAATTATACAAGGCAAAGAAACGATTCCAGCTACAATACCCGGCTACATTAAAAGTTTTTATCTCCGATGGAACTTTCAAGATTTTCCAGACACCGGCTGCAGCTGAGGCGGCTCTACAGGAGCTGTTGGTGGGTGCCGCTCGCTCGTCTCATTCACCCCCTGGACGCCCTCCCTCACCTAGGGAGCGTGAGGCACCGGTCTCCCGCCTTCACCGCCGGAGGGAAGACTCCACTAGATCGTCGGGAGATGCCAGGAAGGGGAGAAAGTCGGCGAGCAGACGGAGCAGGAGTCGTAGTGGGCAATCTTCCTCCCCAGACTGAGCTATGTCCTTTGGGGTTTTTCTTATCGTTAATATTTGATGGTATCTTTTCTAGTATTGGGGATTGTGCCTCTTCTCTGAAGCTGATCCTGCTAAATGTTTAGCTGAAGAACTGATTTTATGTACCTGGCAAGTTAATCGCATACCTTTTGCACCACTTCAGAATTTACACTCCTTCTATTGTGCATGGTTTAGCATACTTACATCTAGGTGTGTGGTACGCATATTAAATTTAAGGGGGGTTCCTCAGTTTTACGATACAATCCATCTCTGTTACTGGGCGATTTATTATTTCTAGTGTTCAGTGCGGGGTGAGGTGGGGGATCCTTGTCTCCTCATGTGTCTGAAAAAGGTGAAGTAGGGACCCATATGTGGGTCGCTCTAGGAACATCACGAGCGCCTATTTTCTACGGGTTTCTTCCTGTTATTTATGTTCTCCGTTCTGTTTTTCTTTTTTTTGTTTGATAGTGCACTTACTGATGTCCTGTTAGTCAGTGTCCTTGTACTGTTTTCTGCTCAACTGCCCCCCGACCTACGTCTCCTACTTCTAAATGTATGGCCTGGCCTTGGTCTGCTCTGGGGTGCTCGCGGGTGTGTCTCCCTTCCTATGTACAATTTCTCCCCCTGTCCCCCTTGCCCCTTCTTTATGCTTGTCTGGGTCTGAGGCCTCCCCTCTATCCCTTGTGGTGCTACTCGGAGTATATCTGACGGCATATGTAGGATAATATCGTGGAATGTCAAAGGATTGAGATCCCCGCAGAAACGCATGTCTATCCTCCGCTTCCTAAAACGGCTACGGCCGGATATTGTCCTTCTGCAGGAAACTAGCCTCCAGGATAGTGACTTCCATAGAATGCAAAAGATGTGGGTGGGTAGAGTTGTAGGTTCTCCAGCAGTGGAAGGTAGATCAGGGGTTTTGACATTTATCCACAAGTCGTGGATGCCCCTAATGGCGACAATGCCTCTTTCTTTGACTCTCTCACAGGTACTGTTAACCGTTCGACTGGGCCTTTTAATATAGTGGGAGGAGATTTCAACTCAGTAGTGGATCCACTTGTGGACAGGAGAAGCGCAGCTGCCCCGCCGGTAGCCGTCCGACTGAGCGACACCGTCCTTCCCCCTTTTCTCGCTCACACTGGGCTGCAAGATGCATGGCGCCATCTCCACCCGGATGGCCGTGAGTATACCCATTTTTCCCATGCACACAACTCATGGTCCCGTATTGACTACTTCCTAGTGCAACCCTGTGCCCCCGTTTATTAGCTGTTGACATTCAGGACATGGTCATTTCTGATAATTCCCCATTACTCTTGGTATTGCAGCCATCTAGCCCCAAAGGCTTCGACTATCTTTGGCGATTTCCATCATATCTCGCTAAAGATGAGTCTTTCCATGACCTCCTGAAAGGTTGGTGGCTGGAATTCGAGGCCGACAACTCAGTACACACTGACAACCCTACATTGTATTGGGAAACGGCAAAAGTGGTCATGAGGGGTAAGCTAATGGCTTACTGTTCTTCTCTTAAACGCAAAACTCAGGAGGGATATACTGCCGCTAGTGCCGCCCTTTCCACTACTTATGCCCGATTTGTCGATGACCCCACTCCATCAAATAAACTCCGTTGGCAGGATGCGCGTTCCTCATATGAATTATGGTTAGATAGAAGGGAACGCATTCATCGCTCTCATGTAGATGTCGAATTCTTTAAACATGGAAATAAGGCGGGCCGCCTACTGGCCAGGCTAGCTAAAGGGGTACGTGCACAAACACCGGTTATAGCTTTACGGGATGCCCAGGGTCACATTCAACGGAGCCCTCAGGAAGTCATCACTGTACTGGGTTCCTTTTATTCCGACCTCTACTCATCGCCTCCATCAGTGGGGAGTGAAGGTATCAGTTTTCTCAACAGCCTGACTCTACCGTCCTTAACGGAGGAGCAGCGCCAGGACCTTAATGCAGTGGTGACGGTTGAGGAGGTGGGGGAGGTCATCAAGGGTTTGGCGAACGGTAAGGCCCCTGGACCAGATGGATACTCTGGAGAGTTTTACAAGACTCTCCAGGAAAAGGTCACCCCCACATTAGTAGCTTACTTTAACAAGGTCCTGCGTTCGGGCTGTTTGTCCCAGGTGGCTAAGCTGGCATACATCAAAGTTCTTCCCAAGCCGGGAAAAGATCCCAGGATCGTATAGACCGATCTCACTTATAAACCAGGATATCAAGATATTATCTAAAATACTGGCAGACAGGTTGGCGCATTATCTCCCAAATCTAATTGGGGATCACCAGGTGGGGTTTGTCAAATCTAGATCGGCAGTCACCAATATAAGAAAAGTACTGGCGGCCATGGATAGTATTCGGGACCAGGCGCAGACATCCTCCCACCCTGCGTTGCTCACTCTAGACGCTGCGATGTGTACAGCCTGCCTAATAAATCCTTTAGCTTCCCTTCCTTCACTCTCTTTTAGCCTCCCGTATAAGGATGCCCTGTCTGCGCCCAGGTCTCCAATGATAGTCTGCTTCTTAGCCAGTGATTGGCGGGCATGCTACACTCTGCACCTCTGGGAAAAGTGGTGTCACCGGCTGTGGTCTCAAACATACTGTTACCTGGCTTCCTTCCTCCTTGTTGCAGATCCTGGAGAACACACCTTTTTGCATCCCTGAAAATTTGCTTCTGTTTTCTCCCAAAGTCAGTGGTCGGTTCAAAAGCTTGCTGTCACGATCACACCCTATTGGTCCAGCCAAGACGCTAGAGAAAGTGTGATGGTGCAAGGGTTAAAGCCACCAGACCTCTGGGTATTCACTACTAGTCCCAGCAAGTCACCAAATTAGCCCTTTGATAAATGTGTTTCCCCAGAGCTTCCTTCAGAAAGGTGAGCTCCTATATTTAGAGATCAAAGACCAGAGCTGATTAATTAAACATTTAATCTGATAAAAAGGTATCACAGTACTACGTATAAAATAAACAAATGACATACAGGTACATAAATATATAAAAGAGTTCGGCAAGACAAGTTCAGAAAACAAAAAAAGTCCTTACAGCATAATGCTATAGCAGTCCTTGTGGGTGAGAGTCCAGCTGTATCTTAGGTGACTTGTGCTGTCATTCATTTTGTGGATGGATGCATTTTGGGCTATAGTGACCATTTAATATCTATGTTTTGATCAAGCAGGTGCCCTGGGAGTGGTCTCCCGCTTTCTAAGTGGGTCCCCCCTGCTGTGTAGTGGCCTTTGGGCCTTTTAGATGTTTTTAAGTGTTTTTGTCTGCTGTAATATTTATGTGGTAATTGTAATAAAGTGTATTTCTAATTAAATTAGATTATACATTATACACGAATACAATTATAATACACATGCATGATTCCATAATCAGGTATTGGGCCTGACACCTCCCCCTTAAGATTGGGACAGAGAGATCTTGCCTCTCCAGGCTGATAGATCTGCCTCCATTAACCGTCTATTTCTTTTCTTGACACCACAGGCCCTCCATTCCCAGGCAAAGATGGCACTGAAGGGGCCTATTTCCTCATTTAGCTGCCTTTTCTTTGCAGCTAAGAGCTGTGGATTGATCTCCACATCCTGAAGGGATCCCTGGCTCTTTGCTTCCTCCACTGGGTCCAGTAAGGGATCACCACCACTGATGGGGTTCAGAACCATTCCCTTCTGTCCCCCTTCATATACCCGGTCCCTTGCATTGCAATCATACCAGTACTTCTGCCTGGACTGCGCTGCTGTGAGGCTGTCATGTACCAGCCCAGTCAATGCCTGCATCCTGTCCCTGAATCTCAGAACATACTCCACCACAAAAATTATTAAGTACTGTACATTCACCTTCTTACAGAGACTTTGCATGAGATTGGACATGAACTGTGTTCCCTGATCAGTGAGCATTTCTCTGGGAAACCCCACCCTGCAGAATATACTGATCAGTGCATCTGCCACCTTATCTGCCCGGACGGAGGATAAGGCAACAGCTTCAGGGTACCTGGTTGTATAATCCACCACAGTAAGAATAAATTGTTTCCGTGTTGATGGGTATAGCTTGAGGCATTACAGGAATATGGGTGCACTACTGTGTTAGATGTATACAATGGCATTGGCTATCCCTCAACACTGATGTTAAAATTGAGACATTCGACAGTATATCCTCATATGAAGGACATACCAGAGCCCGACCGCGGGACCTAACGCTAATCCTACCTGTGCGGAAATTACCACAGCATTCGGTCAACTCACAGCTGGCTCCCAGGTACCCTCCAGCGTGACTGAGCACACATACAATGGGAGGAGGGAGGCAAGCTGCAAGCCACACTTGAGTTGGCTAATATAGGTGCATGACCTCACAGGTGCTACCCTAATGATGCCTGGAAGATATTCAAGGCGCATTAATTATGAAGTTTACATACCTCCAAGTATAAAATTTAAAAAAACAACAAAAAAAACGTGGTCTCAAATGGCTGGAGGTGCTCAACCCCAAGGTATGGATACTGCTGTTGCAAATTACTGTAGATCCTGTCATGTCTGCCAGAGGGTGGGTAAGTCTGGGGATGTTACTCGTGTTCCATTAGGGCCCCTACCAGTCATATCTGTACCTTTTGAATGAGGGGCAGTGGATATTGTGGGGTCTCTAGCTATACAAACAACAAAAAACGTGGTCTCAAATGGCTGGAGGTGCTCAACCCCAAATGCGGTTGTGCATTTAACACAGTAGTGCACCCATATTCCTGTATTGTATTATTCTAATTGTTACACATCCACACCGTCTATCTGGTGTAGGATTCTATTGTGGCACTTGTAGTCTGATGCAGGCATCCTCCATTGTATGCATTTTTATGCTGGGGATCGCCCCTAGCAACGGACTACAAAGGTAGGATCTGCTCCCCCAGTATAAATGCACAACCGCATTTGGGGTTGAGCACCTCCAGCCATTTGAGACCACGTTTTTTTGTTGTTTAAATTTTATACTTGGAGGTGTATAAACTCCATAGTTAATGCGCCTTGAATATCTTCCAGGCAGCATTAGGGTAGCACCTGTGAGGCCATGCACCTATATTAGCCAACTCAGTTGGGGCTTGCAGCTTGCCTCCCCCTCCCATTGTATGTGTGCTCAGTCACGCTGGAGGGTACCTGGGAGCAGGCTGTGAGTCGACCAAATGCTGCCGTAATTGTCCACTGGCCCCTGTTTTGCTTATCACGCACAGGTAGGATTAGCGTTCGGTCCCGCACCATTTTGAGAAACCTTGGCGTTTGTGTGCGGGCTCTGGTATGTCCTTCATATGAGGATATACTGGCGAATGTCTTAATTTTAACATCAGTGTTGAGGGATAGCCAATGTCATTGTATACATCTAACACAGTAGTGCACCCATATTCCTGTATTGTATTATTCTAATTGTTACACATCCACACAGTCTATCTGGTGTAGGATTCTATTGTGGCACTTGTATTCCCCTGCAGGCATCCTCCATTGTATGCATTTTTATGCTTGGGATCGCCCCTAGCAACGGACTACAAGGGCAAGATCTGCTCCCCCGGTATAAATGCACAACCGCATTTGGGGTTGAGCACCTCCAGCCATTTGAGACCACGTTTTTTGTTGTTTGTATAGCTCGAGACCCCACAATATCCACTTCTGCTCATTCAAAAGGTACAGATATGACTGGTAGGAGCCCTAATGGAACACAAGTAACATCCCCAGACTAACCCACCCGCTGGCAGACATGACAGGATCTACAGTAATTTGCAACAGCAGTATCCATACCTGGCCAGTAGAAATTGTGTGCCAACCTGGACTTTGTCTTGGCCACTCCCAAATGTCCTGCCAGGGGGGTCTCATGGGCCAACCTCAGCAGCTCTTTCCTGTACTTCCTAGGAACTACTACCTGCCCGTCTCTCTCCTGGGACCCTAGCATGCTTTTGGAAAGGGACTCCCAGTACAAGATATTGTTTTCCCAATATGTGTCAGCATGTTGTCTCAGGCCTTGAATGGAAGGGTCACTGCGCACTGCTTCCTGGAAATGCTCATTGCCCTCCCCCATCTCGTGGCATCAGGGAGCAGATTTCCCTCAGGTGAACTAGCATCTCCACCTTCCTCTGCTTTGGTTTGCAATTCACACAGCTTGCCCCCTGCATCACTATCCTCCCTTCTTTTTTGCAGCTGCAGCCCTGGCACGCTGCTGACATGTTACCACTGCCACCACTGGTATGCCTCCCTGGGGTTTACCTTCCTCCCCCTCAATCCCAGACATAATGTTACAGGCATCACACACAGGCCCATCACTCCTCCCCCCCCCCCTTCTCCTCACACTTTACAGTCTTATAGGAGTCATAAACAGGCCAATCACTCCTTCCTTCCTCCTCAGCCATCTCAGGCTCACAGATTCAGGACATATCACTCACTGCTGGTCACTCATCCTTACATGTCACCAGGGGCACACCAACCCCTCTCCCTAACCCATCCCTGCTAGGTTTCGGCATTGGTAATCCCATTTTACAATACACCCCATTTCACTTTTGGAAAACATTACTGGTTCAGTCACAGGTAAACATTTATCAATCCCCTGCACTCCCTCCCAGTTACCACATTTCAGTGTGTCTCCCAAAGTCTCGCACAATACCTCAGAATGAACCGGGCTCTCTCCTAGCCCATCTGGTGTGCAGGTAGTGTACTCTGGAGCATAATGACAGAGCATCTGACCCAAATCATTACCCAGCAGAAAATTAACAGGGATGTCTTATGAGACCCCCACCTCCTGCAAACCTTTGCCTGTACCCCAATCAAGGTACACAAGGGCAATGGGCACAGCAGGCGGCACACCTCCAATTCCTTTTAAAGTCATGGTTCTTCCAGGGATGATGTCCTCTGTATCCACCACTTCAGGTTGCACCAAGGTAAATGAGGCTTCACCATCTCGTAAACCCACTGTCACCCGGTCACCCACAGTTACACTCTGGAGGTTATCCCCTCTTTTCTCCACCGCTCCGGACACCAGAAGAACAGCTGCGTGTCCTCCAGCTGCCGGTGGAGAATTCTTTTTGTTGGGGCAAGTGGCACTCAGGTGCCCAATATTATTGCATCTGTAACATTGGTGGTTGACCCCCTGACCCAATGTAGCTCCTGTTGCTTTTGGTGCTGATGGCAAGAATTTCCCGGCTGGCCTGGTGGTGCTCTGTTGTTGTGTGGCTCCCCTCCAGGTACTTGCTCCAGCTTGTGCAGATCCACGCTTTGCGGTTGGCATCCGGTTACTGGCAAAGTAATCTCCTAGTTTTGCTGCTTCCGTTGCAGTCTTGGGCTTGTGGTCCAAAGTCCACTCTCTGGCTTCAAAGCTCCTTGTTTGGAGAAACTGATCCAGGACCATAAAGTCCTCCAGGGCCTCATAACTAGTGACTTGTAGGCCCCCCAGTCCATAGCCTGAATGCAGTCCTTAGCTGACCTGCATGTTCAGTGTAACTTTTTGTGGCACTTTGTTGCAAAGTCCGAAACTTTTTCTGATAAGCCTCTGGAGTCAGATTAAAACTTTTTAGCAAGGCAGATTTTATTGCCTCATAGTTCTGGTCACTTTCAGAGGGAAGAAAAGAAAACACATCCAGAGCTTTCCCTCGCAACCCTGGGGTTAAATATCGCCTCCACTGTTCCTTAGGTAGATGGAACTGCGGGCAAACCTTTTCAAATCCCCTCAGGAACACATCAAGATCACCATCTTTCTCCAACATGGGGAAATGCTCCAAGCGAGGTTTGTGGTCTCCTTGATTCTGCACATCACTGCATGCGGATAAAGCATCACCTCTCAGCTTCAGAGCCTCCAATTCATGCCTCCGCTGGGCCTCTCTTTTTGCTGCTCTTTCTGCCACCTCTCTCTCAGTGGCACGTGCCTCTCTCTCAGCAGCTCATGCCTGTGCCTCTTTCTCTGTGGCTCGTGCCTCTATGTCTCTGCAGTTTGGTACTGGAGAAACAGTTAGTTTCATTTTAGCATCCACATTCCCAAGGTGTTGTAAAGCAGTCCGCATATAAGAGTCCAATGCCTCATGTCGAGTACTGTCCTGATGGGAAGTAATGTTGCTGCTTCCCCCAGGAGATATCAGTCCTTGAATGGCAGTTCCAGCTGTAGGACTTTGTCTCATGTCACTCAGCTCTGCTGCACTGGCATCATACTCCACAAGTTCAGCAATAAGTTGTTCCTTGTTCCTTCTAACAGTAGGGATGTCCTTTTCATGGCATGCCTCCATATTTCCGAGATGAAACAGAGTAGGTAAAACAGGAGATGGGGAGGGCAGAACTGTCTTGCACTCTTTTGTATGTCTTTTAAACCAGCACTGAGCTCTGTCTTTGGAATTTGCGCACAAGAATATGTATGCAATTTCTTTTAGTGCTAAGATTTCCGTACAGGTAAAAGCCAGCAAGCACTAAAAATCTCTAAATATATCCAGTTGTCACAATCACACCCTATTGGTCCAGCCAAGAAGCTAGAGAGTGTGTGATGGTGCAAGAGTTAAAGCCACCAGACCTCTGGGTATCCACAACTAGTCCCATCAAGTCACCAAACTAGCCCTTTGATAAATGTGTTTCACCAGAGCTTCCTTCAGAAAGGTGCCATCCCTCTCTCTTGGTCCTTTATCTTAGGGATAACACAGACAGACAGACAGACCCCCAATAAAACTGGAATACACAAAAACAAATACACAGTCCGAATTAACCCTCACCCATGTCTTAGATTATATATTATACACAAATACAATTATAACCAAAAATAAGGGCATAAATACTGCAATATAAATAGGGCAAGGTGTCCCTTAAACTAAATATTAATCCTACATAATAACACCAAAGAGCCACTAGGTACCAAAAATAATAACTTTAGCGAAGGGAAGCGTGATTAGCAAAACGGCGTTGGGATAACTATTGATGTGTGCTGCTATTGATGGAGATTTGGTGACTGTATTACTTTTTTGACTGCTTAGCTGAGAGGGGCTCAGTGCGGACACTGTGTGTGGGTGGTTCTTTCCCTCCTTTTGTGTTTACGCTCTGTTTCCCCTCTTCATGCCGTCATTCCTTCTCCATTTTTCTCAGTCATTTGCACCATTCGTCCTTCTCCTTCCCTTTCTTTTTGGTCCTGATATGTTTTTTTGGCAGGGTATTTCATGTTATTTTCAGCACTGTGGTCGCACTGATTTGGTTCACATATGCCATATTGTGAACGAGATATATATATATATCTCTTTTTGTACCATGTATCCATTATTATGGGACTGTCCCTGGAATCTTTTTGTACAGTCTGACTGTTTGCTCTTATTTTAAGTGATTTTATCTGAATGTAATATTCAAAAAGTTGTTATTTTTGGTACCTAGTGGCTCTTTGGTGTTATTATGTAGGATTAACAAATACAATTATAATACACATGTATGATTCCATAATCAGGCCTTGGGCACAAGATATATATTTTTGTTAGCTATTAAAAAGTATCACATTTGCAAGACTACTATTTTGTCTCTCTCTCTGAAAACAATAACTTTTTTTTCAACTGGCTTAGGCTGGGTCCACCACGGTATACCACGTTTTTAGGTTAGGGGTGAAAACCGCATACGGGACAAAAATGAACAGTGTTTCACTCCGGTCAGTTCATTGAAATACATTACATACAAATCGCATATGGCTAGGATACAGGAGCACCAGGTTTTAGCTACCCCCAGCTGTATACGGTCCTGTATTGGTAAAAACGTAATGTGAACCCAGCCTAAGGCTACGTTCAGACGTGCGGATTTTCGCAGTGTATTTCGCTGCGGATCTGCCACTGAAGGACCTCCTATATGCTGCCTTTATATGTGCCTGCTCGGAGCGGCAAGAGCAGACACACTGCAATGTGCGAGTCGCCGCGCGCATGCGCAGTATACTCACACATCGCGGCAGTTCTCAGCCTAGTTCATTGAGCAGGGGAAGCATGCGTGGCAACTCGCACATCCCAAAATGTTATTAGTGGTGAGAAATATGAGAGAAAGTTTGATTTAACCTTTCAGGCATGGTGGAAGCAGACTGACTTAGCTTGCTTACATACAGTCCAAGTTTTTTCCTCTACATAAGAATAGCCAAGCCCCAACCCCACTTCCTGTGTCCCATCATGGTCTCTTCGCTGCTAGAGATGGAATTCCCCTAACATCAGGAAGTGGACAGCAGTTTGCAGGGTAGTAAGACACCTAGCAAACATGACTTCTCCTTCTGGGCTAAGTAGTAATTAAAAAAAAAAAAAAAAGCAATTAAATAGGAATCACATTTGAAAAAGGCTATTGCATGGAGGAAAGTTGTTTAAAATGACCCTGACCATTTATAAGCACCCATTCCAGCGTGACTACCTTGGCTACAAATACTACATCAAAGAGCAGAATCACTGTAAAGAGTGCACACCAAAAAAATTATAGAATGTATAGCAAAATGTTTTTTTTTATTGGTAGCACAATAAACAAACACAAGAAAAAAAGGGCTAAAATCAATTAAAAAGCTCAAAACAGAGCACACCTCTACAACAAGGGAGAGGGGCCATGAACCCCCTTTTCACCTAAGTCCCGTCCCTCAGATGGTTAATAATGTGGCTACTACCTGGTGGTGCTCAATAATGCATAAATAGACATGCTGAAAATTAACCTCTGCAGCCTACAACCAATATAAACACAACACCAAATAATAATATGAAAGTAGGCAAATGTGCAAAAAGGGTAAATTAATTCATATCACCAGTGCATAGCGACCACAAACCGGACGAGCCAAAATAGTAGTGGTGGGACCCCAAAGCCCCACGTGTACCGTCACCGTTTGCGACTTCCTCAGGAGTGTCACAAACGGGGACAGGGCATACATGTCTTCCTTAATTTTTTATTTTTTTTTGCTAGATATACAAAGGAGATGCCATTAATTTGCAGAAGCAGAGAGAAAGCTTCACCCTAAACAACAAAATCAACAACATCCCCTAACTGGTTAGCTGAAGATTATGAATGACAATTCCTCCTACTTCTTTGAGAAACCGGAGGATGCATAATAATATTCACTTGGCAGTCTGCTTTGAGTGATTGATATACAGGTCACCATGCTAGAAGCCAAGCCCTGTGTATCAATCAAGGACAGAGGAGGGTAGAAAAGGAAAGAGGCATGCATGCTGCAGCTCTGTATCACCTCTATGGCACTTGAGCTTGAAAGGAAAACATCATTTAAAAACCTTTATTTTTGTACTTTTGGTTTTCTTTCCCTATCGCCCATCTGCTCATGGTTGCAGCCCCTAGCATGATATACAGCTAACAAATTCCCTTTTTTGGGTATAATATAGTTCCAAGAGACTCTCATGTCCCTTAACCCCTTAATGACCAAGCCCATTTTCACCTCAAGGACCAGGCCAATTTTATTTTTGCGTTTTCGTTTTTTCCTCCTCGCCTTCTAAAATCCATAACTCCTTTATATTTCCATGTACAGACCCATATAAGGGTTTGTTTTTTGCGTGACCAATTATACTTTGTAATGAAACCTCATTTTACTATAAAATGTACGGCGAACCCAAAAACATTTTTTTTAGGGAGGAAATTTAAATGAAAACCAAAATTTTGCACATTTTGGAGGGTTTTGTTTTCACACTGTACACTTTACGGTAAAAATGACATGCGTTATTTATTCTGTGGGTCAATACGATTAAAATGATACCCCATGGCTATATACATTTATATTTTTGTACCGCTTAAAAAAAATCAAAAACCTTTCTGTACTAAATCAGTAATCTAAAATCGCCCTATTTTGACCACCTATAACTTTTTCATTTTTCCGTATATAGGGCGTTATGAGGGCTCATTTTTTGCGCCGTCATCTGTACTTTTTTTTTAGATACCACATTTGCATATATAAAACTTTTAGATCATTTTTATAAAATGTGATTATCATTTATTATCATTTAATAAAATGTGACAAAAAAGGATTTGTGGACTTTTTTAATTTTTTACGTTTACGCCATTCACCGTACGGGATCATTATATTTTGATAGTTCGGACATTTACGCATGCGGTGATACCAAATAAGTTTTTTTTTTTTTTTTTAATTTACGCTTTTTGGGGGTAAAATGGGAAAAACGGACAATTTTCATTTTTATTGGGGGAGGAGATTTTTCAACTTTTTTTTTTTTTTTTTACACTTTATGTCCCCATAGGGGACCATCTATAGCAATTGTTTTATTGCTAATACTGTGCAGTGCTATGTATAGGACACAGCACTGCTCAGTATTATCGGTGATCTTCTGCTCTGGTGTGCTTGATCTCAGACCAGAGCAGAAGACCCTGGGAGATGGCCGGAGCCAGGTGAGGGGACCTCCGGTTGTCATGCTGGATGATCGGATCCCCGTGGCAGCGCTGCGGGCGATCCGATCATCCAATCAAAGTGCCGCAATGCCGCGATCTGTATTGATCACGGCATCAGAGGGGTTAATGGCGGACATCCGCGTGATCGCGGATGTCGGCCATTACCGGAGGGTCCCTGGCTACTGCTAGCAGCCGGAACCTGCCGTGTATGACGCGAGCACCCTTCCAATGCTCGCGGTCATACACAGGACGTAAATGTACGTCCTGGTGCGGGAAGTCCCGCCAAACCAGGACGTACATTTACGTCCGTGGTCGTTAAAGGGGTTATCCAGGAAAAAACTTTTTTTTATATATCAACTGGCTCCAGAAAGTTAAACAGATTTGTAAATTACTTCTATTAAAAAATCTTAATCCTTTCAGTACTTATGAGCTTCTGAAGTTAAGGCTGTTCTTTTCTGTCTAAGTCCTCTCTGATGACACCTGTCTTGGGAACCGCCCAGTTTAGAAGCAAATCCCCATAGCAAACCTCTTCTTAACTGGCCGTTTCCCGAGACAGGTGTAATCAGAGGGACTTAGACAGAAAAGAACAACCTTAACTTCATAAGTACTGAAAGGATTAAGATTTTTTAATACAAGTAATTTACAAATCTGTTTAACTTTCTGGAGCCAGTTGATATATATATATATATATATATATATATATATATATATATATAAATAAAAGTATTTTCCTGGAATACCCCTTTAAGGTTTCAATTTTTAAGTGGAAATCTGGAGAAGGATCAGTACCACCAATGGGCTGACTCTCAATTCTCCTTTAAAAATTCTGCTCCAAATTCATTTAGGCAGGTAAAATAAAGTCCCATTGACTTCAATGGCCTTTTACCATATGGATTTTGCCAGAAGAAAGAACATGTTAAATTTTCTGTCAAAATAGAATTCAGCATCGGTCTACATCAGAGCGGCGGATAGATCATTAAAGTCAATTGAGCTTTCTTTCAAGGCAGAATTTGAGCGGGTAAATTCCTCAGTGTAAACATACACTTTCTTTGTCTTACAAATTGTTTAGCTAATGGTTTGACACCACTTATGTCATTATTATTATGGGTCTTAGACCTAACATACATTGAATTGCAGAGGGTCAAGGGGGAGGAGCACCATGCGCCTCACACCAGTAGAAATATAGCCGGACATTTCCTATGCTTATTGACAAGATGGGAAAAAGGTATAAGCGCATTAAACAGTTTACTCCACTTAGCCAAAGTCGGGGGTCTCAGGTCCATGCATCAAAGGGCCACAGCCTTCCTTGCCAAAAAGTGACTCCTGCAAAAAGGTAGGGGTATGATGAGGCCACATCTCCTCATCCATAACACCAAATAAACACACTAAAGGATCCATCGGAGGGTCTACAAGGGTAGCCAGTAGTCGCAACACCACAGTCCAGAAAGCTAAAATATATGGGCACGCCCAGAGGAGGTGCCAAAAATACGCCCTGGAAGCGCCACACCGGTGGCAGACGTCAGAAGCAGACCTACCCATCCTGTGCAGCCTAACAGAAGTGACATGGCTGTGGTAAACAATATTCAATCAAATTAGTTTGTTATTAGCATCCGGAGAAACTACCATGTGAGAAGAAAAAATCTCCTCCCAGTCATCTTCAGTAAGGGAAGGGATATAAGACTGCCAATATTGTACTGCAGGCACAGGCATATGGGAGTTCTTAGCTTGTATGAGGTGAGTGTATAAGATGAACACGAGACCTCGCGGCCCCTGCAATTTCAATACCCCAATCAATGGGAACTAAGAGATAGGCGGGCTCCCCACCGGAAATTGAGCATTGAGAGCATGTCACAATTGCAAATATTTAAAGAAATAACACCTAGGGATATCATAATCGGTCTGTACCTGATCAAAAGACCTCAGCACATTGTCAGAATACAGATACTCTAGAGTATGAACACCAGCATTCTGCCAGAACTGGGGGTCAAGGGCACCAGTAGGATGTGTGAAGTTCGGGTTATGCCACAGTGGGTGTATCAGTATAAGAATATACAGATTTAGCAGCCTTCCAAATTTGAATAGCCAGTTTGTGGAAGAGTAAAAAACATCAGCCTCCCACCGTCTGTCTCTCCAACACTAACTGCAAAGAGAAGTCAGGGACATATCGTGACAGGGACTGTTCCGCCTCTGGCATCTGGGAATCAAGCATCTAATGACAAATTTAGCGGAGTTGGCCAGCTAAATAGCATAAATGGAAATCAGGTAGAGCCATACCAGCTGCCAGCTTTGGGCACTGCAGAGTAGTCAGGCTCTGTCATCTCTTCTATTCTTTTCCATCATGAGGACTACCATTTCTCTATTTGTGGCCTTTTATGTTCTCTCTAGTGCCAAACATCTTCAGGGTTATGAGGGTATTGGGTAATACAGTTCAGTTTTCTTTCAACCAATTCCCCTCACATTCTATTTCTAAAAGAGACGCATCTGTAAGACTCCAAAATATCAGTTCTTAAATGAGTCGTAATGGGTTCTGCCTACCCAGCCACTTATTTCAATTTTGCCAGAGGTGTCACTATATTAGTTTCCTAGTCAACCCATTTTGCTTTTAAAATGTAAAGTATGTAATTACCCTAGCAATCTCCAGAGTTCCTAGTAACAAATAAACAAATATAAAAGTGTCAATATATTTTATATAGCTTTACAAAATTATTTCCAATAATGTTAACCATTGTGTTTAATGTGCAACAAGAATTGTGTGACAAGCTATTGTACCCTACTAAGGATGCATTCACACCATGTTTCCGAGATCCGGCTGCCAGATCTGGCTGGGAAATTTCAAAACCGGCCGCTGTCGTATCCCAGCCGGAACGGCGCCGAATCTCATTCATTTAAATGCGCCGACCGGAGTAAGATAGAAAAGGTTGATGTGTCCTGTGCAGCCACACACCAGCCTTGATATTCCCTACTATGACTTACTACAGTATTATACTTTTGACAAATGAAATTCACAAGCCTTTTTTTTTTTTTATCTACTTTATTGTATTGATATTTGATAAAAATTTGTACTAAGTGATTTCTTAGTCATTTGCCATCAGGATGGTGTTGATGTCTCTTCTGCTTTGTACTGGTATGACTTCTGCATAAACCAGGCTCTGCTTTGTGGAAACCAATCTCTGATGAAGCAGAGTGGTCTTACATACCAGGGATAGTACATCTCCTCTATGCGGCTTGTTCCAGCTGACACCACTGCTAGAGCTGCATCATGGGCAGGATATGCAGGCATGGCAATTTTATCTCTGTTAAAAGTAACATAATAAGAATAAGTGCAGGAAAAAGAAGAATCTGCTAACAAAGCCTCTGACTATCATAGCTCGTGCTTCCCTTGTATATCTATCTATATGATGTGATGGCTACATATTCAGACACAGCTTGGTACATGACATTGGTTGCACAAGCAATATAGGGCTTGATAGCTGGAGCTGCAACTAGACCCCTAAAGGTATGGGTTTCCTATATCCCTTTACCACATACTAATTCTGTTTCTTCAATTGATTATTAATCTGTAAAAGTAGTTCAGTTCTCTTTTTACTTGGACAGTTAAGCTGCACGGTTCCCTCTTATCCTTCCCAGCACTAAAAATTATTAATAGGTCCCAGAAAAGTAAAAAGAATATGTTAAGAATTCAACCTATAATTTATCTTTATCCTCCAGCGCTATTTCTATGTCCATATTGTTGGATGTTTTCTTACAAAAAAAGTTTTAATTGTCCAAGGTGAGGTGCTATTTCGGAAGCTACGTTTTTTTTTTTACAGTTTAAAATCAAATACAGTGGGCCCTCAAGTTACAATATTAATTGACGATTAAAGAAAATAAGTAGTGTATTACTCAATGGAATGGAATGTCAATGTTTGTGCAGAGATCACAGATAGCTCACCGACCATTTATACAGATGCTTCATCATTGATTGGTTTTATGGCTGTTTGGGGCACACATTGGTTGTCAGGACTTTGGGAACCCGAGGTTTGCAACATGATAGGTTTTGACAGTACATCAGCGTTGTTTGAGGTCTATCCAATTGTGGCAGCTGCCTATGTTTGGGAGCACAATTGGGGTAACCAAGATGTACTATTTTATTGTGACAACGCAGCCAAAGGTAGATCCAAGAATAGCAGGGTTATGTCCTTTAACAGAAGGTTGGTCTTCTTGTCATTACAGTATAAATAAAATGTTGTTTGTAGACATATAATAGGGATAATGAATGTAGCTGCAGATGCCTTGTCCAGGGCTAATTTGCACCTTTTTTCCCAGGTCATGCCACACGCGGATCCCATTGGCACTGCAGTCCCGCCATTACAAGAACTAGTAATGGATAAGAGTTCTATGCGCATGTGGTAGGCAATCTTATCAGGGACTCACTTGCACCGAGCACCAGGAAATCTTATGATACTGCTTTTCACGCTTACATCACTTATCTTGGACACGTTAATACTACCGTATATACTCGAGTATGGATGATGACAAAGGCTGCAGTGGTCTTCAACCTGCGGACCTCCAGATGTTTAAAAACTTCAACTCCCAGCATGCCCGGCTGTCTGGGCATGCTGGGAGTTGTAGTTTTGCAACATCTGGAGGTCCACAGGTTTAAGACCACTGATGAAGGGATTGACAGGCGGTGATGATGAAGGAGGGGGGATGATGATGAGGGGGATGATGACAGGGTGATGATGACGGGGGTCTGGATGATGACAGGGGGGATGATGTATTTCCCAACCTAGGCTTATAGTCGAGTCAATAACTTTTCTTGGGTTTTTGGGGTGAAATTAGGGGCCTCGGCTTATATTCGGGTCAGCTTATACTCGCGTATATACGGTAAGTTTTCCTTTGACACCACCCTCATCCTGTCGTTTATAGAGTTTTGCCATTCAGCACTTCACTTGTCACATAACACTATCAAAACCTACTTAGCCGGTCTGCAGCACTTCATTTCACTATCTTTTCCAGACAGACCATCTATTCTATCGGTACACATGGTGAAAGCGTGCCCAAGGGACCCGCCAGAAAGCCAATTTCAGGGGATATGTTCAGGGCTATGTCAGCAGCTTTGGACAAACGGCCGTTCGGGTACATCCTTAGTCTAGTGATCAAAGCAGCCATGTACTTAGCGTTTTTTGTTTTCCTCAGGCCGGGGGAATTTGCATGCACCAATGCTAAAGCCAAACCACTGCTAAAATCACAGTTAAGGTGGCAGCACGGTTTCTTCGAGCTCAGGATTTCAGTCACTAAAACTTGTAGGTTGGAGATACTGTCACTTAATTTCCCTCACGAAATGCCTGGTGTCCGGGGGCAGTTTTGGCCAAACTGCTATCAATTCTGGACGACAAAGCAGACGATCACCCACTGTTACCCTTTGGGGAGTCGGGGCTAACCTACACAATTTTTGTCTCGCACATACGGTCTCTAATCACCACTTTGGGGGACAATCCTCGGCACTTCTCAGGTCACTCATTCCAGACTGGGGCAGCGTCAGTGGCATCTAGGCACAAGGTTCCTCCACACATCATCCAAAAATTAGGCAGGTGGAAGTCAGGCTGTTATGCAACTTATGTGCCAAATCCGCAAAGTGAAATGGCTGATGTCTTGGTCATGAGAATTTTCAATAAAAGAAAATGATTATTACATTCCTGCATGGCTTTTGTGTTTTTGCCCTCTAAAGGCTAACCCTCCGTCAAGGGTTTTGGGCACAGTTCAACCGCTGTTATTATTATAGTGTTATGCATAAACGTTAATCAGTTTCTCCACAGGTATTGAAGAGATTGTCCAGTACCGGTTTAGGTAAGTCTGAGCCCTGACCACAAATGCATTTTATTTGTGCCCTTGATCTATATTTGTCATTATTAATTTGGTCCATTTTTAAACTTCCATAACTTTCTTTTCTATACCCCCCCTCCCCCCCTTATTTGTCATTGCTTTCAACACTACCATATTTGTATTGGCCACCAGAGATGAGTGAAGTTAAAGTTACAGTGATTCGATTCGTCACAAACGTCTCGCCTCGGGGTTTGCTGACTCTCTCCTAGGACTGTATCCACCTTTTCCAGCCCACCGGAGCACCTGAAAGCTGAACTAATTTATGCAGCCTAAAATCAGCAAACGCTGAGCCGAGAAGTTTGTGACGAATCAAATCACTGTAACTTCGCTCATCTCTATTGGCCACACTGGAAATACCCACTTTCTCCTCTGTTCTATGAGATCATTTCTGTCATGCAAACCATCATTTCTGGTGCACCCACTATTATTTCTGGATCACACATTGTATTGGGGTCTCTGTATCTACTGAACATGTGCCAAGACCTTTAGCCATTCTGATTAGATTTTGCATGTCATTTCCCTGCATTGATGAAATTTCCTTTCCTGAGATGTTCTTCAAATATTTATGCATAACGCACATCAGACATGGGTGGATTGCCAGTGCGTTTTACCCGCTGTTCTTGTATTACTCCTAATTTATATTCTCATTCTACACCCTGTTCCAAATTATTATGCAAATTATATATTTATCATTTACCTAAGTAATTGATGTAAATAACAGTCAGCATAATTCTCATGTTATCAACTATTAAGAGTACAATTCAAATTTTATTGAACAAACCTCCTAATGAGAACAGTATTTTTTTTAAACATAAACTTACAATTCACTGTTCCAAATTATTACGCACAGTAAGTTACAAAACACCTTATAGGTTGTAAAGAACTGAAAATTGTCATTTGTTGTGTTTGCAGCATATTTCTTCTGAAATCAAAAGCTATTTCAATCAAACTTTTAACATAATTTTGACCTTTTAAACATTTTAACAGGTCACGTTACATTTAAACATAGGACCTCTCATTTGATAGAAGCTTCTCAAGTCTTGCATCCATTGAACTTTTGAGTTTTTGGACAGTTTCTGCTTGAATTTGTTTGCAAGATGTCAGAATAGCCTCCCAGAGCTGCTGTTCGTATGTAAACTGCCTCCCACCCTCACAGATCTTTTGCTTAACCTCTTAAGGACCAGGCACATACGAGTACGTCCCTGCACCCTGGGTCTTAAGGAACAGGCACATATGAGTACGTCCGTGGGAATTTCGCACGGCGGGGACCGGACCGGGGTGACTGCTGATATCGATCAGCAGACACCCCGCGCAAATGACCAGGGGGGTCATCAGATCCCCCCATGTCTGCGATCGGCGCAAATCGCAAGTGAATTCACACTTGCGATTTGCGCAATTCCGGGTCATTACGGGTCTATGGTGACCCGGAATATAAGGGGGATCGCGGTTGTCTAAGACACCCACAATCCCCCTGAAGAGATAGGAGTGAGGTGGCAGGGGTGCCACCCCTCCTATCCCTGCTATTGGTGGTCTAGACGCGACCACCAATAGCAGATAGGGGGCGGGGGGGGTTAACTTTCGTTTTCCCCGTCCTGCCCACCCACAATAGGCGGGACAGAACGGGGAAACGACAGAGGACCGGCGCCGGAGTCCACTTACCGATCTGCGGAGGCTGCGGGCGACGGAAGCCGGTAAGTTGCCTAGCAACATCTGGAGGGCTGCAGTCCGAGACCACTATATAGTGGTCTCTATACTGCAGCACTCCAGATGTTGCAAAACTACAACTCCCAGCATGCCCAGACAGCTGTTTGGGCATGCTGGGAGTTGTAGTTTTGCAACAGCTGGAGGGCTACAGTTTGAGACCACTATATGGTAGTCTCTGAACTATAGACCTCCAGATCTTGCAAAACTACAACTCCTAGCATGCCCACATAACTGTTTGCTGTCTGGGCATGCTGGGATTTGTAGTTTTGCAGCATCTGGAGGGCTACAGTTTGCAGTGGTCTCTATACTGTAGCTCTTCAGATGTTGCAAAACTGCAAATCCCAGCATGCTGGGATCACCCTTTACTTTTTATTTTCAGAAGAGGTAAAAGGAAAAAAAAGACCCCCAAAATTTGTAACGCAATTTCTCCTGAGTACGGAAATACCCCAGATGTTGGCGTAAAATGATCTACGGGCGCATAACAAGGCTCAAGAGTGATCGTGAAACCCCTGTGGGGTATTAAGGCTCACTTTATTCCTTGTTACGTTCCTCAAGGGGTCTAGTTTCCAAATTGGTATGCCATGTAGGGGATTTTTGCTGTTCTGGCACCACAGGGGCTTCCTAAATGCGACATGCCCCCCGAGCAAAATTTGCTCTCAAAAAGCCAAATATGACTCCTTCTCTTCTGAGCATTATAGTTCACCCGTAGTGCACTTCAGGTCAACTTATGGGGTACCTCCATACTCAGAAGAGATGGGGTTACAAATTTTGGGGGGTCATTTCTGCTATTAACCCTTGCAAAAATGTGAGATTTGGGGGGAAACACAAAATGTTTCCAAAATGGTATGGCATGTGTTTTTTTTTTTGCTGTTCTGGCACCATAGGGGCTTCCTAAATGCAACATGCCCCCCAAAAACCATTTCAGAAAAATGTACTCTCCAAAATCCCCTTGTCGCTCCTTCGCTTCTGAGCCCTCTACTGTTCCCGCCGAAAACTTTACATAGACATATGAGGTATGTGCTTACTCGAGAGAAATTGGACTACAAATACAAGTATACATTTTCTCCTTTTACCCCTTGTAAAAATTCAAAAATTGGGTCTACAAGAACATGCAAGTGTAAAAAATGAAGATTGTGAATTTTCTCCTTCACTTTGCTGCTATTCCTGTGAAACACCTAAAGGGTTAAAACGCTGACTGAATGTCATTTTGAAAACTTTGGGGGGTGCAGTTTTTATAATGGGGTCATTTGTGGGGTATTTCGAAGATGAAGACCCTTCAAATCCACTTCAAACCTGAACTGGTCCCTGAAAAATAGTGAGTGTGAAAATTTTGTGAAAAATTGGAAAATTGATGCTGAACTTTGAAGCCATCTGGTGTCTTCCAAAAGTAAAAACTTGTCAATTTTATGATGCAAACATAAAGTAGACATATTGTATATGTGAATAAAAAAAATGGATTTGGAATATCCATTTTTCTTACAAGCAGAGAGCTTCAAAGTTAGAAAAATGCTAAATTTTCAATTTTTTCATCAAATTTTGGGATTTTTCACCAAGAAAGGATGCAAGTTACCACAAAAATTTACCACCATGTTAAAGTAGAATATGTCACGAAAAAACATTCTCGGAATCAGAATGATAACTAAAAGCATTCCAGAAAAAAAAGCATAGTTCTTTCTTCTGTACCAGGGAAGAAAGTGGTCAGTCAGAAACTCCACATACTTTGCAGAGGTCATGTTTACAGCTTCGGGGACCCTAAAGGGGCCAACCAGCTCTCTTCCCATGATTCCGGCCCAAAACATGACTCCACCACTGCCTTGCTGACGTCGCAGCCTTGTTGGAAAAGGGTGGCCGTCCACCAACTATCCACTACTCCATCCAGGGTTGCACAGCACGCATCAGTGAACAGGACTGTTTGAAAATTAGAATTCATGTATTTTTCTGCCCATTGCAGCCATTTCTGCTTGTGAGCATTGGTTAGTGGTGGCTGAATAGAAGTTTTTTGCACAGTTGCAAGACACTGGAGGACTCTACACCTTGATGTCTGTGGGACTCCAGAGGCACCAGCAGCTTCAAATATCTGTTTGCTGCTGTGTAATGGTATTTTAGCAGCTGCTCTCTTGATCCGATGCATGTCTCTGGCAGAAATCTTCTCCAATTTGCCTTTATCTGCACAAACCTGTTTGAGCTCTGAATCAGCCACAAATCTCTTAATAGTGCGATGATCACGCTTAAGTTTTCGTGAAATATCTAATGTTTTCATACGTCATCCAAAGCATTGAATTATTTCACTCTTTTCAGCAGCAGAGAGATCCTTTTTCTTCCCCATATTGCTTAAGAATGGTGCTCTGATTAAAAAGTGGAACACCCACCTTTAGTAGTTTTTCCTAAAATTAGGCTCACTTGGCAATCTAATTATCTCAGGTGTCAGAGATTGTTTTCAGTTGTTTAAAGAGCCCTCAGACAAAAGGTCATCCATGAGTTAAACTGAAAAACATTGAATCTTTGTAACACTTCAATATCATTTGCATAATGATTTGGAACAGGGTGTACTTCATTTATCTTTATAAGGGTTTTGTATATTGGACTGTAACAATATTTTTTACTTTTCATTGTCCCAGGTTTATCAAACTCTCCCACAGCAACCAACCACAGTTCAGCTTTCCTATCTTAGGGCTCGTTCACACAAGCGTAGTTTGTTTCAAACGTGCAGCGGGTTTCCCGATGTGTATCTGACCGGGGCTGGCTCTCTGCAGCTGATTTTCAGCAGCGGAATGTCCACTGCAGAAAATCCGCAGCAGACCCCAATTGAAACAAAATATGCTCGTGTGAACAAGCCCTTAGGATGCATTCACACGTGCATATTTTTGCTGCAGATTGGCTGCCGCAAATTTTGCTGCCCACTGACTTCAATGGGTATCAAAATCTGCTAAGCAAATCTGCAGCAGAAAATATGCACGTGTGAACACACCCTGAGGGCTCGACACGAGTGGATTTCTTTTCAAACTCACAGCGGATCTCCCACTGAGAGTTTGAAAAGGGGTGGTGTCTCTGTGCGCTACCCGCAGCAGATTATGCTTACAATGCTGATAGCCTTAAAGCCACTGTCAAGCATAGCAGGGATTCTTGTATGGTTTAGAGTGCAATTTCATGACTGAGAGTGGAGTCTGATGTCCCCCACTACCCCAACTTATATCTCACTCGCTGTGGGTCTCAGGTCGGATGAACAACTTTTGACATGCAACATGTCAAAAGTTGTTTTTAATGATAATAATGTTTCAAATAATTTTTTTTTTGACCTTTCAGAATGAAGCCATAATGGCCTTTAAAGGCCAATTATAAGCAAAATAAAGGTTTGTCAGAGCACTCGTACCTAATAACTGGCCCCGGCAAAAGACCCACCCACATTGACGATTAAGGAAAAACTTAAACGGGTATTCCAGGCCAAAACGTTATTTTATATATCAACTAGCTCCGGAAAGTTAAACAGATTTGTAAATTACTTCTATTAAAAAATCTTAATCCTTCCAGTAGTTATTAGCTTCTGAAGTTGAGTTGTTGTTTTCTGTATAACTGCTTTCTGATGACTCACGTCCCGGGGATATTCTCCCATCATGCACAGCTCCCGGGACGTGACATCATCATTGAGCAGTTAGACAGAAAACTTCAGAAGCTAATAACTATTGGAAGGATTAAGATTTTTTAATAGAAGTAATTTACAAATCTGTTTAACTTTTCGGAGCTAGTTGATATATATAAAAAAAGGTTTTGCCTGGAATACCCCTTTAACCCCTTAAGGACCCTTGACGTACGCGTACGTCATGACAACCTGGTACTTAAGGACCCATGACGTACGCGTACGTCATGGAGAATTCCGGCCCCTGCCGCGCACCGGGCGGTGATCGGAAGCGGATGCCTGCTGAAATGCTTCAGCAGGCCTCCAGGGCAAACGCCAAGGGGGGCCATGTAGGCCCTCCATGTCGGCGATCGTCGCAAATCGCAAGGGAAATCGCACCTGCCATCTGCGGCGATACCGGGCTGATCGGGTCTCTGGGACCCGACCGCCTGGTAATTTTGCATGATCCCGGTTGTCACAGACAGCCAGGACCATGCTGAAGGCTAGGAGCGAGGTGGCAAGCCTGCTACCTCCTCCTATCCCCTGCGATCCGTCGGTTAGCTAACCCACCAATTGCAGGGGGGGGGGGGGGGGGGCGGCGGTTACTTCCTCCCGCCCTGCCCGGCCCCTGGAAGTCCGGAGAGGACGGGAGGAAGACCGGAGGACGCGGCGGGGGACGGGGGAGTGCTGGGGCCCGGCCCCGGTACTTACCTCGTCCCTGAAGACCCAGATCCCGGCGATGAAGACGGCGGTGGCGACAGGTGAGTTCCTCTACACCCGCGTTCAGGCTCTTCACAGCAATGCACGTCGCCGTAAAGCGACATGCATTGCTGTAATGGGACCCTGTATACTACAACTCCCAGCATGCCCAGACAGCCCTTGGCGTCTGGGCATGCTGGGAGTTGCAGTTTTGAAACATCTGGAGGTCCACAGTTTGGAGACCACTGTGCCCTTCCAGATGTTGCAGAACTACATACCCTTACTGTCCAGGCATGCTGGGAGTTGTAGTTCTGTAACATCTGGCCCTTCAGATGTTGCAGAACTACAACTCCCAGCATGCCTGGACAGTTTTGGCATACTGGGAGTTGTAGTTTTGCAACATCTGGAAGGGCACAGATTGGGAACCACTGTATAAGTGGTCTGCAAACTGTAGTCCTCCAGATGTTGAAAAACTACAACTCCAAGCATGATGGGAGTTTTAGTTCGGCAACATCTGGCTCTAAAGATGTTGCCGAACTACTACTTCCAGCATGCCTGAGAATGTTTGGGAGTAGTGGCTTTGCATCAACTGGAGGCACACTGGTTGGGAAACATTGTCTGTTTCCTAACTCAGTGTTTCCCAACCCGTGTGCCTCCAGCTGTTGCAAAACTATAACTACCAGCATGCACTGTTAGACTGTGCATGCTGGGAGTTGTAGCTTTGCAACAGCTGGAGGTCCCCCCCTTACAGTGAGTATCAGGCTGCAAGTTTGCGATGCAGCAAATTTTGCGCGGCAGCTCAAACTCGCAGCAGGAAACTCGCTGTAACTCCCCGCCCGTGTGACTGTACCCTAAAAACACTACACTAACACAAAATAAAATGAAAAGTAAAAAACACTACATATACACATACCCCTACACAGCCCCCCTTCCCTCCCCAATAAAAATGAAAAATGTCTGGTACGCCACTGTTTCCAAAATGGAGTCTCCTGCTGTTGCAAAACAACAACTCCCAGTATTGCCGGACAGCCGTTGACTGTCCAAGCATGCTGGGAGTTTTGCAACAGCTGGAGGCACCCTGTTTGGGAATCACTGGCATAGAATACCCCTATATCCACCCCTATGCAAATCCCTAATTCAGGCCTCAAATGCGCAAGGCAACAGTTTAGGGACACATATGGGGTAACGCCGTAATCTGGAGAAATTGCTTAACAAATTTGGGGGGGGGCTTTTTCTCCTTTTACCCCTTATGAAAAGGTGAAGTTGGAGTCTACACCAGCATGTTAGTGTAAAAAAATAAATTTTTTACACTAACATGCTGGTGTTGCCCTATACTTTTCTTTTGACAAATGCAAAAAAAACAAAACCCCACATGTGACCCCATTTCAGAAACTACACCCCTCACGGAATGTAATGAGGGGTACTGTAAGAATTTACCCCCCACTAGTGTCTGACAGATCTTTGGAACAGTGGGCTGTGCAAATTCATAATTTTGTACAGCCCACTGTTCCAAAGATCTGACAGACAACAGTGGGGGGTAAATGCTCACTGTACCCCTTATTACGTTCCTCAAGGGGTCTAGTTTCCAAAATGGTATGCCATGTTGGGGTTATATTGCTGTGCTGGCACCATGGGGACTTCCTAAATGCGACATGCCCCCCGAGCAAAATTTGCTCTCAAAAAGCCAAATATGACTCCTTTTCTGAGCATTGTAGTTCGCCCGTATTGCAATACAGGTCAACTTATGGGATACCTCCATACTCAGAAGAGATGGGGTTACAAATTTTGGGGGGTATTTTCTGCTATTAACCCTTGCAAAAATGTGAAATTTGGGGGGGGGAAACACACATTTTAGTGAATTTTTTTCATTTTTTTTTTTCATTTTTTACGTATGCAAAAGTCGTGAAACCCCTGTAGGATATTAAGGCTCACTTTATTCCTTATTACGTTCCTCAAGGGGTCTAGTTTCCAAAATGGTATGCCATGTGGGTATTTTTTGCTGTCCTGGCACCATAGGGGCTTCCTAAATGCGACATGCCCCCGAGCAAAATTTGCTCTCAAAAAGCCAAATATGACTCATCCACTTCTGATTATTGTAGTTCGCCCTTAGTGCTCTTCAGGTCAACTTATGGGGTACCTCCATACTCAGAAGAGATGGGGTTACAAATTTTGGGGGTATTTTCTGCTATTAACCCTTGCAAAAATGTGAAATTTGCGGGGAAACACATTTTTGTGAAATTTATATATTTTTTTTTACATATGCAAAAGTCGTGAAACACCTGTGGGGTATTAAGGCTCACTTTATTCCTTGTTACGTTCCTCAACGGGTCTAGTTTCCAAAATGGTATGCCATGTGTTTTTTTTTTTTTTGCTGTTCTGGCACCATAGGGGCTTCCTAAATGCAACATGCCCTCCAAAAACCATTTCAGAAAAACGTACTCTCCAAAATCCCCTTGTTTCTCCTTCGCTTCTGAGCCCTCTACTGCGCCCGCCGAACACTTTACATAGACATATGAGGTATGTGCTTACTCGAGAGAAATTGGGCTACAAATATAAGTATACATTTTCTCCTTTTACCCCTTGTAAAAATTCACTGAACATTGCTGAACTTTGAAGCCCTCTGGTGTCTTCCAAAAGTAAAAACACGTCAATTTTATGATGCAAACATAAAGTGAACATATTGTATATGTGAATAAAAAATTTTTTGGGGGGAATATCCATTTTCCTTACAAGCAGAGAGCTTCAAAGTTCAAATTTTTTTTCAAATTTTTCATCAAATTTTGGGATTTTTCACCAAGAAAGGATGCAAGTATCGACAAAATTTTACCACTATGTTAAAGTAGAATATGTCACGAAAAAACAATCTCGGAATCAGAATGATAAGTAAAAGCATTCCAGAGTTATTAATGTTTAAAGTGACAGTGGTCAGATGTGCAAAAAATGGTCGGGTCCTAAGGTGTAAAATGGCTGGGTCCTTAAGGAGTTAAATGTCAACTAAACGGATTATTTAAACAGGACAAAAAAAAATATCGCTAGTTGGCCTCACATCACCCCCATGAAAATAGGAGGTGTGCCTTCGACCAGGGCCGGATCATCATTGGCGCTCATGGAGCACCTGCTCCGTGCCCCGTGCCCGCAAGGGCCACGTCACATTCGGGACATCCCTGCAAGGCTGCTCAGTAGCGGATCGGGGCCCCCCGATAGCCAGGCTGCGGCCACTTTAAAACCGTGACCAGTGGCAGCTCCTGTGGGCCTGCCCCGGACTCCTCCTGCTTTTTCAATATTTCATATTTCCTTACCTGGCCGCGCTCGGCAGGCTCAGGTGATGCGTCGGGTCATGTGGGCTGTGACGAGTGACTTCTATTGCGGCTCCTCTGCACAACGTCAGGGGCGTCACTCATCATTTCCTGCAGGGCACAGTTTTCTTCATTGCACCCCAGCGCTGCAGGAAATGACGAGTGACGTCCCTGACGCTGTGCAGAGGAGCCACAGGAGACGTCACTCTCACAGCCCACAAGACCCGACGCATCACCTGAGCCTGCCGAGCGCGGCCAGGTAAGGAAATATGAAAAATAGAAAAAGGAGGAAGAGGGGGGAGCAATGAAGGGGGGAATTATTGGCAGGGGTGGAATGATGAGCGGGGGGGGGGTAATGATAAGCAGGAGGGGGGGTTAATGATGAGCAGGGGGAGAATGATGAGCAGGGGAAAGGAGACGGGGGGGGGGTAATGATAAGCAGGAGGGGGGGTTAATGATAAGCAGGAGGGGGGGTTAATGATAAGCAGGAGGGGGGGTTAATGATGAGCAGGGGGGGTAATAATCAGCAGGGGGGGTAATAATCAGCAGGGGGGGGGTAATAATGAGCAGGGGGAGAATGATGAGCAGGGGGAGAATGATGAGCAGGGGGAGAATGATGAGCAGGGGGAGAATGATGAGCAGGGGGAGAATGATGAGCAGGCGGAGAATGATGAGCAGGCGGAGAATGATGAGCAGGCGGAGAATGATGAGCAGGCGGAGAATGATGAACAGGGGGGGGATAATGATGAGCAGGGGGGGATAATGATGAGCAGGGGGGGATAATGATGAGCAAGGGGGGGGATAATGATGAGCAGGGGGGGGATAATGATGAGCAGGGGGGGTAACTATGAGCAGGGGGGTAACGATGAGCAGGGGGGGTAATGATGAGCAGGGGGGGTAATGATGAGCAGGGGGGGTAATGATGAGCGGGGGGGGTAATGATGAGCGGGGGGGGTAATGATGAGCGGGGGGGGTAATGATGAGCGGGGGGGTAATAATGAGCAGTGGGGGTAATAATGAGCAGGGGGGGTAATGATGAGCGGGGGGGTAATAATGAGCAGTGGGGGTAATAATGAGCAGGGGGAGAATGATGAGCAGGGTGAGAATGATGAGCAGGGTGAGAATGATGAGCAGGGGGAGAATGATGAGCAGGGGGAGAATGATGAGCAGGGGGAGAATGATGAGCAGGGGGAGTATGATGAACAGGGGGAGTATGATGAACAGGGGGAGTATGATGAACAGGGGGAGTATGATGAACAGGGGGGGGTAGTGATGAGCAGGGGGAGAATGATGAGCAGGGGGAGAATGATGAGCAGGGGAAAGGAGACGGGGGGGGGGGGTTAAATATGGCACAGAGGCTGAGGATCAAGGGGAATCAAAGTTGGGGGGATGATGAGGCATATAGTTCAGAGCTATAGTCATTTATTTTACATTTATTTTTTTTCTCCTCAAATTTTCCTGTGAAAATGAGGGTACGTGTTATATGCCAGTGCATGTTATACGCAGATAAATACTGTAATTCCCCCTCCCCCCCCCCCCCCCTCACATTCAGCAGGACATCCCTGTGTCCTGAAAGATCTTTTCGGACACAAGGATGTCCCGGTTACCTTTCCGTGGCCCCGCAATGACTTTAAAAACGCAGGTAGGTAGTGCACGCAGGGACATCACTGATGTCCCGTGCGTGCGCCCATAGGAGCGGAGCAACGAGGATGCACGAATGGTAAGTTACCTACACGTCATCTTCAGTGCTCCGACCACCGCTCCTCCGGTCCCAGGACCTGCTGCTTTGGCCCCTAGGCCATTGCAGTAGATCATGACCCCGGACCAGAGGAGCGATGGTCGGAGCACTGAAGTGGAGCAGTAAACAGACATACAGTCTCCAGCCATACACTGTATATGACTGGAGGCTGTATGTCTGTGGGAGGACACTGCCAACGTAATGTGGGGGGACTACAACCTAATGTGGGGGGACTACAACCTAATGTGGGGGGACTACAACCTAATGTGGGGGGACTACAACCTAATGTGGGGGAACTACAACCTAATGAAGTGCTCCGTCTTCCAAGCAGTCTTAATCTGGCCCTGCCTTCGACACGTGTTTGTGCGGCCCTGTCTGCATGCCCATAAAGCCATGCAAATTCTTGTTAAGCACTAGATCAGCGCTCATTTACAGGTGTAGGTCAGTCTGTATAAAAGGGTTCTAATTTAATCATAGTGCATGCAAAAATGAACCACAAAACTTCTTACTTTACTTTCTCCATGGCGGACTGGGTATTGATTAGCCCTAGGATACACAATGTAATGGAGACAGGAATCCTTTTCATGGCTAGCTCATGTCGCAGTGAGCCAAAGAAACCGTCCAGGGCAAACTTTGTTGCACCATATGATGTGGTGTATGGTGTTGCAATTTTACCTAAAGAAACACATAAATTTAAAATTCAATTATTGAAGAACATTATGACAACTGGATCAAAGAAATCAGAAATCAGTGTAAAATAATTCTTGTAAACTACTTAGCAGTTGTCATAGCATACTTTACATAATTTTCATAGAATTGTACTAAATACAATAAGACCGCCAAACAAAAAAAATCCAGTGGTTGTGCAGCTGGGGATGAGTGTCCTTCATAGGAAAACCCTTTAGAGGCTATGTAGACCTTTATGCCAATTTTTTCCCCAATACATCTAAGGCTGCTTTCACACTATAAAAATTCATCCGTTACAAACGTCCGTCACAAAACCCATGTTAAACAGCCGTTAAACAATCCCATTCAAGTCTATGGGATTTTTTTATATTTTTTTTTATAGCCCCTCCTGAATAACGGCTGTTATTTGTGACGAGAGAAATAACGAGACATGCACACATTTTTCGCCCGTCACAAGAAACACAAAAAAATACACTTTTGACATGCTGCCCAGACATGTCCAATGTTTTAATCGCACCATGTGTCATTCACAGCGGATTTCTACTTATAGGCTTAGGAAGTTTGCAGCATCGTGTTCCACTTTATGGCAACACAGCAAGTTATTTTCATTTAAAAATATTAATAAAACTTTTAACATTTGTGGCAATAACATAAAGGCCGCTCACTGTTAATGCTTTATCTGCATTAGCACTCCTTACATTAAACTATTTAATAGGGGATAATGCTGGGGCGATGTACAATAAGGGCAGAGCTTAGTGTCAGGGCTGTGGAGTCGGAGTTGAGGAGTCGTAGTCGGAATAAATTTTGGGTTCCTGGAGTTGTCAAACAATGCACCGACTCAGACTCCTACTAAATTTAGATTGGAATAAAAAACAAACAAAAAAAGCATGTTCAAATGTCCCAATTCACAAAAAGTTTTATAATTAATGACTTCTCTACTGTAAGAATAAAGATCAAAGGATAGGGGATAAGTTGTCAGATCGCCGGGGTCCCGCTGCTGGTGACCCCCGGGATCGCCTCTGCGGCACTGCGCTATCATTACTGCACACAGCGAGTTCGCTCTGTGCGTAATGACGGGCGATACAGGGGCCGGAGCATCGTTACGTCACGGCTCAGCGCCTCATGACGTCACGGCCCGCCCCTTCAATACAAGTCTACGGGAGGGGGCACGGCGGTCGTCATGACGTCACGCTGCTCCGTCCCCAGTATCGCCCGTCATTACGCACAGAGAAAACTCGCTCTGTGTAGTAATTAAAGCGCGGTGCCGCAGCGGCGATCCCGAGGGTCCCCAGCAGCGGGACCCCGGCGATCTGACATCTTATCCCCTATCCATTGGATAGGGGATAAGATGTCTAGGGGCGGAGTACCCCTTTAAACATGACTATGGGATTCTACTAGGGAAATCATCTTTTATAATAAATGCCCCTTGCTGTATCCTCTCACTGTCCTATCTTCAGCAGCAGATCAGCACACAAACTGTTGGCTTCCCAACCAGTAGTCCTGTGGTAATGACATGTATGTTTCCTTTCTTTCCTTCAAGGAATGTATAAAATACATTTGCATATTAATACAGAGGAGTCGGAGTTGGGGAGTCGGAGTCGGAAGTACAAAAAACTCCGGAGTCGGAACATTTATCTACCGACTCCACAGCCCTGCTTAGTGTATGTGCATTGATGGAATCACAGCTACTAAAGAGGAATTGTTTGGCCACAAATACTTTATAAATACAATTATGATAATTCAGACACTTATGTGTTTTAAGTGTTTAATATGTCCGTCTATATACATATAGTCACAGATCCAGGATTATTGAATCATCTAGCTGCCATATTCTTTTCATTAAAAGGTCTATAAAAGATTGTTGTGTATTACAATAACAGCTCAACCTATCAAACCATGAACTCCTGTGGTATCTAAAGGCAGAAGAATTGATACACACTTGACACTGCCACAAAGTTATCTAGAGCAAACATTGTTCAGTCAAAAATAATTTCTTTCAATAAATAAAAAAGCTAATAAAATAAAAAAAATTGCCCATTTTGGGGGCCTGTCCCCCTTCCTCAATTTTGATCAAATTGTGTTACCCATCCATTAACAATACAAGATTTACTCTGGGCGTCTGTATGATCTTGCTATAAAATATCTTGCTCTTAAAACCAACCTTAACCCGTTAAGGACGTCGGGCGTATCCATACGCCCCCGTTTTAAAGTCCTTAAAGGGAACCAATCATCAGATTTTACCCTATATAAAGCTTGGCAAAGCGTTATATAGGGTAAAATTGTTGTCCTCACCATCCCCCGGGGATGCTCCTGCCCCCAGGGATGGTGAAGATATGAAGTTATAAACTAGTCACTGCCGTAAGTAGTCACCTGGGCGGGAGCTCTTCTCATCCACTCCCGTTCTTCGGCCGGCAGCAACGCCCCCTCTGCTTGATTGATGGGCCGCGTCATCACTCTGCTCCGTCTGTTCAGTGAGCCCATCAATCAAGCGGAGGGGGCGTCGCTCCCAGCGGAAGAACGGGAATAGGTGAGAGGAGCTCCCCGCCCAGGTGACTACTTACGGCGGCGGCGACTAGTTTATAACTTCATATCTTCACCATCCCTGGGGGCAGGAGCATCCCCCGGGGATGGTGAGGAGAACAATTTTACCCTATATAACGCTTTGCCAAGCATTATATAGGGTAAAATCCGATGATTGGTTCCCTTTAAGGACTGAGGGCGCATGGATACGCCTGTGGGAATTCCGGACCCTGCCGCTAGCCAGTTGGGGACCGGACCGGGATGCCTGCTGAAATCATTCAGCAGGCATCCCGGCACATATCCGAGGGGGGTCCTGAGACACCCCCCCATGTCGGCGATCGGTGAAAATCGCATGTCAATTCAGACATGCGATTTTCTCCAATTCCGGGCTGATCGGGTCTCTGGTGACCCGATCACCCGGAAAATAGGGATGATCGGAGTTGTCAGTGACAGCCCCGATCATCCTAAGGGATAGGGGCGAGGTCGCAGTGCTGTGATCTCCTCCTATCCCCTGCCATTAGTCAGAACTGAGTTCTGACCAATGGTCGCACAGGACAGGGGGTTGCCATGGAAACCCCCCGTTCTGCCCATCCCTGGATGTCGGGCAGAACGGGGGGAGAAGATGGCCTGTACCTGGAGGAGAAGATGCGTGGGGCCCGGCGGTCATCGCAGACATCCACCTGAGATCATGGCTCAGGTAGGGAATCATCGGTTGGGGGGGGGGGGGGGGAGAAATGAAAGGGAAAGTAAAGTGATCTTTACTGTGGCAACCACTAGGAACATTTTTGCAACATCTGGAGGGTCACAGTTTGGAGACCACTGTTACAGTGGTGCCCAAACGGCAGCCCTCCAGATGTTGCCAAACTACAACTCTCAGCATGCCAAGACTGCCCAGGCATGCTGGGAGTTGTAGTTCTGTAACATCTGTCCCTTCAGATTTTGCAATTTTCATGAAATTTTTGAAAATTGCTGCTCTACTTTGAAGCACTCTAAGTTTTTCAAAAAGTAAAAATATGTCCATTTTATGATGCCAACATAAAGTGGACATATTGTATTTGTGAATAAAAATAAAATTTTATTGGAATATCCATTTTCCTTACAAGCAGAGAGCTTCAAAGTGAGAAAAATGCAACATTTTCAAAATTTTTATGAAATTTGGGGATTTTTCACCAAGAAAGGATGCAAGTAACGCTGAAAATTTACCACCAAAATAAAGTACAATATGTCACGAAAAAACAATCTCAGAATCAGAATATTCGGTGAAAGCATCTTAGAGTTATTAATGCTTAAAGTGACGGTGGTCAGAATTGCGAAAAAGGGCTCAGACCTTAAGGTGAAAAAGGGCTCAGTCCTTAAAGGGTTAAGCAGATGGGAGTAGTGCATAACCAAAAGGGAGCATCCCACTTAATTAACATTTATCACCTGTGGGGTGCTAAGGCTCACTGTACTCCTTGTTACGTTCCTTGAGGGGTTCAGTTTCCAAAATAGTATACCATGTATTTTTTTTTTTGCTGTTCTGGCACCATAGGGGCTTCCTAAATGCGATATGCCCACCCCATTTCAGCAAAATTTGCAAACGTGATTCCTTCTCTTCTGAGCATTGTAGTGCGCCCGCCATGCACTTGACATCCACACATGGGGTATTTCCATACTCAGAAAAGATGGGGTTACACATTTTGGGGGGGCATTTCTCCTATTACCCCTTGTAAAAATGTAAAGTTTGGGGAAAAAAATGCATTTTAGTGAAGAAATAAAATAAAAAATCATTTACACGTCCAAAGTCATCAAACACCTGTGGGGTGTTAAGGCTCACTGTATCCCTTGTTACATTCCTTGAGGGGTGTAGTTTCCAAAATAGTATGCAACGTGGTTTTTTTTTTTGTGCTGTTCTGGCACCTTAGGGACTTCCTAAATGGGACATGCCCCCCCAAAAACCATTTCACCAAAATTTGCTTTCCAAAAGCCAAATGTGACTCCTTCTCTTCTGAGCATTATAGTGCGCCCAAAGTGCACTTGACGTCACACATGGGTTATTTCCATACTCATAAGAGATGGGGTTACAAATTTTGGGGGGAATTTTCTCCTATTACCCCTTGTAAAAATTTTAAATTTGGGGGAAAATTAGCATTTTAGTGAAAAAAAAAAAATTTACACATCCAACTTTAACGAAAAGTGGTCAAACACCTGTGGGGTGTTAAGGATCACTGTACCCCTTGTTACGTTCCTTGAGGGGTGTAGTTTCCAAAATAGTATGCCATGTGTTTTTTTTTTTTTTTGCTGTTCTGGCACCATAGGGACTTCTTAAATGTGACATGCCCCCCAAAAACCATTTCAGAAAAACTCACTTTCCAAAATCCCACTGTTGCTCCTTCCCTTCTGAGCTCTCTAGTGCACCCGCCGAATACTTAACATACAAATATGAGGCATTTCCATACTCGAGAGAAATTGGGTTACACATTTTAGGAAGATTTCTCTCCTTTTACCCCTTGTAAAAATTCAAAAACTGGGTCTACAAGAACATGCGAGTGTAAAAAATGAAGATTTGAAATTTTCTCCTTCAATTTGCTGCTATTCCTGTGAAACACCTAAAGGGTTAACAAACCTTCTGAATGTCATTTTGAATACTTTGAGGGGTGCATTTTATAATGAGGTAATTTATGGGGTATTTCTAATAAGAAGACCCTTCAAATCCACTTCAAAACTGACCTGGTCCCTGAAAAGTTTTGTTTTGGAAAATGTTGTGAAAAATTGATGCTGAACTTTGAAGCCCTCTGATGTCTTCCAAAAGTAAAAACATGTCAACTTTATGATGCAAACATAAAGTAGACATATTGTATATGTGAATCAATATATTATTTATTCGGTATGTCTAATTTCCTTATAAGCAGAGAGTTTCAAAGTAAAAAAAATGATTTTTAAACCAAATTTCAACCAAGAAATGAGTTGTATCAACAACATTTTACCACTAACATAAAGTAGAATATGTCACGAAAAAACATTCTCAGAATCAGAAAAAAAAGGTAAAAGCATCCCAGAGTTATTAATGCTTAAAGTGACAGTGGTCAGATTTGCAAAAAATGGCCGGGTCCTACACTGAAAATTGGCAGGGTCCTTAAGGGGTTAAGGACACAGCTAGTGCTGGGCGGTAAACCGGTTCATACCGAATACCGAAATTTTTTTCCTGCATGATATGAATTTTTCCCATACCGCAATACCAGTTGGAACCCCCCCCCCCCCCCCCCGCCTCGAATGAATGAATTATCAGCCGCAGAGACTGTCCCCACATCGGGGAACTAATCATATGTGACCCACGGGCACAGTTCTGCTTCTCCCCCCCCCCCCCAATGAATTGTCAGCCCAGCGCTGCGCTGTCCCCCACATCGAGGAACTAATCATATGTCACCCACGAGCACTGCTTCCCCCCCCCCCACAAATAATTATCAGCTGCTGCGCTGTACTGTACTCTCCTGTGCAAAAATTAACAAAATTAACTTTAACTCACCTTACAACATTCCTCGTTACCGGCCTCACGGTCCCTCCGCTGCGGTCCTGGGGATGGGAACGTCACAGAGCCGTAAGCCTATCACCGCCCGCAGGGATGTCCCGCCTCGGCCAGTGATAGGCTGAGCCCACTGTCATGTAAGGAGCTGGCTGGCTCCTTACATGACAATGCGCTCAGCCTATCATCGGCCGAGGCGGGACATCACTGCGGCCGGTCATAGGCTGAGCGCACTGTCATGTATGAAGCCGGCCGGCTCCTTACATGACAGTGGGCTCAGCCTATCATCGGCCGAGGCAGGACATCGCTTCGGCTGGTGATAGGCTGACGGCCCTTAGACGCTCCCATCCCCAGGACTGCAGCGGAGGGACCGTGAGGCCGGTAACGGGGATCGTCGGAAGGTGAGTTAAAGTTTATTTTGTTTATTTTTGCAGCCCGGGCACAGGAGAGTACAGTACAGCGCAGTGGCTGATAATTATTTGTGGGGGGGAGAGAAGCAGCGCTCGTGGGTGACGTATGATTAGTTCCCCGATTTGGGGGACAGCGCAGCGCCGGGCGCAAATACCATGATACACATTTTTGGTCATTCCACCCAGCTCTAGATACAGCCAATTTTATTTTAGCATTTTTTTTAGCATTTAGCATCTTATATTTTCATCCACAGACCCATATGATTGAAAAAAGTATGTTGTTTCTTTATCCTGTGTGTCAATACGATTAAAATGATACCCATGACTACATACTTTTCTAAATATTGTAGATAATTATTTCAAACTTTTTAACCAAATTAATACGTTTAAAATCCCTTTATTTCGTGACATCACGAATCGATCCCCTTGTGAGGTCACGCCCCCTCCCATAGACTTGCATTGCAACAATCAGACATCTTATCCCCTATCCTTTGGATAGGGGATGTCTTAGGGCCGGAGTACCCCTTTCATTTCCCCCCAGAGAAATATAATGCAGGTGCCTAAGTAGCTTTATCTGAACCAATCGCCTCCTCCTCACTATCCCTGCCTCATTTCTTGCCATATGATTCACTTGGTTCTCCATGGTCTCCCGCTGATGTCCATGCTGAATAACTTAGACTATGCAAGAAGTAGAAGCAAGTCTCATACACAAGCCCATGTATTTATCCTTCAATGACAAGTGAAATTATACATTGGGAAGCAATTAGGGTTATACCTACAAGGTCCAACTTTGATATTATGATTCTCAGTCTAGAACCCTCTAATAAAGAAACTATGGAAGATTAATAGCCTTTCATTTCGCACATGCAATGCTAGGGGTTTACATTTTACTAACAAGCATAGTCAGACTTTACACCCGAGATGAATATGATCTTATATAATGTCCATTAAGACTAAAGCTGGCTAAAGGGTGCATTCTCAATCGGTCATCTTCGATGAGTTAAAATCTTAATATACAGATCTACACTATTTGGTCCCACAAGTATATTCTCCTTCTTTAAACAGATGGGGAATATGAAGTTCTATAATAATTCAGAACCGCTGTAAAATCAGCCACCCCTGTGCAAATCACCAATTTAGGCCTCAAATGTACATAGTGCGCTCTCACTCCTGAGCATTGTTGTGCGCCCACAGAGCATTTTACGCCCACATATGCGGTATTTCCGTACTCAGGAGAAATTGTGTTACAAATTTTAGAGGTTTTTTTTCCCTTTTACCTCTTGTGAAAATAAAAATTATGGGGCAACACCAGCATGTTTATGTAAAAATTTTAATTTTTTTACACTAACAGGCTGGTGTAGACCCCAAGTTTAACTTTTCATAAGGGGTAAAAGGAGGCCAAATACCCCATATGTGGCCCTAAACTGTTTCCTTGAAATACGACAGGGCTCCGAAGTGAGAGAGCGCCTTGCGCATTTGAGGACTAAGTTAGGGATTGCATAGGAGTGGACATAAGGGTATTCTACGCCTGTGAGTCCCAAACAGGGTGCCTCTAGCTGTTGCTAAACTCCCAGCATGCCTGGACAGTCAGTGGCTGTCCGAAAATGCTGGGAGTTGTTGTTTTGCAACAGCTGAAGGCTCCGTTTTGGAAACACTGTCATACGATACATTTTTCATTTTTATTGGGGGGGGGGGGGGGGGGACAGTGTAAGGGGGTGTATATGTAGTGTTTTACCCTTTACTATGTGTTAGTGTAGTGTAGGGTTTTTAGAATACATTCTCACTGGCGGCGTTTTACGGTCAGTTTCCCGCTAGGAGTTTGCTCTGCAGCAGAAAATTTGCCGCAGCTCAAACTTGAAGCAGGAAACTCACTGTAAACCTGCAGGCTGTTTCAAAACTATAACTCCCAGCATGTACTGACAGACCGTGCATGCTGGGAGTTGTACTTTTACAACAGCTGGAGGCACACTGGTTGCAAAAAACCTTCAGTTAGGTTCTGTTACCTAACTCAGTATCTGCCAACCAGTTTGCCCCCAGTTGTTGAAAAACTACAACTCCCAGCATGTACTGATCGCCGAAGGGAGATGTAGTTATGCAAAAGCTGGAGGAACGCAACTACAACTCCCAGCATGCCGAGACAGCTGTTTGGGCATGCTGGGAGTTGTAGTTTAGCAAGATGTGAAGGGCCACAGTTTAGAGATCACTGCACAGTGATTTCAAAACTGCAGCCCTCCAGCTGTTGCAAAACTACAAATCCCAACATACCCAAACAGCTGTCCGGGCATGCTGGGAGTTGTAGTTTTGCAACATCTGGAAGGCTACAGTTTAGAGACCACTGTAGCCCTACAGATGTTGCTAGGCAACTTACCGGCTTCCGTAATCTGCACCAGGAAGCAAGCTGCACATCACCGCCCGCTGCCACCGCTGATTGTCGCCCTCTGCCACCTATGGTAAGTTACCTCCGGCGCTGGTCACCTACGGTTCCCCTGCTCTGCCCAGATTACCGTGGATGGGCAGAGCGGGGGAACTGAACTTTAACCCCCCGCCCCCGATCTGCTATTGGTTGGTCGCGTCTGACCCACCAATAGCAGGGATAGGAGGGATGGCACCTATTCCTTCAGGGGGATCCCCCTTATTTTCCGGTTCACCGGAGACCGGTGTGACGCGGAACCACCGCAAATTGGGGGTCTCATGACCCCCCTGGGCATTGGCACGGGATGCCTGCTGAATGATTTCAGCAGGCATCCCGTTCTGATATCCGCCTGGCAAGCTGCGGTGATCGGAAATGCAGAGGGCATACAGGTACGCCCTCCATCCTTAAGTGATAAGACGTGAGGGTGCCCCCAATAAGTTAAAGGAGTACTCTGGTGGAAAACATTATTTTTTTTTAAATCAACTTGTGCCAGAAAGTTAAACAGATTTGTAAATTACTTCTACTTTAAAATCTTAATCCTTCCAGTACTTAACAGCTGCTGTATGCTCCAGAAGTCATTTCCTGTCTGACCATAGTGCTCTCTGCTGACAACCCTGTCCAGAACTGTGGAACTGTCCAGAGTAGGAGCAAATCCCCATAGAAAACCTGCTCGCCTGCTCTGGACAGTTCCTGAAATGGACAAAGGTGTCAGCAGAGAGCACTGTGGTCAGACAGAAAGGAAATTCAAAAAGAAAAGAACTTCCTCTGTATTATACAGCAGCTGATAAGTACTGGAAGGGTTAAGATATTTAAATAGAAGTAATTTACAAACCTGTTTAACTTTCTGGAACCAGTTGATTAAAAAAATAAATAAATTTCACCAGAGTACCCCTTTAAACTTCAGAAGGAAGAAATCTGCCTCTCTAAAGCTACCAATAGTTATTAGTCATAGTTTCCTCCAAAAAAAGAGGAAACACCTGTTGACAGCTATGATTTTTGAAAATGTAAACATAATTTCAATCAGTCATCAAATATAAACATATGGTGGTGAATTTATGGGGGAGTTTTACACATCGATCTTAAAGGGGTAGTCCAGTGGTGAAAAACGTATCCCCTATATATATCGTTGAAAAATTATGCACATTGTAGTGCAAAAAAGCCACAAGTCAGAAGAGGCACAAGGGTGCATATCTTGTTTTGTGCAGTCCAAAGGCATCAGGTGTATGCTTTCCTGAATGGTCATCCATGTCTGGTCATTGTGCTGGTTTTTTATCCAGCTAGAAGCCAGGCACAATGTATTAATGTATGGCAACAGGAATTCCTAAACTAGACTTCTTTATGTCCTTTGGTCGTTTGCTTCAATGGCCTTATGCATAGTTTTTGGTTTGCACAAGTCAGGCTTGAGCCCCTACAGCTGGTGTTCCCTCACAAACACCAGGAATGTCCAAGCTGTAGGAGTAGGAGCGTCCAAAACTAATCTTCTCCAAAAGAGGCACAGGAAAAAAGTAGGTCATGGATTGGCCTGCAAAGTTATGTTAGGCAGTTTATAGAGTCCAGCACTCGCAGTCACACATAGAAGAGTCAGGGATGTGGGAATCCTATCGCCCGACGCCCGGGACAAGTAGTTTTGGGTGCCGGGCAGGTGAATTTTTCATAGATTTAGCCCTGTATCGGGCTAGCAGGGCCGGACTGACTTAGGAAATCTCACCTCACACCCGCGCTCAGGGTGTATGGAGGGGGCGGCGGCCCCCAGCTGATTTCAGTAGCCGGGGGCCGCTGCTCAGAGAACACACCCCGTGCCCCAGTCTGTCTTCCTTCACACACAGAAATCCTCCCAGTGCAGTGCAGTCTGTCCTCCTTCACACACAGAAATCCTCCCCGTGCAGTGCAGTCTGTCCTCCTCACACACAGAAATCCTCCACAGCCCCATGCAGAGCAGTCTATCCTCCTCACACACAGAAATCCTCCCCGTGCAGTGCAGCACAGATGCCCTCTCTCCCCTCCCCCGCTCTGTTTTCCCCGTGCAAACTTGCAGCCTCTCCGTCTTAGATGAGGTCCTGTGGAGACAGATCAGGGGGAGAGGGAGGGGAGGAGCTGTGTACAGAGCTGTGTTCGTCCTCGCTCTCCCCCTGCTTCCTGTGTAATGTAGAAGCAAGTGAGTGTGAAGCTCAGGTCAGGAGGCCGAGCATGCAGGCGGCGGGAAGGGTGGTTGTATATGTACGCAATGTATAATTAGGGGGGAGGGTGTATCAGCAGCGGGTGTATGTATGATGGGTGTATGTGTATGGTGTATATATGATGTGTGTATGATGTCTGTGTATATATGATGTGTGTATGATGTCTGTGTATGTAATGTATGATGGGGAAGCAGCGGTGGGTGTATGTATGATGTGTCTGTATGTATGATGTATGTATGTAATGCATAATATAGGGGGCAGTGGCCGGTGTATGTATATGTATGATGTGTCTGTATGATGTGTGTGTGTGTGTGTTATGTACTGTATAATATAGGGGGCAGTGGCCGGTGTATGTATGTATGATGTATGTATATATCGTATAATATAGGGGGCAGTGGCCAGTGTATGTATGATGTTTCTATGTATGTATATACTGTATAATCTAGGGGGCAGTGGCCGGTGTATGTATATGTATGATGTGTCTGTATGATGTGTGTGTGTGTGTGTTATGTACTGTATAATATAGGGGGCAGTGGCCGGTGTATGTATGTATGATGTATGTATATATCGTATAATATAGGGGGCAGTGGCCAGTGTATGTATGATGTTTCTATGTATGTATATACTGTATAATCTAGGGGGCAGTGGCCGGTGTATGTATGTATGATGTATGTATATACTGTATAATATAGGGGGCAGTGGCCAGTGTATATATGTTCTGTACAGGGGCGGACTGACAAGTGCTGCTGCCAGTTGTGCTGTCTAATTTTTTATTTTTAGTGGCTTCTGGTCACCCGCACTAAATTGCACCCCCAGAATCCCACCCCCTTCATACTCACCCGCCGACCTAGAGCCCCACGGATGCACGCAAACACGCCCGAACCAAAACTACAACTCCCAGCATGTTGCACTGTAACCTAAACTGTAGAACTATAAAGTATAACATGCTGGGAGTTGAAGTTTTGGTTTGGGTCAGCTGCAGAGCCATAGGCTGCATCAGGGCATGCTGGGTGTTGTAGTTACTAACTGCAATTCCCTGTATTCCTTGACACAGCCTATGGCTCTGCAGCTGACACGGAACAAAACTACAACTCCCAGCATGTTACACAATAACCTTAACTATACTACTATACAGTGCAACATGCTGCAACACCCACACCACCATAGGCTGTATCAGGGCATGCTGGGTGTTGTAGTTATCTAGTAACTAAATGCAACTTCCAGGATTTTCTGACACATAAATTAGAGTAAATAAAATGCATCACACAAACTGGAGAAGCAGAAAATAGTGATTAAAATATTTTAAAAAGTGCGTATATATGTGAATAAGCCCCTTTCCTAATAAAACTTCTGATAATAAATGGTTCCGATAAAAACTACAGATCACGGCACATAAGATTACCCTCATACATCCCTGTATATGGAAACATTGGAGTTATAGGGGTCAGATGGGGGGCTTGCCTCGGGTGTAAAAGGAGCTAGCTACAGTTCTCCCGCCGCTAATAGCCTGGAATGCTGCGATCGCTGGGGCCGCTATTAAACCATTAGATCACCGCTGTCTAAGTTGACAGCAGTGTCTAAAGGGATCTTATATCCATCCCTGGTGGTCTAGTGGGGTGAATCGTACTATTTTGGTTGAAATTATTTTATCTACCAGGACAAGTGGATTTTCTTGAGGGACAAGTAGATTGTGTTCTGCTTTAGTCCCTTGGACAAGTAGTTGTTTTTTTCAAATTTCCACACCCCTGCAGTCTCATAGCAGAGTGGGGATATAACAGATTCCATTCCCACCATTGCAAGATTCCTTGCACATATTCATTCATTTCACTTTTTGGAGACCCAAACAAGTGAAAGACATTACTGGCAATGGTTATTTTATGTACTGTATGCTATTCTGTTCTGCTACAAAGTACTATATGTATGTCATTTTGTACTGTGTTGCAGCCAGCTCTGTGTCACAGTAAATCATGTTTGTATTTGATGACTGAATGAAATAGAGCAATTTTCAATTAATCCCAAAATAGTTGTCTACAGATGGGTGTCTCTCCCTTTTCGGGGGCTTCACTGGTAATGTTTAATGGGGTGGTCACTGACTTACAGAGTAGAAACTTTTTAAATAAAAGTTCTGGGTGCCAGTTTTTATGATGTCATTTTTTACATTATTTTTTTCTGAAGTTTTTCAGGTTTTATTAAGAAGCCTGTGCAAAGAACAGTAGAAAAAAATACAGCACCCTGCTTCTTAAGAAACACTCTACTAAAAATAAAATAAAAATAGCTTTCTATGTAATACAATTTGTGTTTAAATAACCCCTTAACCCCTTAAGGACGCAGCCCATTTGGGCCTTAACCCCTTAAGGATGGAGCCCATTTTCACCTCTAGGACAAAGCCCTTTTTTGCAAATCTGACCACTGTCACTTTAACCCCTTCAGGACGGAGCCCATTTTGGCCTTAAGGACCGGAGCGTTTTTTGCACATCTGACCACTGTCACTTTAAACATTAATAACTCTGGAATGCTTTTAGTTATCATTCTGATTCCGAGATTGTTTTTTCGTGACATATTCTACTTTAACATAGTGGTAAATTTTTGTCGATACTTGCATCCTTCCTTGGTGAAAAATCCGTAAATTTGATGAAAAATTTGAAAATTTAGCATTTTTCTAACTTTGAAGCTCTCTGCTTGTAAGGAAAATGGATATTACAAATACATTTTTTTTTGGTTCACATATACAATATGTCTACTTTATGTTTGCATCATAAAATTGACAAGTTTTTGCTTTTGGAAGACACCAGAGGGCTTCAACGGTCAGCAGCAATTTTCCGATTTTTCACAAAATTTTCAAACTCAGTATTTTTCAGGGACCAGTTCAGGTTTGAAGTGGATTTGAAGGGTCTTCATATTAGAAATACCCCATAAATGACCCCATTATAAAAACTACACCCCCCAAAGTATTCAAAATGACATTCAGTCAGCGTTTTAACCCTTTAGGTGTTTCACACGAATAGCAGCAAAGTGAAGGAGAAAATTCACAATCTTCATTTTTTACACTCACATGTTCTTGTAGACCCAATTTTTTAATTTTTACAAGGGGTAAAAGGACAAAATTTTTACTTGTATTTGTAGCCCAATTTCTCTCGAGTAAGCACATACCTCATATGTCTATGTAAAGTGTTCGGCGGGCGCAGTAGAGGGCTCAGAAGGGAAGGAGCGACAAGGGGATTTTGGAGAGTACGTTTTTCTGAAATGGTTTTTGGGGGGCATGTTACCTTTAGGAAGCCCTTATGGTGCCAGAACAGCAAAAAAACCCCACATGGCATACCATTTTGGAAACTAGACCCCTCGGGGAATGTAACATGGGATAAAGTGAACCTTAATACCCCACAGGTGTTTCACGACTTCTGCAAATGTAAAAAAAAAAAAAAAAAAATTTTACCTAAAATGCTTGTTTTCCCAAATTTTTTTTATTTTTAAAAAGGGTAATAGCAGAAAATACCCCTAAAAATTTGAAGCCCAATTTCTCCCGATTCAGAAAACACCCCATATGGGGGTAAAAAGTGCTCTGCTGGCGCACTACAGGTCTCGGAAGAGAAGGAGTCACATTTGGCTTTTTGAAAGCAAATTTTTCTCTGGGGGCATGCCGCATTTAGGAAGCCCCTATGGTGCCAGGATAGCAAAAAAAAAACCACATGGCATACCATTTTGGAAACTAGACCCCTCGGGGAACGTAACAAGGGGTTAAGTGAACCTTTATATCCCACAGGTGTTTCACGACTTTTGCATATGTAAAAAAAAAATTTTTTTTTTTACCTAAAATGCTTGTTTTCCCAAAAATTTTACATTTTTAAAAAGGGTAAAAGCAGAAAATACCCCCCAAAATTTGTAACACAATTTCTCCTGAGTACGGCGATACCCCATATGTGACCCTAAACTGTTGCCTTGAAATACGACAGGGCTCCAAAGTGAGAGCGCCATGCGCATTTGAGGCCTAAATTAGGGATTGCATAGGGGTGGACATAGGGGTATTCTACGCCAGTGATTCCCAAACAGGGTGCCTCCAGCTGTTGCAAAACTCCCAGCATGCCTGGACAGTCAACGGCTGTCCGACAATACTGGGAGTTGTTTTGCAACAGCTGGAGGCTCAGTTCTGGAAACAGTGGCGTACCAGACGTTTTTCATTTTTATTGGGGAGGGGAGGGGGGCTGTGTAGGGGTATGTGTATACGTAGTGTTTTTTACTTTTTATTTTATTTTTTGTGTTAGTGTAGTGTAGTGTTTTTAGGGTACAGTCACACGGGCGGGGGTTCACAGTAGTTTCTCGCTGGCAATTTGAGCTGCAGCAGAAAGTTTGCGGCAGCTCAAATTTGCAGCCAGATACTTACTGTAATCCTCCGCCCATGTGAGTGTACCCTGTACGTTCACATTGGGGGGGACATCCAGCTGTTGCATAACTACAACTCCCAGCATGCCCGTTGGCTGTCGGTGACTGCTGAGAGTTGCAGTTTTGCAACAGCTGTAGGCACACTGGTTATGTATCACTGAGTTTGTGACCTAACTCAGTGTTTCACAACCAGTGTGCCTCCAGCTGTTGCAAAACTACAACTCCCAGCATGTACGGTGCATGGTGTACGGTGACTGCTGAGAGTTGTAGTTTGCAACAGCTGGAGGCACACCGGTCGTGAAACACTGAGTTAGGTAAAAAGAAACTGAGTTTCACAACCAGTGTGCCTTCAGCTGTTGCAAAACTACAACTCTCAGCAGTCACCGACAGCCAACGGGCATGCTGGGAGTTGTAGTTATGCAACCAGCAGATGCACCACTACAACTCCCAGCATGCACTTTAGCTGTTTGTGCAAGCTGGGAGTTGTAGTTAGACAACAGCTGAAGGTACACTTTTCCATAGAAAGAATGTGCCTCCAGCTGTTGCAAAACCATAAGTCCCAGCATGCCCATAAGGGAATGCTGGGAGTTGTGGTGGTCTGCCTCCTGCTGTTGCATAACTACAGCTCCCAGCATGCCCTTTTTGCATGCTGGGAGCTGTTGCTAAGCAACAGCAGGAGGCTGTCACTCACCTCCAACGATCCAGCCGCACAGGTCAGTCCCTCGTCGTCTCCGCCGCCGCAGCTGCTCCTGGGGCCCCGATCCCAACAGGGGCGCCGGGGATCGGGGTCCCCAGCACCCGGGGTGCACGTCCCGCACCCGCTCACGTTCTCCAGAAGAGGGGCGGAGCGGGTGCGGGAGTGACACCCGCAGCAGGCGCCCTGATTGGTCGGCCGGTAATCCGGCCGACGAATCAGGGCGATCGTGAGGTGGCACCAGTGCCACCTCACCCCTGCAGGCTCTGGCTGTTCGGGGCCGTCAGAGACGGCCCCGAACAGCCAGTAATTCCGGGTCACCGGGTCACTGGAGACCCGATTGACCCGGAATCGCCGCAGATCGCTGGACTGAATTGTCATAATGACCCCCCTGGGCGATATGCCGGGATGCCTGCTGAACGATTTCAGCAGGCATCCGGCTCCGGTCCCCAACCGGCTAGCGGTGGGGGCCGGAATTCCCACGGGCGTATGGATATGCCCTCGGTCCTTAAGGACTCGGGATTCAGGGCGTATCCATACGCCCTATGTCCTGAAGAGGTTAAACATTAATAACTCTGGAATGCTTTTAGTTATCATTCCGATTTCGAGATTGTTTATTCGTGACATAATCTACTTTAACATGGTGGTAAATTTTTGTGGTAACTTGCATCCTTTCTTGGTGAAAAATCCCCAAATTTGATAAAAAAAATAAAAATTTTGCATTTTTTCTAACTTTGAAGCTCTCTGCTTGTAAGGAAAATGGATATTCCAAATAAATTTTTTTGGGATTCACATTTCCAATATGTCTACTTTATGATTGCATCATAAAATTGACGAGTCTTTACTTTTGGAAGACACCAGAGGGCTTCAAAGTACAGCAGCAATTTTCCAATTTTTCACAAAATTTTCAAACTCACAATTTTTCATGGACCAGTTCAGGTTTGAAGTGGATTTGAAGGGTCTTCATATTAGAAATACCCCATAAATGACCCCATTATAAAAACTGCACCCCCCAAAGTATTCAAAATGACATTCAGTAAATGTTTTAACCCTTTAGGTGTTTCACAGGAAAAGCAGCAAAGTGAAGGAGAAAATTCAAAATCTTCATTTTTTACACTCGCATGTTCTTGTAGACCCAATTTTTGAATTTTTACAAGGGGTAAAAGGAGAAAATGTATACTTGTATGTATAACCCAATTTCTCTCGAGTAAGGACATACCTCATGTGCCTATGTAAAGTGTTCGGCGGGCGCAGTAGAGGGCTCAGAAGCGAAGGAGCGACAAGGGGATTTTAGAGAGTACGTTTTTCTGAAATGGTTTTTGGGGGGCATGTCGCATTTAGGAAGCCCCTATGGTGCTAGAACAGCAAAAAAACAAAAACACATGGCATACCATTTTGGAAACTAGACCCCTTGAGGAACATAACAAGGAATAAAGTGAGCCTTAATACCCCACAGGTGTTTCACGACTTCTGCATATGTAAAAAAAAAAAAAAAAAAAGAAAATGTCACTAAAATGTTGGTTTTCCCCCAAATTTCAAATTTTTATAAAGGGTTAATAGCAGAAAATACCCCCCAAAATTTGTAACCTCATCTCTTCTGAATATGGAGGTACCCCATAAATGGACCTGAAGTGCACTGCGGGCGAACTACAATGCTCAGAAGAGAAGGAGTCATATTTGGCTTTTTGAGAGCAAATTTTGCTCGGGGGGCATGTTGCATTTAGGAAGCCTCTATGGTGCCAGGACAGCAAAAAAAAAAAAAAAAACACATGGCATACCATTTTGGAAACTAGACCCCTTGAGGAAAGTAACAAGGGATAAAGTGAGCCTTAATACCCCACAGGTGTTTCACGACTTTTGCATATGTAAAAAAATATATATTTCTTTTCACTAAAATGTGGGTTTCCCCCCAAATTTCACATTTTTGCAAGGGTTTATAGCAGAAAAGACCCCCCAAAATTTGTAACCCCATCTCTTCTGAGTATGGAGGTACCCCATAAGTGGATCTGAAGTGCACTGCGAGCGAACTACAATGCTCAGAAGAGAAGGCGTCATATTTGGCTTTTTGAGAAAAAAAATTTGTTCGGGGGGCATGTCGCATTTATGAAGCCCCTATGGTGCGAGGACAGCAAAAAAAAACCATATGGCATACCATTTTGGAAACTAGACCCCTCACAGAATGTAATGAGGGGTACAGTGAGCATTTATCCCCCACTGGTGTCTGACAGATCTTTGGAACAGTGGGCTGTGCAAAATTTTTCATTTTCACAGACCACTGTTCCAAAGATCCGTCAGACACCTGTGGGGTGTAAATTCTCACTGCACCCCTTATTACATTCCGTGAGGGGTGTGGTTTCCAAAATGGGGTCACATGTGGGTGTGTTGTTTTTTTTTGCGTTTGTCAGAACCGCTGTAACAATCAGCCACCCCTGTGCAAATCACCTCAAATGTACATGGCACACTCTCCCTTCTGGGCCTTGTTGTGCGCCCCCAGAGCACTTTGCGCCCACATATGGGGTATCTCCGTACTCGGGAGAAATTGCGTTACAAATTTTGGGGGGCATTTTTCCCTTTTACCTCTTGTGAAAATGAAAAGTATAGGGCAACACCAGCATGTTAGTGTAAAAATGTTTATTTTTTTACACTAACATGCTGGTGTAGACCCCAACTTTTCCTTTTCATAAGGGGTAAAAGGAGAAAAAGCCCCCCAAAATTTGTTAGCCAATTTCTCCCGAGTACGGCGATACCCCATATGTGACCCTATTGTGTTGCCTTGAAATACGACAGGGCTCCAAAGTGAGAGCGCCATGCGCATTTGAGGCCTGAATTAGGGACTTGCATATGGGTATTCTATGCCAGTGATTCCCAAAGGGTGCCTCCAGCTGTTGCTAAACTCCCAGCATGCTTGGACAGTCAATTGCTGTCCAGAAATGCTGGGAGTTTTTGCTTTGCAACAGCTGGAGGCTCCATCTTAGAAACACTGCCGTACAATACGTTTTTCGTTTTTATTGGGTAGAGGGGTGGTGGGGGACCAGTGTACGTGTGTATATGTAGTGTTTTACTCTGTATTTTATGTAAATGTAGTGTAGTGTTTTAAGGTTACATTCACACTGGCGGCAGATTACACTGAGTCTCCCGCTAGGAGTTTGAGCTGCGGCGGAAAATTTGCTGCAGCTCAAATTTGTAGCGGGGAACTCACTGTAATCTGCCGCCAGTGTGAATGTAGCCTGTACATTCACATGGGAGGGGGGTCAAAACTACAACAGCCCTCCGGATGTTGCTAGGCAACAACTCACCTAGCAGGACCCGGAAGTATTGCTGCCGCCACCGCACGTGGGGGATGATCGCGCTCCGGGATCCGGGATCCAGGTAAGGGACCTTCGGCGCCGACCTTCCCTGGACGGTTCCCCCGTTTTGCCCGGACACCGATAGGTGGGCAAAGCGGGGGAACCGAACTTTAACCCCCCCTCCCCCAATCTGCTATCCCTGCTGCTACCCCTGCCACCAAACTCCTATCCCTTCAGGGGGATCGAGGGTGTCTCGGACACCCCCGATCCCTCTTATTTTCCAGGTCACCAGTGACCTGTATGACTCGGAATGGCGAAGATCGCAGGTCTGAATTGACCTGCGATTTGCGTGCATCGCTGTCATTGGGGGGGGGGGGTCTCAGGACCCCCCTCGGCGATGTGCCGGGATGCCTGCTGTTAGGTAATAGCAGTCATCCCGGCCCGATCACCGCAACCAGTGACGCGGCGCTCCCGGCACCCCGCGACGTACATGTGCGTCGCCGCGCGCCAAGTGACACTTCGCGGTGCCGTACATGTACGTCGCGCACGTCGTGAAGGGGTTAAGGACGCAGAAAATTTTATTTTTACGTTTTCATTTTTTCCTCCTCGCCTTCAAAAAATCATAACTCTTTTATATTTTCATCCACAGACTAGTATGAGGGCTTGTTTTTTGCGCGACCAGTTGTCCGTTGTAATGCCATCACTCACTTTACCATAAAATGTATGGCGCAACCAAAAAATACTATTTGTGTGGGGAAATTAAAAAGAAAACCGTAATTTTGCTAATTTTGTAAGGTTTCGTTTTCACGCCATACGATGTATGGTAAAAGTGACGTGTTCTTTATTCTTTGGGTCAATACGATTAAACTGATACCCATGATAACATACTTTTCTATTACTGTTGCGCTTAAAAAAAAAATCAAACTTTTTAACCAAATTAGTATGTTTAAGATCCCTCTATTTTGAAGACCTATAACTTTTTCCTTTTTCCGTATAAGCGGCAGTATGAGGGCTCATTTTTTGCGCCGTGATCTGTACTTTTTATTGATACCATATTTGCTTATATAAAACTTAATACATTTTTATACATTTTTTTGGGAATAAAATGTTATAAAAAAGCAGTTATTTGGGATTTTTTTTTTTACGTTCACGCCGTTCACCGTATGGTATCATTAACATTTTATTTTAATAGTTCAGATATTTACGCAGGCGTGATACCAAATATGTATATAAAAAAAAAATGTTAACACTTTTTGGGGGTGAAATAGGGAAAATGGGGCAATTTACGTTTTTATTGGGGGAGGGGGTTTTTCAAATTTTTTTAACTTTATTTTTTAACTTTTTTTACTTTTATTTTTACACATTAATAGTCCCCATAGGGGACTATTTAAAGCAATCATTCGATTGCTAATCCTGTTCAGTGCTATGTATAGGACATAGCACTGATCAGAGTTATCGGTCATCTTCTGCTCTGGCCTGCGGGAAGGCAGATCAGAGCAGAAGACAGCGGAGTCAGGTGAGGGGAACTCCGGCTGCCGTGCTGGATGATTGGATCGCTGCGGCAGCACTGCGAGCGATCCGATCATCCAATTAAGTGACCGCGATGCTGCAGATGCCGTGATCTGTATTGAGGGGTTAATGGGGGTTAATTGCGGACATCCGCGGGATCGCGGATGTCCGCCATTACCGGCGGGTCCCTGGCTGCGATCAACAGCCGGGACCTGCCGCGCATGATCCGGGCATCGCTCTGATGCCCGCGGTTATGCTTAGGACGTAGATGTACGTTCTGGTGCATTAAGTACTGCATCACCAGGACGTACATTTATGTCCTTCGTCATTAAGGGGTTAAAGGGGTACTCCGCCAAAGGATAGGGGATAAGATGTTAGATCGCCGCTCTCCCGCTGCTGGGGACCCCGGGGATCGCCGCTGCGGCACCCCGCCATCATTACTGCACAGAGCGAGTTCGCTCTGTGTGTAATGACGGGCGATACAGGGGCCGGAGCACCGTGACATCATGGCTCCGCCCCTCATGACATCACGGCCCGTCCCCTTAATGCTAGTCTATGGCAGGGGGCGTGACGACCGCCACGCCCCCTCCCATAGACTTGTATTGACGGGGGCGGGCCGTGACATCAAGAGGGGTGGAGCCGTGACGTAACGATGCTCCGGCCCCTGTATTGCCCGTCATTACGTGCAGAGCGATCTCGCTCTGTGCTGTAATGATAGCTGGGTGCTGCAGGAGCGATCCCCGGGGTCCCCAGCAGCGGGACCCCGGCGATCTGACATCTTATCCCCTATCCTTTGGATAGGGGATAAGATGTCTAGGGGCGGAGTACCCCTTTAAGGATACAGGGATTTTCCGTTTTTGTATTTTTATTTTTTCCTCATCACCTTCTAAAAATCATAATGCTTTAAATTTGGCACATAAATTCCATATGATGGCTTATTTTTTGCACCACCAATTCTACTTTGCAGTGACATTAGTCATTTTACAAAAAAATCCATGGCGAAACGGAAACAAAATTCACTGTGCGACATAATTGAAGAAAAAATGCCATTCTGTAACTTTTGGGGGCTTCCATTTCTACACAGTGCATTTTTTGGTAGAAATGACACCTTATCTTTATTCTGTAGATCCGTATGATTAAAATGATACCCTGCTTATATAGGTTTGATTTTGTCGTACTTCTGAAAAAAATCATAACTACATGCAGGAAAATGTATACGTTAAAAATTCTCACCCCTATAACTTTTTTATTTTTCTGCGTATGGGGCGGTATGAGGGCAAATTTTTGGCGCCGTAATCTGACGTTTTTATCGGTACCATTTTTGTATTGATCGGACTTTTTGATAGCTTTTTATTCATTTTTTCATTATATAAAAAGTGACCAAAAATACGCTATTTTGGACTTTGGAATTTTTTTTGCGCATACACCATTGACCGTGCGGTTTAATTGATATATTTTTGTAATTCGGACATTTATACCACATATGTTTATTTTTATTTACACAGTTTTTTTTTTTTATGGGAAAAGGGGGGCGATTCAAACTTTATTAGGGAAGGGGTTAAATGACCTTTATTCACTTTTTTTCCATTTTTTTTTTCTTGCAGTGTTATAGCTCGCATTGGGAGCTATAACACTGCACACACTGATCTTTTACACTGATCCCTGCAAAGCCATAGGTTTGCATTGATCAGTGTTATAGGTGGTCGATTGCTCAAGCCTGTATCTCAGGCTTGGAGCAATCAATCGCCAATCGGACGCGACGGAGCAAAGTAAGGGGACCTCCGCTTGCGTGCTAGCTAATCAGGATATCGCGATTTTATCGCGATGGTCCCGTTCAGCCCGACTGAGCTGCCGGGAAGCTTTCACTTTCATTTTAGACACGGCGATCAACTTTGATCGCCAGGTCTAAAGGGTTAATAGCGCGCGGCACAACGATCGGTGCCGCACGCTATTAGCCTAGGGTCCCGGCTATCAGCCACCGGGACCGACCCGGTATGACGCGGGGTCCTTAAGAGGTTAAAGACTTAAGATCTGGGCACAAAAAAAGCAGCAAAAAAAAATGTACTTCAAAATGTGACAAAACATGGTACGTAAAAACGGACAAAATCTAAAAAGATAGTGACAAAATGCAAAATAGGAAAAATTAGAAAAGATGCAAATACTTTTCCCTGCCTTCATTACCTGCGAGGGAAGACAGCACAATAACAGAGCCATGTGACTTTGTAAGGTAAGGTAAAGCCTTGGCAGCAAGATGGATATAGCTCAGGAAATTTACCTGGAAGAAATTTAAAGAGGCACTGTCATTATTCAAAACTTTTTATATTTTGTAGTACTACTGATAAATTTATATTTAAAAAAGTCATCTTATTTAAAAAATTTCAATTTTACGAAAAAATCTAAAAAGAAAAATAGCCACCACTAGGGGTCATCTATCTTTATGCAGACAGACTATTTTGAAGCATACTGGATACCGACCGTAAAGGGGTGTTGGTATCCAGTATAGGAGATCACCATTGCACCACTACAGCCTTCAGCTGTTCCTAAACTACTACTCCCATGATGGGAGTTGTAGTTTTACAACAGCTGGGGTACAATCTTTGCAAAACTCTGTTTTAGAGCTGTGTATTCTACAGCTGTGTGTTTCCAGCTCTTGCAAAACTACAGATAAAGGATGTGTGGGAGTTGTAGTTTTGCAACAGCTAAAGGCAACACTACTCTAACACAGTGCTTTATGAACACTGCAGCTCCAGCTGTTGCAATGCAAAACTACAACTCTCAGCATGCTTGAAAAGCCAAAGCTTTCTCTGACTCCTGAATGACAAAGAAGCTGATCAGATATTCAGGAGTCTGTAAAAGCTGAATGACACACACAGTGAGAGCTATGTTTATTAGCATCCAGACCATCACTTGCTCTTGTCCAGGACAGTGGGGTCCCGGGGTCACATACAGGAGACTGCAGACACTTATTCTCCATTCTGTAGATAGTGGATAAGTGTCTGATAAGGTCAGTTCCTTGGAGTACACCTTTATGGTAGGGGTCACACATAGCGCATACGCTGTGAGAAGTCTGTTGCCCATTTTGCTATGATTATTTTAGGATTATTTTTAAAACCTAGACAGTGGAACATGTGGGGGAAAAAAACATCACCAAAAACTCTTTAAACATTTTTTAACATTAAAACTTGATTTAAAGATAGGCCATTCCCTGATTCTCTTATATATTAAAGAGTCACAAGGAGGCATTCTGAGCTTAAAAAATTTTGTGATAAGTTACCCATTTAGGGTATGCTCACACAATGCGGATCCGCTGTGGATTTTTTTGCAACTCATTTGCAAAAGATTTTAATACTGCAACTGATTTGAAACTGATCCGCATCATATAAAACATATCTAAAGTCTGAAACAGAGACTTCACATATTTGTGTTTTTTTTTTTTTTTTTTTTTGCTTGTAAGGCTACATTTGCACTACAGAATCTCCCCCCAGAGATTCTGTCTGCAGAAAGTGCTGTTGAAACCCTTTAGTGCTAGAACCAAGCAGAAATGCACCATCACTATTGATGGTGATGCAGTCCACACGGAAAATACTGCAGGGTGCATAGTGCAGCAGAATCACATCGAAGACAATAGGAGGCTGCTGCAGCTGACTTTCCAGGTGGAATTTCTCTACTCTGAAATTCCGTAGTGTGACTGTCCCCTAAAAAACACCATGATTTATATGAAAGTTGTATGTGTAGTTGTATGCATAAGTTGTATAGAGAAGTCTAGCTAAACACTTGAAATAGATGGCATGGACCAAAAAACACACCAAACGTGAAGTAAAACTCCAAAAAGAAAATGTATTACTTGAACATGTTTTATAGTTCATTATTGGATTTCAGGAGTCTGTTACTCCATAAACTTCTTTTTATAGTACATGATAGCACTTATAAATGCATTTGTTCTGTACAGTTTTTACTGGTAAGAGATGGTCAAAGAAGCAAAGCAGACTTTTTATAATGCCTTACTTTTAGCATATGTACAATATTGTTTTATTGCTCTGTGTTTTTGTTTGAATGTCTAATCATGAGGGTTGCTCTATGGCTCCTATTCATTTCTATGGAACAAAATGCTGTCATGCCATGAAACTGGCTTTATTCCACAGCACTGCCTATTTGCAGGAAGGTGGAATGAGCCCAATACAGACCATAGATCTCTCCCATGAATAAAAAGAATTTATTTTCTACATATGTAAACAGGAAGACAAACCTCCATTAGCCATCTTGTGTGATTTACATCTCCATCCCACATCTGAAATGGGGTGTAGCCAATGTGATTTAACACCAGATAATCCAAACCTCCTGCAGGGTTACACAAAATATGTAATTAAAATTTGTTAGATTTTAGTTTAAAGAAGAAAAAACAAAAGAAACAGAATGAGTTACATGAATCACAATGTTCCCAATCAAAGTTTGTGTCATATATTATGCAAAGTACTGTAATTTAACTGCAATAATTTATTTCTAGAACTAAATTTAAAGAACCGTACAGAACCACAATACCATTTATATGCTGAAACTGGAATATTCCTTTAATCCTTCGGCATTGCAGCTAGTTTTGCCAGCTTTTTTTATTTTTCACCCACACCTTCCAGTAGCCATAACTTTTTTTATTTTTCTGGTGACATAGTTATGCGAGATCTCTGCGGGATTAGTTGTATTTTTTATGACACTACTTACTGTGTCATATAATGTGCCGACGTTAACTTTATACTGCGAGTATAACCATGGCAATACCAAATTTATGTACTTTTGAATTTTGTTTTTCTACTTTGACAAACTAAAAAAACCTTTAATTAATAATTTATTAATTAATGATACGGGTGGGCTGTAGACTTTTTTAATACCATTTTTAGTAAAAAAAATTATGGCATTTACCGTGAGGGATATATACAATTGCAAATTATACTTTTGCAATATTAAAAATTTTTTACCAAGTCAGAGTATTTCAAGTCAAAATGAACCAAATAGCAGCCATCTTAAATTAGAGCTATAGATTCTCCTAATTGTGTTTTTTGTATAAGTAGAAAGAAATGCATGTCTAAGGTGGACAAAGGATGTATGTAATCACACACGTCTGACTTGCCAAATTTATAGTGTCTGAAGATAGAGTTAATAGAACAACCAAAAGAGGAAGTGTCTAAAACTTTTAATTTAAAAAAAGCAAAAGATCGCCAAAAAGCAGTGTATCCAATATAATTTCCTATTTTACGGAGGGGCCAGAATGATTAACACTAATGTACATCCTACACATCAAACAAGTATTGGGTACTTCACACTACTCACCCTACGCATTTCTGTCACGAATGATCGCGACTTCATCATCAGGGAAAATGATGACAGTTTGGTAATACACAGAGGGGGAGATTTATCATTGCCTTCCTGACATTTTATTGGCTAACTTTTGCGCAAATTCTTTGCAAAGTTTTGCGCAATTTCAAAATAGACAACTTTGGCAAAAGTGACTGTGAAATTCAGTGCTTCATTCTTGACTATGTAGCGGACAAGATTTATTAACTGTCTTTTTTAAAAAGGCCCCAAAATAATGCGCAAACGTTCAAAAAAGGCAGTGAAGTGGCTACACACAGGCACATATTGATAAATATCCCCCAGAGTGTGTACCACAAAATAGAGAGTGTAGGTTGTGGCCCTAATGAATAAAAATGCCCCAGCCTGTAATGAGTACAGACAAAACCTTAGCTACATAAGGGGAGATTTATCCATTCTGTATGTGTTTGTGTGCAGCCCCTTCACAGCCTTTTTCTTTTTTGCTGTGTTTTTGGCTTATGTGCGACAAAGGAAAAATCACACTGAACTTGCTGTAGGCAGAAGTGGTACGAATTTGCCTTTTGTCTTTTTTTTCCCGAACGTTTGCACATTTTTGCACCTTTTTAAAAAGACGCAGTTAATAAATCTTGTCCACTGCATAGTCAAGAATGAAGTACTGCATTTCACAGTCACTATTGCCAAAGCTGTCTATTTTAAAATAGCTGAAAATTTTTGCACGAAAACTTTTGCACCTAAATTCAGCTAATAAAATCTCAGGAAGGCAATGATCAATCTCCCCCATAGTGTCCCATTTCAATAATGCATTATGGAACCTCTATGTTAATATAACCAGGTTATCAGCAGAGGGTCTGTAACTGAAGTCTGTATGCTGCCTCCATGTGCTACCTGCAGTGAAAAAGGATTGTGCTTTATGCAAATGAAAAAAAGCAGTATGGCACTGCCAACACGTTGTAACCTGCTACATAGTGTGAAATTACGTAGTGTGCACTGTGCAGTTGAATTTCATTGATGACAATGAGAACCACTGAGAAATTCTATAGCGTAAGGGACAGCCCATTGTGCTTCACTATAGTGAAGAGGGTTACATTAGACAAGTTTCCATTTGTTTTTTGGGGGCAAAAATTATCCCAAAAATTTCACAACTGCCGCACAGCATTTTTCCGTAGCAGTTCCTTGGCCAGATGTTAGAAGGCAGTCAATAGGGAATTCTGAAATGCCAAACTCACATAGCATCACTAGTTACCTCTACCAGCTGAACAGATACGGGCTAAGATGTAAAGTAGCGGAGGACTTCTTTAACTCTTTCGGGGACATACATGAACCAGTGAGGTATATACTACACTAATTTCATTCCCCCCCCCCCCTCACCTATGCTAAGAACGCCAGATCAGCAAGGAAAGAATCAAGTAGCAGTGCTGTGAATCCATCTATACTCATCTCTTTCCTTGCTGGGCCAGTGCAGTGTGTAATGCAGTATACCGTATGGCCAGCGGAGGTAAGTAATGATGCTATACCTCTTTACACCCAATGGGCCAGGCGCTTTGCATTCAGCACACAGAGTGGTATCCTGAAGGTAGTGAAAAACTGCCCAGGGTAAAAAAAAAAAGGCATTTTCACACGCAGGAAAAGAACACCAGAAAAATAAAATAATGCAAAAATGGTGGAAAAAACTAGGAGAGTCTTTGTGCCGTGTTTTTCGAGCCCAAAAAAGGCCCCAAAAAACCTAGGTGAAAATGTTGTTTCATTAGCAGAAAACTAGGCCTAAGCCAAATGTGCAAACTTTGCACAACAGTGTGAACGATTGTAAATATTCTGGCAATGAGTCATAAAATGGGAAAAATATGCACAGCTTTTTATTGAACCACTTTGAACCTAAATAACATGTGCTTTATCACTTAGATAAAAAGAATCCCACATAAACATTACAAGAGGATGACCTTGGATGGTGTGATCAGATAGAAGGCTCTTTGTTAGCCAAGTGGGGATCTGAGCTCTGCTATCATTGGGTTTTGTTATAGCAATCTGGTGTTGTGCGTGGGGGGGAGGGGTTATAATGTTTGCACTGTTAGACTCCTTTGGGGTTGGGGGGGGACAACTCCATTCTCATCCTTGTAGTGTGGGTGTATGTTTTGTTGTTTTTTTTTTTGTCGCTTGCAGCCAGGGGCGGGTTTGCCTTGTTTTGGTATAAAAAGGGAAGCCCATAGCACGGTGCTTGACACTCATTCTGGTGTCTCGTGTACGTCTTGGTGGGTCCAGTTCTACAGATCTTAGTGCCCTCTAGGCCGTTGTAATCAGCATAGGTTTAGACTGTGTTTTGTCTGTGCCTTGCAATCTTTGTTCCAGCCAGTTAGGTTGCTGGTCTTGAGTTTTGTGTGAGTGCGTGTTGTTCATTGTCCTTGCATGCTTTTTTTTCTTCTTCTTTCTCTCTCCCTCCCTTTCTCCATCTTCTCTTTTATAGGTCAACTAGTCTCCTTTGCTCCGTGTGACCTCAGGCCCTTGACATTCCAAGAGATCAACTGCATGTTGATCTCTTGGAATGTCAAGGGCCTGAGGTCGCCCAATAAAACGCAGATCCTCCTGGGTCCATATTCGCTATGAAGGACATGACTATAGTGTATATAGATGCTATGCCCCCAATGGCGATATTAAGCCATTGTGCGACCCGATCTCAAATAAAATTGTGGGTGGAGATATGAATGCTGTGGCGATGTCCCTGGAGGATCGGAAGGATGGCGTGGTGGAACGTTCTATTGCCAGACGTAGTGATCACATTTATTCTCTCTTTCTCGAGGCCTCGGGTTTCCAGGATCCCTGTTGGTTGATGCACCCAAACAGTAAAGATTTCACCCACTACTCATAGTTATTCCTCCTGGTCCCGGATTGATTATTTTCTGACTTCCCCAGATTTGATGGCTCACGTAACGAGCGCTGAGATTCAAGATATGGTTATCTCTGACCATTCTCCAATTTCCCACTCCCTGTCTGATGCCTTCCCAAAAGGAGCTGACTTACAATGGAGCTTCCCTGCTTATATGATATTGAGTCTCTGTGAAGCTGGTGGACGGAGTTCTCATGGCATAATAGGAAGCATGTTTCTATTCCCTCTACTGGGAATCGGCAAAATCCATTTTGTGGTGTCGCCTGATTGCGTTCATGTCAACTGTAAAAAAGAAATCCCTTCACCACTTCCAGAAGGCTAGTAAATCGCTTCAGCTGGCCTATACTCAATATGTATCCCAACCCTCTACTTTCGCTTTAGGGGCTTGAAAGGAGGCTAAAGCCACTTTTGACCTTTGGTCAGAAAGTAAACCCATGGCTTCCTTCTCCCGATTCAAGAAAGAGTTGTTTCATTTTGGAAAAAAGTCTGGCCGCCTCCTTGCACACCTAGGAAAGGGTCATAGACCCCCCCAAACACTTCCTTGCCCTTCGTGATGAAACAGGTGCTCTTCATTCTGACCCCAGAGTTATTAATTTGCTATATGGTGATTTCTTTAAATCTCTGTACTCCTCTTCTCCTGCGGATATGACATTGGGTAGGACGTTCCTGGAGTCTGTCCGGTTACCCTCTCTGTCTGCGGACCAATGTGCCGCTTTAAACGCTGACTTCTTGGTAGAAGAAGTTACATAGGCCATAAAACACCTCCACAATGCCAAAAGCTCTGGGTCTGGATGGGTGGTCTAAAGTTCTCTGCAGGTGCACTACAATGCTCAGAAGAGAAGGAGCGCCATTGGGATTTTGGAGAGAAAATTTGTCCAGAGTTGAAGGCCACGTGTGTTTACAAAGCCCCCATAATGCCAGAACAATGGACCCCCCCCCAATGTGACCCCATTGTGCAGTGAGCATTTACGCCCCACAGGTGTCTGACAGATTTTTGGAACAGTGGTCCGTGAAAATGAAAAATGTAAGTATAGGCCAGCTGAAGCGATTTACTAGCCTTCTGGAATTGGTGAAGGGCAGAGCATTTTACGTCCTAACATGGGGTATTTCCATAAGAGATGGGGTTACAAATTTGGGGGGGGGGGGGGGCATTTTCTCCCATTACCCTTTGTAAAAATGTAAAATTTGGGTGAAAAAAAGTTTAAAGTGAAAAAACTTTTTTTCATTTACACATCAGACTTTAACAAAAAGTTGTCAAACAACTGTGGGGTGTTAAGGCTCTCTGGACCCCTTTTTATGTACCTTGAGGGGTGTAGTTTCCAAAATAGTATGCCTTGTGTTTTTTTTTTTTTTTTTTTTTGCTATTCTGGCACCATTGGGACTTCCTAAATGTGACATGCCCCTCAAAAACCATTTCAGAAAAACTCACTCTCCAAAATCCCATTGTCACTCTTTCCCTTCTGAGCCTTCTACTATGCTCACTGAGCACTTCACATACACATATGATGTAATTCCTTACTCAAGAGAAATTGGTTACAAATTTTGGGGGGCTTTTTCTCCCATTACTCCTTGTAATAATTCGAAAACTGGGTTTACAAGAACACGCGAGTGTAAAAAATGAAGATTTAGAATTTTCTCCTTCACTTTGCTGCTATTCCTGTGAAACACCTAAAGGGTTAACAAACTTTCTGAATGTCATTTTGAATACTTTGAGGGGTGCAGTTTTTATAATGGGGTCATTTATGGGGTATTTCTAATAAGAAGGCCCTTCAAATCCACTTCAAAACTGAACTGGTCCCTAAAAAATTCAGATTTTGAAAATTGTGCGAAAAATTTGAAAATTGCTGCTAAACTTTGAAGCCCTCTGATGTCTTCCAAAAGTAAAAACATGTCAACTTTATGATGCAAACATAAAGTAGGCATATTGTATATGTGAATCAATATGTAATTTATTTGGGAATGTCTATTTTCCTTACAAGCAGAGAGCTTAAAAGTTAGAAAAATGCAAAATTTTAATTTTTTTCATCAAATTTTGGAATTTTTCACCAAGAAATTATGATAAGTATCGATGAAAATTTACCACTAACATAAAGTAGAATATGTCACAAAAAACTATTTTTGAATCAAATTTATAAGGAAAATAATCCCAGAGTTATTAATGCATAAAGTGATAGAGGTCAGATTTGAAAAAAATGCTCCCATACTTAGGGTCATAATGGGCTGTCCCCAAGGGGTTAAAAGAACACGACAGGAGTGCCCATTATCTCCCCTTTTTAATCTAGCCCTGGAACCTTTGGCCCGGTTTCTGGAGGATTCTGATCTGTTTCAGGGTATCACCGTCCAGCGTTCTACGGTTTAGTTGACTCTCTTCGCGGACGATTTTTTAATTTTTTTGGGCGGACCCAAAAGCTCACTATGTTCTGATGATGTCCACACTGTCCCATTTTGATATGTTTTACAGATAAGAGATTAACCCACTTAAAAGTGAGGCACTCCCCTTAGGGGTTGTTAGGCCAATGTCTCACTGGAGTTCGTATTCCCACGACGATAATCAAACACCCCATTACTTACCTAGGCATTTAAAATAGGAAAGGTGCCCTCTTCCCTGTACACCTCAAACTACCCACCTTCCTTTAAACTGATTTTCGAGGAACTACAGCATTTGTTTCACCTCCCTCTCTCCTTTCTGGGGAAATGCCATCTGATAAAGAAGTCTCGGAAAACTAATCACCTTTATCACTTAAAGATATTGCCCCTTCTCCTCAAACACAAAGAACACAAAAAGACGTGATAGCGCTCAATTCCACATTCACACATTTTATATGGGCTGGGAAACAACCTTGGATCGCGCTACAGAAACTGATGCTCAGCAGAGTAGATGGTGGAGTAGGGTTCCCCAATATCCGTGGTTATAACCTGTCTTGCATTTTTTGATATGTAATGGACTGGCTCCATGAGTCCAGCTTCCACTCTAACTATGTCCTGGAGGCTGACCTGGTCTTACCCTGGAAGCTCTCGGCATGCCTACACACACGCATTCTCCTGCCCCATATAAAATGGTCCCTGGTAATACGGGATACCATCCTGATGTGGAAGGTTGTTCGCAAGGCTTTCGGTCTCCCTCATCTACTGTCTGGGCACCTTGACCTCTGGGGACATCATGAATTCCCTCAGGGCAGGGGAAATCGCTTGTCGAATCAGCTGTCAAAGCAGTAGATGTATGTAGAGGAGAAACGCTGGCTAGGTCCACAGGAACTGCTGTCCAAATTTTCTTTCCCACCAACTTATTCCCTCCCAAATTACTCTCTGCCCCTCTCCTTTTGAGGACACTGTGGGCGCCCAACCTAGAAAGGTGACCCTGTTGAACCCCTACAGGTGTTTTAGTGACCATCTACTCAGTCTCCAAGAGGGAGGTAATCTTACAAGAGCCTGAGGCAAGGGACAAGATTCTGGAGGGTTGGGCCAAGGTTCGGGCTAATGTTATCAGTGAGCGCTGGAGGGAAACCTTTTTCAAATTGATGCATTTTGGCTATTTGGGTTTTCATCTCCCCGCCTCTGTGGCTTTTCCAGATAGGCTTACCTCCTGCACTAAGTGTAACAGTCCAGGTACTGACTTTTACCATGGAATTTGGGGGTGTCCATGATCGTAGGTATTTTGGGGTGCAGTGGTAGATGGGCAGAGCAAACTCGCTCTGTGCATAATGATGGGCAATACAGGGGCCGGAGCCGCCCCCTCGTGACGTCATGGCCCGCCCCCTCAATACAAGTCTATGGGAGGGGGCGTGGCTTGTACTAGACTCCCAGGGGATAAGATGTCTAGGGGTGGAGTACCCCTTTAACCATCACTGAGGTGCTCCACCAATCTGAGCTTTATGGCAGAGTTGCCAGAAAGAAGCCTCTCCTAAGTAAGAGACACATGAAAGTCCACCTTCATTCTCTGGTCTGATGAAACCACAATTTTAATTTCAAGCCTTAAGTCTAGGTGTCCAGAACCAGTAAGAAGAACCAGGCACTGCTACTCACCTGCCATTACCATTCCTACCGCAAAGCATGGTGGTTGCAGCATAAGGCGGCGGAGGTGTTTTCCAGTGGCTGGGACAGAGAGACTGGATAGGGTTGAGGAAAAGCTGAATGGAGCAAAGTACAGAGATACCCTTAATGAAAAACTGATTCAGAATGCTCTGGATCTCAAACTGGGCCAAAGGTTAAACTTCCAACAAGACAATGACCCTAAGAACAAAGTCAGGACAACACAGGAGTAGTTTGGGACTAGGAGGGACTACTCTGTTAATGCTCTTGAGTGGCCCAGCCAGAGCCCTGACTTGGACCGAATAGAATATCTCTGAAAATCTAAAAATGGCTTACTATAATGGATATAATAATGGATATATTGGGGGAGATTTATCAAAACCTGTGCAGAGGAAAAGTTGACGAGTTACCCATAGCAACCAATCAGATTGCTTTTTTAATTTTTCAGTGCCTTTTCAAAAATTAAAGAAGCAAGCTGATTGGTTGATATAGAGATGGTCCTACCTGAGGAACGCACGCCAGAAGGGTGAGCAGCAAAGTGTACCAATCTATACTTAATCCTGGCCAGGAGTTAGACCTAGCGGAAACCTGGATTAGGGTGCATTCACACCACGTTTTTGCAATACAGTTCCCGTATACGTTTTCTATGTGAAAACCGTATGGAACCATATTGGAAAACGTATGCATTGACTCTCCATTGAAAACCATATGCCAAAAGATGCATCAGGTTGTGTCCGTTTTGCATCCTGTACGGTTTTGTCAGGTTTTTTTCCTGTACCCAAAACTGTAGTCTACCACGGTTTTAGGTCTGGTTGAAAAACTGTATTAAACCGTATACTTTTTTTTTTTTTTAACATGGGAGTCAGTGGGAACCGTACAGAACTTTATGTGCATACAGTTCCATCCGGTTTTCACCATACGGTTTTTGACTTTGCACAGTTTTGTTTCTTGGAATATCAATCAAACAAGTAAAACTTTATTCAAAATGGAGTGAAAAGTTAAAAACGTATATGTTTTTTTCTTAAAAAACGGATGCAACCGGATGTCAGTTTTCAAACTGTATACGGTTTTTAACTGTATACGGATTAAAATTTGTACACACGTTTTGATACAGTTTAGTCAGGTTTTGAGAAAACCTGATACGGGAACTGTATTGCAAAAATGTGGTGTGAATGCAGCCTTACTCAGTAAATCTACTAAAATTCTTGTGCAAGTTACATTACTATATTGGAGCGCAGTGCAGGGTGTCTCAGAGCCTAAATGGAACAATTGCATACTTTGGATAGAACTTTTGCCAGCTTTCTTTCTTTGCTACTCTCAGCTTCTCTCTTTGAGTTACTCTGCTCTGGGTCTGGCATGACACACACCACATGCCCTCTGGGGTCTATACCATGTTGGGTCTGTCTGTTGCTTTCCAAGTTTTGAAGAAAGGTTTGGAAACTGGCCTTGTCCTTTACCGACCATGTTTTACTTTTCACCCCTGCCTTCTTTCTCCTTCACTTCTCTGACATACCAATCTCATCCTACCACTCGTCAGTTCTATCTCACCTGGTAAATGCAGCAAAAGCGGGTATCTCGGCTCTGTGGAAGCCCCAAAAACCCCCTCGTTGTGACTGTGGGTCATTAAATTTGTGGATGTACATCGCATTTAGGAGCTTACAGCTCACCTCCATCATGACACAGATCACTTTTCAATTGGTTGTCTTTCAGGAGACAACGGAATATTGCGCCTTGTTGCGTAACTAAACCTCTGTTCCAGGACTGTTTGGGGTTTCTCCATTCCTTCTCTCTGGTTCCTCCATGACTGTTGTCGCTGGTCTGAGTGTCTATGTTTTCCTTTGTTTCACCATTCCTTCACCCTATTTCCTCTCCCCTCTACTCTTTCTTTCTCCTCTTCCTTAATCCTGACTTTTTCTTTGTTGTGCCTTTGGCACTTACTCCATATTATTCTATGTTGGACCGCTTAGTGATGGTGGCAATGTGTTTTCTATTGGCTTTTCCCACAGTTTGTCCCCATAGCCTGTTATTCTTTATCCCTATCTGTGTAGGGATGGTTGTGTTATTTCTTTAAATAAAAAAATTTAAAAAAAATAAAAGAATTATAAACAAAAAAGAAAAAAATATATTTTTCCAGGGTCAGTAGCCTCATGGCTCCCCTGGCCCCTACACAAACATCAACAGAGTAAATGATTCAAATATAAAAAGGAACATCCATCAAAGCACTTCTTACATACCGGGGTTTTCATAAGGCATTTAGGGGGAGATTTATCAAGATTTCCACTTTTTTTTGTCTATACTTTGACTAGCAAGAGTCAGACCAACAACCAGAGGCCTGTGTTCTAAACCCGTGGTACACGTACCCATAGGGGTACGCCACGGGTTGAGCGTTGGTATGCGAAAGTGCCAAAAAATACTGGCCATGCACTGGCAAGTACTTGTGCTGTTGCAAAACTACAATTCTCAGCATGCAGTGACAGAAGGGCATGCTGGGACTTGTAGTTATGCAACAGCTGGAGGCACACTACTATAACTTTCAGCATGCCCTTTGGCTGTCCATGCATGCTGGGGGTTTTAGTAATGCAACAGCTGGAGGCACACTGGTTGCAAAACACAGAGTTCGTTACATAACGAACTCAGTGTTTCCCAACCCGTGTGCCTCCAGCTGTTGCAAAACTAAAACTCCCAGCATGCATCGTCTGTCAGTGCATACTGGGAGTTATAGTTTTGCAACAACTGGAGGAGAACAGATTGGGGACCACTGTGTAGTGGTCTTGAAACTGTGGCCCTCCAGATGTTGCAAAAATTCAACTCCAAGCATGCCCAGACTGCCCAGGCATGCTGGAAGTAGTAGTTCGGTAATATCTGCAGGACCAGATGTCACAGAACTACAACTCCCAGCATGCCTGGACTGTCTGGGCATGCTGAGAGTTCTAGTTTTGCAACATCTGAAAGAGCACAGATTGGAGACCACTGCACAGTGGTCTCCAAACTGTGGCCCTCCAGATGTTGCAAAACTATAACTCCCAGCATGTCGGCATGCTGGGAGTTGTAGTTTTGAAACTCCTAGAAGCAACAGGGAAGATTAGTGACAATCTTCACTGCTGCCGCCACCGCCACCGCTACCCCATTGCCTCCTCCATCCCCGGTTTTATAATTACCTGTTCCCGGGGCCCACGCTACTCCTGGCTCCTGCAGCGTCCTGCGCGCTGCGCAGCGCAATGACAAGTGATGTCCTCAACGCGACGTCACCGTCAGTGCGCACAGTGACAGCTCAGGACGCCGCCGGAGGCAGAAGTAGCGCGGACCCTGGGAACAGGTAATTATAAAACCGGGGATTGGGGAGGCAATGGGGCAGTGGAGGTGGTGGTGGTTGGACTAGGGAGGACCCCAGCACAGGCAGGGGGAGAGAAGCAGGCGGTGGCGGCAGTCTCTGGCGCCCGCTTTAAATCATTGATCTGCAGCGGCTTCTGCGGGGCCGGGTGGGATGAAATAGCCGATAACTTATACCGTAATATCGGTATAAGTTATCGGCTATTGGCCTGAAAGGTCACAGATTATCGGTATTGGCCCTAAAAAATCGATATTGGTCCATCCCTGGTCCTGGGGGGGCTAGCAGAAGTTGTCCCCCGCTGGTAACAGCGGGACTTCTGCTAGTTAACCCGTGCGATGCCGCGCATCGCCAGGTTAACTGAATGCTGTCTATAGACGGCGAAATGCGCGAAGGACCTGCGCAATTCGCCATCTATAGACGGGATTCTGCGGGAAGGGGTTAAAGGTTGAATTGTGGAAGGTAGAAATTTTTCTCACGCCTACTGGCAGGTGGTGTAGCTTTGCGCCTAAAAATTTACCTTTGCGCACAAAATAGAGACTTTTGACAAAAGTCGCAAAAGATAAATACTTGACCACTGCAATGGTCATAAAGAAAAAGTTCTACGGGTATGCAAAAAGAGTAAAACTGTCTATATCAAAAGGCCGATAAAAGTCTCAAAATATGCTGCTTGCGCCTGAACATAGACAAAAAAAATGCTCTAAATGAAATGATAAATCTCCCCCTCAATGCGTAAACAACGAAGACTATTAAATGAATACAAAATAGAACTAGAAACACCCAAAACAGACAATATACAGGGAAAATATGGGAAAAGCAATGTATTTTAAGCATGACACAAAGAACCTTTGCACAGCTGTATAGAAAGCAGAGCTGTACAAATATTAAGAATGGCAGTTGTGAATGAACCTGAATAACTCAATCAGTCATACACTATGGGGGAGATTCCTCAAAACCAGTGTAGAGGAACAGTGGTGCAGTTGCCCATAGCAACCAATCATATTGCTTCTTTCATTTTTCAAAGGCCTTGTTAAAAATGAAAGAAGCGATCTGATTGGTTACTATGGGCAACTGCACCACTCTTCCTCTACACTGGTTTTGATGAATCTCCCCCTATGTACGTATGCTGTGTCAGAAACAGCTGATCATATGAGCAGAGCGGGAGACTCATTGCAGCACCAGAATAAGCCGCGAGGCAATCAAACGGTAGGATGATCAGCTGTAGTTTGTAACACTATGGGGAGATTTATCAAAAACTATGCAAAGGAAAAGTTGCCCAGTTGCCCATAGCAACCAATCAGATTGCTTCTTTCATTTTGCAGAGGCCTTGTAAAAAAATGAAAGAAGCGATCTGATTGGTTCCTATGGGCAACTTTTCCTCTGGACAGGTTTTGATAAATCTCCCCCATAGTGATATAATAAGGTCAAAAGAATAAATACAAAAATAGGTAAAAGTATAATCACAACAACACTTAAGTAGAAGCCCTATCACAAGACTAGGTATAGATAAAAAACATTATTCCTTACGACCTAAATAAAATGTAATATTGACAGCCATTACATTACAGTGGTTAATAAATACATAAATAAGAACAGTCTGAGTTGCATAAATCCCAATGCCTCTCTTAAAGGGGTACTCCGCCCCTAGACATCTTATCCCCTATCCAAAGGGCTACAGCATCCCGCTGTCATTACTGCACAGAGCAAACTCACTTTGTGCGTAATGACGAGCGATACAGGGGCCGGAGCATTGTGACGTCATGGCCCTGCCCCTCATGACATATCGGCCCGCCTTCTCAATACAAGTCTACACCCCCTCCCATAGACTTGCATTAAGGGGGCGGGCCATGACGCCTCGAGGGGCGGGCCGTGACGTCATGATGCTCTGGCCCCTGTATCGCTCGTCATTAAGCCAAGAGCGAGTTTGCTCTGTGCAGTAATGACAGCGGGGTGCTGTAGCCAAGATCCGAGGGGTCCCCAGCACCGGGACCCCCCACGATCAGACATTTTATCCCCTATCCTTCGGAACGGGGATAAGATGTCTAGGGGTGGAGTACCTCTTTAAGAGAGGCATTGGGATTTAAGAAACTCAGACTGTTCTTATTTATGTATTTATTAACCACTGTCAGACATCTTATCCCGTATCCTTTACAGGGCCGGATTAACGTAGGGGCGGATGGAGCTGCCGCTCCAGGCCCCTATGTTAAAATAGGCCCAGTGAATAGCACGGGAAGCCCGTGGCAGCTATATTTACAGATAAAGAGGGCCAGCCATAAGATGTCCTGTGCCCGCAGGGGGCCCCCGTCCCATTCGGGACATCCCTGTGTCCCGAAAAATCTTTTCAGGACACAAGGATGTCCCAGCGGTTACATCTCTGCGGCGGCCCCCGCGTCACTCCCATAGGAGTAAAGCTAAGCGGAGCATCGAGGAGGACGCGCGCGCATAGTAAGTGAACAGCGGCTCTTCATCTTCAGTGTTCCGACCTCCGGTCCCGGAACCTACTGCTATGGCCCATAGGCCATAGCAGTAGATCGGGACCCCAGTCACCGGGGTCCCCGGACCGTAGGAGCGGTGGTCGGAACACTGGGGCAGTAAACAGGCATACAGCCTCCAGCCATACACTGTATATGGCTGGAGGCTGTATGTCTGTGGGGGAACTATACTGCACCTAATGTGGGGGAACTGTACTGCACCTAATGTGGGGGAACTATTCTGCACCTAATGTGGGGGAACTGTACTGCACCTAATGTGGGGGAACTGTACTGCACCTAATGTGGGGGAACTGTACTGCACCTAATGTGGGGGAACTGTACGGCACCTAATGTGGGGGAACTGTACGGCACCTAATGTGGGGGAACTATACTGCACCTAATGTGGGGGAACTATACTGCACCTAATGTGGGGGAACTATACTGCACCTAATGTGGGGGAACTATACTGCACCTAATGTGGGGAACTATACTGCACCTAATGTGGGGAACTATACTGCACCTAATGTGGGGAACTATACTGCACCTAATGTGGGGAACTGTACCAACATAATGAAGTGCTCCGTCTTCCAGGCAGCCTTAATCTGGCCCTGGTTATAATAGATCAACTATTATAAGCATACAGGCCTATAAACAGATTCCCTGTGCAGAGGAAGAGTGGTGCAGTTGCCCATAGCAACCAATCAGATCGCTTCTTTCATTTCTCAAAAGGCAAGAAGCGATCTGATTGGTTGTTATGGGCAACTGCACCACTATTCCTCTACAGTCTTGCACTGGGCCCATTGATGTGTAAAAATGGCTCTGATAAGGATTATAGCTAGCTAGCTAGCAACCTACCTGCCTATCTACGTACCTGGCTAGCTACCTACATGACTACCTAGCTAGCTACTTACCTAACTACTTACCCAGCAAGCTTACAACCGACCCAGCTACCTATCTAGCCAGCCAACAACGCAATGAAATACCTACCTACGTCACATTCTGTGTATCATGCTGTTTGCACATAATGTAAGTAAATGACATTGCACTAAAACCCACAAATAGCCGCAAACCAGCTGTTGTGTCGTGTCATCTTTAGGCCCACCAAAAACTTCAGCACCAGGCCCATGATGCTCTTAATCCGGCCCTGATCCTTTGGATATGGTAAAAGATGTCTAGGGCTGGAGTACCCCTTTAAGAGGATTGCATATAAGTAATACAGTATATATATATTATATATATATATATATATATATATATATATATATATATATATATATATCTATATATAATGTGTGTGTGTGTGTGTACAGTGATCCATCAACTTACAATGGCCTCAACATACAATAGTTTCAACATACAATGGTCTTTTCTGGACCATTGTAACTTGAAACCAGACTCAACATACAATGCGAAACGTGTCTATGGCTGGAAGAACTGATGAATTAGAAGGGGCATTCACTGGTAAAACCCCTGTATTACTGCAGCATATGCACTGAATTCCTGTCTGGTAGCACTCCCTACAGTACAGGGAGGTATTACATGTTCTGAGCTACTCTTTACCTGTGCCACAGTTAGCTGCTCCTTTGAACACCAAGTGGGGGCGGCTCCATATTACTTTTTTAGGACATTGTGTGTAGTGTACAGGACCCTGAAGAAGTTCCTGTCCTCTACATAGACAGTGATTACAGCTCCCAGCACCTCTTTCTTACTTTTATATGTAAGGACTTGCTTTATCTGTATTAGTTATCTACTTATTTTTGTTTAATCCTCACTTTTTCCTATTTTTGGATGACATTTTGGGGCTTCAGAACCAATTACCAGGTTCCCATAGAGTTACGGTCTCAACAATGGTTTCAACATACAATGGTCCCCGGGAACCAATTAATATTGTAACTTGAGGGACCACTGTATATGTATACATATACATTATATATATTTTTCATTTTTGCACTTTAGTTTTTTTCTCCTTGCCTTCTAAGAGCCATAACACTTTACATTTTCCACCTACAGACACATATGAGGGCTTGTTAGTTTTTGCTCCACCAATTGTACTTTTTAATGACATCACTTATTTTACCACAATATCTACAGTAAAACAAACAAAATTTTTATTTGTGGGGTGAAAATGGAAAAAAAAAAACATGCCATTTTGCAACTTTTTGGGGGATTCTGTTTCTACGCAGTACACTTTTCGGTAAAAATCACGCATTATCTTTATTTCCTAGGTCCATATGATTAAAATGGTAAACAACTTAAATATGTTTTGTTTTATTTCACTACTTTTTGTACGAAAATTTGTATGTTTAACCCCTTAAAGGGGTATTCCAGTTTTTTTTTTATTTGACTATGCTACAGGGGCTGTAAAGTTAGTGTAGTTCATAATATAGTGTTTGTACCTGTGTGTGACAGTTTTCTCACAATTTTTCTGTGATTTTAACTTCAATATTTATTTTTACCAGCATACAAAATGACTGTTGTCTCAGATTTTTCCCAGCTTGCAATGCAGCCGAGACCTGACTCGCTTGTCAGCTGATGACAGGGAGCCTGTCTGCTTCAATGGGTGGAGCGATCCCTTGGTGGGATAGAGATCAGTCTGCAACTAATGCCAACAGCTGTAGGCACCCTGATTGAAAACCACAGGTCTTTTGAATGGATGCAGCTCATTTATGTTTCAATGGGTGGGGTGGCGGATGTGTGGGAGGGAGGAAAATGGAATTGCGGGATTTGTAGTCAAAAAAAGAAAAATCAAACAGGAAATACCAGTTCACAAAAAGCTATCCACAGTGTTATGGTAATCTCACAACATAGCCAATTAGCCCCAAGACAAGCGCAGATCCTTCCTAAGCATGTCCATTACTGCCTGCCAGGTACGTATTAAAATCACCTTATGGTGGATAACCCCTTTAAGGTCCACATAAAATATCTTTATTCTGTAGGTCCATACAGTTACAAGAATAACTTATTTATATAGGTTTTATTTTATTTTACTAAAATTTATAACTGCATGTACCAAAATTTGTAAGTGTAATATTGTCATCTTCCGACCCCTATAACTTTTTTATTTTTCCATATACAGGGATGTATGAGAAATTTTTTTGCACCTTGATCTGAAGTTCTTATCGGTACTATTTTTGCTTTGATGGGACTTTATCGCTTTTTATAAAAAAAATCTAGGCTGTGCAAAGTGACCAAAAATACGCAATTTTGGAGTTTGGAATTTTTTACGTGTACGCCATTGAGAGTGCGGTTTAATTAACATTACATTTTTATAGTTTTTACATTTATGCAATACCACATGTTTATTTTTATTATGTTTATATATTTTTAATATGGAATTTGGGAAAAGGGGGGTGATTTAATATGGAAGGGGTTAAAGGGTGTTTTTTAAACTTTTATTAAACTTTTTTTTACACTTAAGGACTTTTAAGATGAATCATTAGATTCCTCATACAGATCAATGTAGTTCCATAGAACTACATTGATCTGTGTGCTCTGCGCTTGATTGATAAAGCCTGGTCCAGCCAGGCTTTATCAATCTCAGAGCCAGGACCAGCGGTGGAGGAGAGGTAAGCCCTCCAGTTAGCTCACAAGTGGATTGCTCCCAAGGGAGTGTTCAAAGGTCCCTTTAGACTCCGCTGTCAGCGTTGACAGCTGCGATCTAAAGAGTTAATAGCCGGCTGTCTACTATTAACGGCAGTCCCCCAGCTACAAGAATCAGCTGGAGGCCGGCCGGTATGGCCCACACCATACACTTTTAACGGCACAAGGATGTGTATACACATCCTTAGTCGTTAACAGCTTAAAACAGTCCTTATAATTATTTTTCTGTATACTGGGATGTATGAGGGTTCATTTTTTGCATCGTGATCTGTAGTTTTTATTGGTACTGTTTTGATGGAACATTTTTATTACTTTTTATCATTTTTTTTCTGGTATATGAAGTGACCAAAAATATGCAATTCTGAACTTGGGTATCATTATAATTTTTTTTTTTTTTTACATTTACGCCATTGACCATGAAGTTTAACGAATGTTATATTTTAATAGTTCGGACATTTACACGGCAATGCCAATGTGTTTATGTTAATTTTTATTTACATTTTATTTTAAAAATGGGAAAAGGGGGTGAATTAAAATTTTATTAGGGAAAGGGTTTATTCACTTTTATTTATTTATATTTAACATTTTTTTCACTATTTCTTTAGTCCCCCATAGGCGACTATTACTTGCAGTCCTATGATCGCAAACACTGAACAATGCTGCTCTACTGAACAGCATTGATCAGTGTTATTGGCACTCCATTGCTACAGGCTGCCATGGTTGTCACAAAAAACTGCCTTGTGCTTTTTCCTTGCTGTGAACTATCCGTGGTGGATTTTGGTTGGAATTTGCAGCTGCAGATTTGAGGACATCTAATTAAACATTTTTATGAAAAATATTTAAAGTTTACAGTTGTGGAACCAGGTGCTGAAGAACCTTTGCTTTAGGCTACAACTACAGGCTCACTGCGACAAGTCATGTGGCTAAAGATCGCCATATTACACTGCATACTGCATTGTAGCTAATTCAAGTAAATGGGGTAGTGTTGTGACCCATGAATGGTCGTGACCCTACAGTCAGAAGACATCCATTTTTTTTTTTTACTTTTTGTATTGTTACTAAGTCACTATAGGCCTGTTGTCCCAATCCAGAGCTGGATAGGGTAAAATAAAAATATTCCTTTATATTCTAGTTTATGTCACTGAAAATGCAAATATAACTTTGTTAAATCACCATATACCAACATCTAAAAACTTTCTGATCATTAAGGGGTTAAAGAGGTATTCTGCTGGAAAACATTTTTCTTTAAATCAACGGGTGGCAGAAAGTGAAACAGATTTGTAAATTACTTAATTATTAACTATTACTTACTATTAAAAAAATCTTAATCCTTCCATTACTTATCAACTGCTATTTGCTCCACCGGAAGTTCTTTTCTTTTTGGATTTCCTTTCTGTCTGACCACAGTGCTCTCTGCTGACACCTCTGTCCATTTTAGGAACTGTCCAGAGTAGGAGCAAATCGCTATAGCAAACCTCTCCTGCTCTGGACAGTTCCTGGCATGGACAGAGGTGTCAGCAGAAAGCACTGTGGTCAGACAGAAAGGAAATCAAAAAAGAAAAGAACTTCCTCTGTAGTACACAGCAGCTGATAAGTACTGAAAGGATTAAGATTTTTTTAATAGAAGTAATTTATAAATCTGTTTAACTTTTTGGCACCAGTTGATTTAAAGAAAAAAAATTCAGCGGAGTACCCCTTTTATGTGTTTCTTTTATTTGTTACAGTGGCACAGTTTTTCATAAACACACATCTAGGAACTGCTATAACTGTTTCCTTTGTAAGTGGCACAGAAACAGAACTAGAGCAAAAATAGATGTAGCTGGTGCGGCATTTTGAAACATTTTAATTGTTTGGAAATCTGAAAGCTTTTTAATACTGTGGAAGTAAAATTGTAAGTGATGTAGATCACTTGTTCCTAATTTGTTCTAGTTATGTTATTTAGCTTTAAATAGTATAACCAAATTTTATGAGCTTTAAAGGGAAATAGAATACGGTTTATATGCCTCGTATGTACAACACAGCTGACTGTTTTTTATTACTTTAGCTAACCAACCTCTTGGTTCCCAGCATCTAAAATCAAAGTCTAGATTCTACCCAAGATGCAGGGCAACAGCACACATGCCTTGTTTTTGCACAGCAACTTTTAAAAGTCATAGGCCCAGATTTATGAAAAAAATTATTTGCCCACAGCAACCAATCACAGCTCAGCTTTGACTTTACCAAAGCTTGTTAACATAGGAAAGCTGAGCTGTGACTGGTTGCTGTGGGTAAATCCCACACATTTTTATAAATCTAGGCCATAGTTCAATAATTGGTTAAAGAATATGCCTCTATTATGAAACCTGCAAACAGAACAATGTTTTTCAATCTAGGAACTGATTCAACCCATGAACGTTTCTATCTAATATTATTTTCAAAGTCATAACTGCTAACATTAGTCATTACTAATTTCCCAATATCCATTGTGACATGGAACAAACTGAATTTAGCATGTGATGGATTTTACATTTCGCTTGCCCTCCCATCTCTCACCCAGATCAGTAATAGTTTTTTCCATAACTTTCTCCCGATCCTCTGGTACTCCCATGTCAGCAACGACCAGAGATACGCTCTTTGCCCCAAGCTCCAGGCACTTACTTCTCACCTATGATCAAGCAGAGGTTACTGTCAGATAAGTTTATGTTAATATGAAATACATAAAGCCAAAGCCATTTTTATTTTATTCTTCTAATGAAAATAACCATAATGTTGTATCAAACCCAATGGTTTTCTTAGGAGGGAAATAAGTAATTTATGCTAGTCCAGTGGATCACAACATAAACTGACGTGTCAGAAGTTCTTAGAAATGATAGTAATGCTTTAAAACAAAATAGTCACCTTCTTTTTAGATCAGGGTCATAGCACATAATAGACATAATGAACAAGTCATTGGGTTGGTCGTGTCATTTTGTTTATGACATAGGTAACATTGTAAATGTTTGTCACTGGATCTAAAAGGCTTTTTATCATATAATTTATGACATAGTTAAATGAAATAACAAGAATCTGGAAAATAGCGGTCTTATAGAGACTACCGCTCTAGCTGCAGCATGGATCTACCTACAAAGAGCCATGACATGAGCATTCTGAAAAACTAGAAACTGATGATTTGAGGCAGAAACACGTTTTCAAATCAACTGTGATAATGAACTAAAAACGCGACAAAGAACATGAAGAGAAGAAGCCCCTATGGAAAACTCAGTATTAGGCTAGGTTTCCACTTTTTTTTTTTACATAAACGCCAATAATAACGCCCATTCTGCCGCATGGCTTTTTTTTGTGAAAAAACGCTGCGGCCAGATGTTAGCTGCAAGTCAATAATAAACTGCAAAATTTCAAATCCACTTGGCGTTTTTCCGTATGGCATTTTTTTTAATCCTTTTGGCGTTTTTGGGCTCCTTGGCAGTTTGTAAAAAACGACCTCTTGTCGAGACTTTGGCGTTTTTGCAGGAAAATCTTGGCGTTTTTCTCCCATAGAAGTCTATGGAAGTGAAAAAAGCCAAGAAAAACGCCATGTGGGTTTTAACTTTGGTGTTTTTTCAGGCGGTTTTTATTCTCTTTTGGACTTTAGTGATCCAAAAAAGTGATCGAGATACCTTTTTTACGTTCAATACTTTTTTATTATTAAGAAATTTTCGTTCAAGTGACACAGAATTAGTATCGAGATAAACAAGCATCGAGACAGGCGCAGCTGTCTTATAGATAACGGCAGAAATTAAACAGTGGGACAGGCGCAGCTGTCATAGAAAAATGATAACATAGAACTCAACAAAATCAATGGGGTAAACCAAAGGGAGGACAAGTAGGTGTTGTGCAATATAAAAATCAAGTGTGTAATACCTGTACTAATGGAAATGAGTGTAGGTCTGGAATGGTGTACTTACGGAGAACGGTCTTGTGCCCATATAAAGATGTAATCAGATGGGGAATGTTAATGAGTTGGTATAATGAGGAGCTTTATTAAATGAAGTATGGGTATTGATTCATCGTCAAATCAAATATCCTTGCAATGTGTGGATGTAAGCCAGACTGCCCATCTAGCAGAGAGGTGTTTCAGTCTCTGAGATCCCATAGCAATTATTTTCTCATAGGAATAAGTAGTGTTAAGCTTACCTATTAGTGAGTCTAGTGATGGCGTGGCCGCAGTTTTCCAGAAGCTAGTAAGGAGTACCTTGGCTGTGATGCAAAAAATGCAAAAAAAGTCTCTATGTTGTGGGAGTATTTTATCTATATTCAGAAATAATAGGACCAAGTCCGGGGACCATGGGAAGCGATATGGGAGGATGGAGAATAAAAGCTGTTTACAAGCGTTCCAGAAATGTGATATAAGGGGGCAGGACCATAAAATGTGGTATAATGAGCCTTTCTGACCGCAACCACGCCAGCACAGCGGAGAAGAGTTTGGGTAAGCTAGCGAAATTTTGTCTGGAGTGAAATACCAGCGGAGGACCGTTTTATAGTAAGATTCTAAGTACGAAGAGCATTGTAGGGCCCTATTCGCACTACGGAGGGACCTTTGCCAGTCTGGTAGTTCAATGGATCTATCTAAATCCCTATCCCACAATCGTAGTGGGTAACTTTTGACCAAATTGTCTGAATCCATGAGCATAGTGTAAAGTGGCCGGAGGCCTTTGCCTGTGGATTGAAAATATTTCAAGACTTGTGTGTGCAGGCCTATCGAGGGTGTTGTCAGACTAGAGAGGAAGTGGCGGATTCTAAGATATTTGTAAAAGTCAGATTTGTGTATGTTATATAGACCCTGGATGATGTCAAAGGGAAGGAGCACATTTTGTCTATAAAGAAGTCCCGCGTGTGTGATGCCTTGAGTTATCCAGTTGTGGAGAGGGATGTCAATTAGATGGGATTGGATTACCGATAGGGGTATATCATGGGGTCCTAATGTCCAAGGACAATTTAGTTTATTAAGGAAGGTACGCCATGCAGAGAAGGAGGCTGAAATAACTGGGTTGGAAACGTTGGGTGGGGGCAGCTTCCAAATAGGAAAAAGTAGTAAGTCCTGTAACGTACATGGGGAAACAGCTTGACGCTCAATGAGTAACCAGGGGAACGGGTTGTCCGATGACCACCAATGCTTAAGTTGTGCCACAAGAGTGGCAATATAATAACCCTGTATATTAGGGATGCCCAGGCCTCCCGCCAGTTTGGAGCGTAGTAAAAGGGATGCTGCTAATCTAGGCTTTTTCTCTGCCCAAACAAAGTTGGACAGGATACGTTGGGCTTTGACAAAGAAGGAATTAGGAAGAGGGATAGGCAGTGTGCGGAAAAGGTAAAGAAGTTTGGGGAGGAGAAACATTTTAAACGTGGAAATCCTACCAGTCCATGATATGTCATGGCGCGAAAGGTGATTAGCTTCCATAGAGAGGGAGGTGAGTAGAGGATCATAGTTAAACTTGTATAACGTGTCCGTAGGGTATGAAATGTGGGTACCCAGGTAATCAATATGCGAGGACCGCCAATCAAATTGATGTGTGGTTTTTAATTTGGATAATATCCTAGCGGGGAGATTAAGAGGCAATGCTTGGGTCTTCAGGGTATTGAGCTTATAATAGGATAGGGCACCGAATTCCGTTATGTTATCTAAGACTGCGGGTAGGGAGGACGACGGATCTCCTAAGGTAAGGACCACATCGTCCGCATACAGCGAGATGGTGTGGGGCGTAGGGCCAATAGGTATGCCCGATATTCTATTATCTAGACGGATGGCTTGAGCTAATGGTTCTATAGAGAGAATGTAGATGAGGGGTGAAAGCGGGCAACCCTGACGGGAACCATTAGTTATCTCGAATTCATCAGAGAGAGTGCCATTGACCAACACCCTAGCTGTAGGTCCAGAATATAAAGCTGAGATTGCAGACAAAATATGTCCTGCGAAGCCCAGTCGTTTCAGAACCGCAAAAGCATAAGACCATTTGAGACGATCGAACGCTTTTTCTGCGTCGAGCGCCAGGACCACCGCGGGAGTTTTATGAGACTCAATCTGATGAAATATATGTATAAGTCTTCTGGTATTGTCCGAAGTTTGGCGTCCAGTTATGAAGCCAGATTGGTCGGAGCCAACAAGACTAGGCAGGGTAGTAGCAATCCGGGTGGCTAGGAGTTTGGCTAATATTTTAATGTCCTGATTCAATAGGGAGATGGGTCTGAAGTTCTGTGGTACATCTGAGGATTTACCTGGTTTAGGGAGTGTGGTGATGAGGGCCTGTAAGTTTTCTTTGGGGAGGGTACCAGTTGTAAAAGCAGTCATGCAGAAGGAGGCTAGAGAGGGGGCTAAGGCATTACTGTAAACTTTATAGTAAGAGCTATCAAAACCGTCGGGTCCCGGGGCTTTGCCAGAGGGGATAGAGCGAATCACCTTTTGAATTTCTGAGACAGAGATAGGGTCATTGAGGGCGGAAAGTTGAGTGGGGTTGAGGGAAGGAAGATTTAATCTATTTAGATAGGATTGAACCGCATCAGTGGCGTTAGGGGGTTCTGGTATAGTGGAGTTTAAGTTATAAAGGCTGGCATAAAATGTTTTAAAACCGTCTGCAATATCTTTAGGGGTGTAAAGACGTTTGGCTGTGGTTGGGTGGACAAGTAAAGGGATCTTAGATTTTAGTTGGCGAGATTTAAGGCGGTTGGCTAGAAGTTTGCCAGATTTATTGTCTTGGGCATAATATCTTGCATTAGACTTCCTAAGGGCCTTCTCATATGTAGCCAGCATAAGGCAGCGAAGGTCTCTTCTAAGGGACAGTAATTGAGCAGCCATGGGTTCCGAGGGAGTCGATTTGTTAGCCTTTTCTAAAGTTTCTATTTGAGTCAGTAAGCTACTGAGTTGCTGATCTTTTCGTTTTTTAAGTATGGAGCAATATTTGATGCACATACCTCGGACAACTGCCTTATGGCAGTTCCATACAGTGACCGGGCTGATCTCAGGATCGCTGTTTAGTAGGAAATAATCTTTGATATCTCGCAAGAGACGTTGGGAATACTCCCCGTGGGACAGAAGAAATTGACTGATACGCCACATATATGTAGGTGGCGATGACACAGAATCTGCTAATGAAAGAGAGACTGGGGCATGATCTGACCATGAGATCCTGCCTATGTCGGTTTGTCGAATTGACTGGAGTAGCTGTCTGTCCACGAGGAACATGTCCAACCTAGAGTAAGTATTATGCACTGCAGATAAGTGCGTGTAATCGCTAGCTGAGTCGTGATGTAACCGCCAGACATCATATAAATCATGTTCCCAAGCCCAAGGGGACAATGAAATGGAGGGGACACGTGAGTGAGAGGTGGAGTCAGCTGATGGGTGCATCACTGTATTAAAGTCCCCACATAAAACAAGGGAGCCCCATTTACGCTTATGGCAACGCCTAAGAAGGGAGTTCAGAAACCTAATTTGTCCCGTGTTGGGCGCATATAGAGAAACTAATGTGATTGGCAAGGAGTTAATAGAGCAGTAAAGTATGATAAATCTACCCTTGGCGTCTGTCTCTACATGTACCAACTCAAACGATACAGTGTTTCTAATACCTACAAATACACCTCTAGACTTGGAGTCGTGGTGAGAATGAAAAGTATGTGTAAAAGCTGGGTGACGTAGTCTATGAGCGTCCGTGCTAAGTAAATGAGTCTCTTGTGCGCATATTACATCACATTTAAGGGCAAGGACTTCTCTCCAAAAATGAGAGCGCTTATGGGGCACATTTAGACCGTTCGTATTCAAACTAACTATATTTATAACCATAATGCGAGTATTTGTTCAGTAGATAACACAATAAACATTGTATAGAACAGGGAAGAGAGCACGCCTCCCAGCTAGCACGTGCTCTCTTAATGAATACAGGTAGTACAGCAGAGAATGGAGGGGGTGAAGGGGAGGGGGATAAAAAGAGAAAATCTGTACAACAATATGACAGAGAGGGTGAGAAACAGTATAATAAAAACAAAACACCACTCATCTTGGTGGAGTCAGCGGGTCTGAGAGGGTGAACAATCCCGCCCGAAGCCTCAGGCGAGTGGACCACCGAACCGACCCGACTGAAGCCAATCAGAACAGGGGGGTGAAAGTTCGCACTGAAGCCTAGGTGGAGGCGGCAGCAGTCCAGCTCCTGTTAAAGAAAAAAGTTACAAGAACAGGCATATGGAAACATATCACCAGTTATTGAGAAAAACACACTCATTGCCGTTTAGCTTGGGCGGGGGAAGAAAGTGAGCGAGTCTGTCCGGTTGGAGTGAGTTCCATGTTCCAGGAGGAAAGCAGGGCTTGACCTTCTGACAGTGACTTGATTACATGAATGGAGTCACCTCTTTTCACCAGCAGGCGGACAGGGAAGCCCCATCTATAGGCAATTTTCGCAGACCGCAATGTGGTTGTGATTGGTTGTAGCTCCCTGCGAGCCTGCAGTGTAGTTGCCGAGAGGTCTGCATAGATGGAGACCTTATGGAATGGAGCTGGGAGACCCCCGTTTTTCCTAGAATATTCCATAAGTTTTTCTTTTACTGTGAAAAAGTGAACTCTGGCTAGGATGTCTCTGGGTACACTATCATCCAAAAACTTTGGACGCGGGATCCTGTGGGCGCGGTCCACTTCTAATTCTTGGATGGAGCAAGAAGGAAGAGTAGCTTTGATGAGGGACCTTACATATTCAGGAATGTTAGCTGGAAGCACTGTTTCAGGAACACCTCGGAGTTTAATGTTATTTCTGCGGCTTCTGTCCTCTAGGTCAGCCACTTTAGCTTTTAGTGCTGCCACATCATCTATCATGTCATTATGTGAGTCAATAAGCTCATTATGTGAGGTGGAGAATTCTTCAAATTTAGACTCTACATGAACCATCCTGCTAGACAAATCAGACACTGAGGAGTTAAGTGGTGCAACAATGCTCTGGATGTCAGCTAGGAATGTTTTATGGAGGGCCTGCAGCATTCCTTTCATGGCAGAGTCAGTGAGAGATGTGTTAGAGACAGCTATGTTGTCTAACTCAGGCGATATCTTTGCAGGGGACTTAGGCACAGTGTCCCAATCACATACCTCTGAAGTAGAGGGGGAAGTGTCCAGTCTAGGTCTCTGCTTTGCAGGGCTTTGAGAAGGTGTACTTGTCTGCGATCCCCAGCCTGCCTTCAGTGCCGGGGCAGCCACACTGTTAGAGATTAAATCTGCAGCACTGTGAGCTGAGGAAAGAGAGGGTCCAGGAGAGCCAGGCTGTTCTGATCCAGGTGGGGACCGAGTGTGTAGAGCTGGGTCTGAAGTAGATCTGTGTGGAGGACACAGTAATGTGGAGGATCTCTGCTGTGCAGGCTGGGAGGCAGAAGTAGGTGAATGAGGCTGTTCCTCGCCATCTTGTGTTCCCCTTGTGGTCCGGGAAAAGTTAAAAGCAGAGAGTTTCTCCTGTCTGCCATGTCTTTTCTTTCGGGCTGGCATGGTCCAGAGGTGTTCAGGAGCTCAGATATGAGAAAAGGATTGGGTGATCTTGGTGATAAATGCTGAAATTAGTCGCTGAAAGGAGCTGAGGAGACAGAGCTTAACTAACTAACAGCCATCCACCATGGCAGCCAGGCCACGCCCCCCTCGAGATACCTTTTTTATTCAAATTTAGTAGGGTACCATTCAAAAATGATGATAAAAAAAGATACAGTAGTGATGGAAAAAATTGTATTTAATGAAATTTATCTTTTTTTATAACAAAATTTTAATTAATTTTTAAACAGGGATCAATTTATGTGGGCGGGTAGGGCACTAAAAATGTAGCCGACAATAATAAAAAATTTAGTGTGTGTGTGTTTACTTTTATTTTTTTTAAACATTTTTTAGGTAGTACTACTACTCCCAGCATGGAACACACTGTTCCATGATAGGAGTAGTAGTTACCTGTACTAATTGAAAGATCGCCGGGTCCATTGCGATCCTCCTGTATAATGTATAGATGTGGCCGCTCTTCTATGGTCCCCTGCACTGCTGTATATATACACATATTCAGATTTCCCGCAGAGAGCTGTGATTGGTCAGATGGTTCCAGCCAATCCCAGCTCTAGGAATATGTATATATACGGCAGTGCAGGGACCATAGAAGAGCAGCCGCCCGTATCTATACATTATACAGGAGGATCACAGGGGTGTCAGGAGTTACACCCACTGCGATCTGTCTATTAATGCAGGTACTATAGCTCCCAGCATGGAGCAGAGTGTGAAAAAGGCCTTATATTGGTTTGATTTTGTTTTACCTCTGTTACAAAATTAGTACAGGTCCTCTTTTGACCCCTATAGCTTTTTTAGTTTTCTGTATATGGGGATGTGTGAGGACTCATTTTTTGCTCCGTGATCTCTAATTTTTATCAGTACCATTTTTGTTTTGATGGGACTTTTTGATGGCTTTTTATACATTTTTTTTTAAAGTATACTAAGTGACCAAAAATAAGTAATTTTGGAGGTGCTTGCTTGCTTGCCGTGCAATTTAATTAATGCTTTATTTCCAAAGTTCGGACATTTACGCACGTGGCGATACCACGTTTATTTTTGTTTACATATTTTTTTAAACCCTTAAGGACTGAGCTTTTTTCCGTTTTTGCACTTTCATTTTTTCCTCCTTACCTTTAAAAAAGTTTTGCCCAACACTCTACAGCAAAATGGAAAAAAAAATCAGAGTGCGACAAAATTGAACCAAAAAAAATACGCCATTTTGTAACTTTTGGGGGCTTCCGTTTCTATGCAGTGCATTTTTCAGTACTTTTAAAGGTTTGATTTTGTCGTATTTCTGGAAAAAATCATAACTACATGCAGGAAAATTTATACGTTTAAAATTTTCATCTTCTAATTTTTTGCGCCATGATCTGAAGTTTTTAGCGGTACCATTTTTGTATTGATCTGACTTTTTACTAATTTTTTCATGATCTAAAAAGTGACCAAAAATACGATACATATACGCTAATATATTTTTATATTTCGGACATTTCCGCATGTGGCGATATCATATGTTTATTTTTACTTACACCGTTTTTTTTTTTTTTTTTTTATTGGAAAAGGGGGGTGATTCAAACTTTTATTAGGGAAGGGGTTAAATGATCTTTATTAACCTTTTTTTTTTTTTTTTTTTTACTTTTTTTGCATTGTTATAGCCCCCATTTGCTAACTTGTAATAAAAGGAAACGTCAAGTGGGTTTTATATTTTATAAGCATTCAAAGGTTGCAATGGGCAACATATTCCTGCAAGTAACCAGTGTTTGCGTATACTAAGACGTCTATGAACTTCTATTGCCAGTGGCAGTGTTCATTACAAGTCAGCAAATGAAGGGTTATGGCAAGTTCCAAATTGGGAAGGGATGTGCTAATGGAGAGGGGTTTCTGTTACAAGGTGTATATTTATTCGGCTGAATATTTTCTCCCAGTGAGGACCTTGAAAAAGGCTTTTGTTTGCTGAAACATGGCGTTTATTTTTTTATTTTATTTTTTTAAATATATAACCACCACAATTTGTACCCCTATCATGTTTTTATATTGAAGAAAGAAAGAAAAGCTTTTGTATTTTACACATGCTGGTGTCCAGAAGTGAATAGAATCTAATGCTCCTGAGTGAGTGAAGACTGTTTCTTTGTCTACCTTGTTTGCAGCAGCAACGCCATGACAGCACCTGGACCAGTGAGGGATCGTGATTTTGTTCATGGGAATAGGTGAGTGACCTCTTACTTTTTTGTCTTTGAACAATAAATTATGTTATATATCTGATTCTCACTCTCAATGTTCTATAATTAAGCAATAAAATTATTTATAATTAAGCAATACATTGTTGTTCTATATCTGATTCTCACTCTCAAATGTTCTACTATTCTATCTCTATTGCCCCCATTACCTAGAAGAACTGTTTCCATATATTTTTTCCATCTTAGTTTAATTGGGCACAGGGTAGTGTGTAACACAGAATCCTTGGTTTTGGGTCTTTTCTGTCAATGTAGAGCTCCCAGATTTTTAGTTTTGAAAAGTACAACTTGCCCCACACACAAAAAAGTAATCCCTACAACTTTGTCAGTGGACAAATAAAAAAGGTATGGGTCTCAGAATGTGAGGAGCCATAAAAAATCAATTGCTGGGCTATGAAGGGATTAATAAAAGATTGAACTCCCTCTCTAATTAAAGTTTGAATCACACACCCTTTTCCCATTTAAAAGAGATGTGAACAAAAATTAACAAACATGTGGTATCGCGGCAAACAAATAATACAATATTAATTAAACCACACGGCTAATGGCGTATACATAATAAAATACCAAAGTCCAGAATTGTGTATTTTTGGTCACTTCGTATACCCTAAAAAATGTATACAAAGTGATCAAAAAGTCCTATAAAAAAAAAAATATATGGTACTGATAAAAACTACAGATCACAGCGCAAAAAATGAGCCATCACACATACCTGTACATGAGAAAAATATAAAAGTTACAGGGGTCAGGAGAGAACAATTTTAAACATGTAAATTTTTGTACAAAAAGTTCTAAGTAAAACTAAATAAAACAAATAAATTGGGTACCTTTCTAACAGTATGGACCTACAGAATAAAGATAATGGGGGAGATGTATCAAAACCTGTCCAGAGGAAAAGTTGCCCAGTTGCCCATAGCAACCAATCAGCTTTCTTCTTTCATTTTTAACAAGGCCTCTGCAAAATGAAAGAAGCAATTTGATTGGTTGCCATGGGCAACTTTTCCTTTGCACAGGTTTTGATAAATCTCCCCCAATATGTGTAATTTCTACCCTGAGCCCTTAACCTGTTAACGACCATGGACATCTATGCTCGTCCATGAGCAGTTAACGGGGTATGACGCGGGCTCCCGACTAGAGCCCGCGTCATACCGGCCGGTCCCCAGCAGATTCCTGTAGCTAGGGGCTGGCGTTAATAGCAGACATGCAGTGATCGCCACGGCCGGCTATTAACTATTAACCAAAGCTGACAGCGTCGTCTAAAGGTGCCTTTATCCCATCCCTGGTGGTCCTGTGTTACGAAACCACATTGATCTGTATTAGGAATCAAATTATTCCTCCTAAAAGTCCCTTAAAGGGACTAAAAGTGTGTAAAAAAATAAAATAAAAAATAAATAAATTTAAAAACACACATTAACTTTTCCCAAATTCCAGAAAATGAACAGCCCGGAACGACTAACCCTCCCCACCGAATGGTCCCTGCAGCATAGATGGCCGAAGATGGACGGCCCGGACCAGCTCACCCTTCCTTCCCACCGAGAAAGCAATAACTGGGGAGGCGAGTAGAAAACAAAAGGGGGGTCTGGATGATGACGAAGGGATTGACAGGCGGTGATGATGAAGGGGGGGATGATGACGAGGGGGGTGTTAATGACTGTGGTCTGGATGATGCCATGTATTTCCCCCCGATGATGTATTTCCCACCCTAGGCTTATAGTAGAGTCAATTAGGGGCCTCGGCTTAAATTCGGAATGGCTAACACTAGAGTATATACTGTGTGATTTTTTTTTTTTTTCTAAAAGTATGACAAAATCAAACCTTTATTAGTGGGGTATCATTTTAATCTTATGGACCTACAAAATAAAGAGTATAATTTTTGCCGAAAAAAGCACTGCGTAGAAACGGAAGCCCCCAAAACTTACAAAATTGTGTTTTTTCTTCAATTTTGTCGCACAATGATTTTTTTTTCCTGTTTTGCTGTAGATTTTTGGGTAAAATGACTGATGTGATAACAAAGTAGTATTGGTGGCGCCAAAAATTACCCATCATATGGACTTTTAGGTGAAAAATTGAAAGGGTTAGGATTTTTAAAAGGTAAGGAGGAAAAAACGAAAGTGCAAAAAACAGAAAAATGCTTGGTCTTAAAGGGGTATTCCAGTGAAAACATTTTTTATATCAACTGGCTCCAGAAAGTTAAAAAGATTTGTAAATTACTTCTATTCAAAAATCTTAATCTTACCAGTACTTATCAGCTGCTGAAGTTGAGCAGTTCTTTTCTGTCTGACAACAGTGCTCTATGCTGACATCTGTCTGTCTCAGGAACTGTCCAGAGCAGGAGAGGTTTTCTATGGGGATTCGCTGCTACTCTGGACAGTTTCTGAGACAGACAGTGGTGTCAGCAGAGAGCACTGTTGTCAGACAGAAAAGAACAACTAAACTTCAGCAGCTGATAAGTACTTGTAGGATTAAGATTTTTTAATAAAAGCAATTTACAAATCTGTTTAACTTTTTGGAGCCAATTGATATGAAAAAAAGTTTTTCACTGGAATACCCCTTTAACCCCTTGGGGACGGAGCCCATTTTAACCCTAAGGACGGGAGAATTTTTTGCACATTTGACCAGTGTCAATTTACTTATAAATTTGATTCCGAGACAGTTCTTTCGTGACATTCTAATTTATGTTAGTGGTAAATTTTCATCGATACTTGCATCATTTCTAGGTGAAAAATTCAAAAATGTGATTAAAAAATGTAAAATTTAGCATTTTTCTAATTTTTAAGCTCTCTGCTTGTAAGGAAAATAGACATTCCAAATAAATTATATATTGATTCACATATACAATATGTCTACTTTATGTTTGCATCATAAAGTTGACATGTTTTTACTTTTGGAAGAAATCAGAGGGCTTCAAAGTTCAGCAGCAATTTTCTAATTTTTCAAAAAAATTTCTAAATCTGAATTTTTCAGGGACCAGTTCAGTTTTGAAGTGGATTTGAAGGGCCTTCATATTAGAAATACCCCATTATAAAAACTGCACCCCTCAAAGTATTCAAAATTACATTCAGAAAGTGTGTTAACACTTTAGGTGTTTCACAGGAATAGCAGCAAAGTGAAGGAGAGGAGAGAATTCAAAATCTTAAAGGAGTAGTCCAGTGGTGATTCAGTGGTTTACAACTTATCCCCTATCTTAAGGATAGGGGATAAGTTGCAGATCGCGGGGGGTCCGACCCCTGGGGCCCCCCGCGATCTCCTGTACGGAGCCCCGACAGCCCGCGGGAAGGGGGCGTGTCGACCTCCGCACGAAGCGGCGGCCGGCACGCCCCCTCAATACAACTCTATGGCAGAGCCGAAGCGCTGCCTTCGGCAATCTCCGGCTCTGCCATTGAGATGTATTGAGGGGGCGTGTCGGCCGCCGCCTTGTGCGGGGGTCGACACCCGCTATCTCGGCGGAGAGCCGGGGCCCCGTACAGAGAGATCGCAGGGGGCCCCAGCGGTCGGACCCCCCGCGATCTCAAACTCATCCCCTATCCTTAGGATAGGGGATAAGTTTTTCACCACTGGACTACCCCTTTAATTTTTTACACTCGCATGTTCTTGTAAACCCAGTTTTTGAATTTTTATAAGGGGTTATAGGAGAAAAAGCCCTCCAAAATTTGTAACCCAATTTCTCTCGAGTAAGGAAATATCTCATATGTGTATGTGAAGTGTTTGGCGAGCGCAGTAGAGGGCTCAGAAGGGAAGGAGAGACAATGGGATTTTGGAGAGTGAGTTTTTCTGAAATGGTTTTTGAGGGCATGTAATATTTAGGAAGCCCCTATGGTGCCAGAACAGCAAAAAAAACCACATGGCATACCATTTTGGAAACTACACCCCTCAAGGCACGTAACAAGGGTCCAGTGAGCCTTAACACCCCACAGGTGTTTGATGACTTTTTGTTAAAGTCTCATGTGTAAATGAGGAGGAAAAAAAATCCCAAATTTACAATTTTACAAAGGGTAATGGGAAAAAATGCCCCCCAAAATTTGTGACCCCATCTCTTCTGAGTATGGAAATACCCCATGTTAGGAAGTAAAATGCTCTGGGGGAAAACTACTAGACATGTGCAATTCGGTTCGGCACGAATGTCTAAATTAACGAATTTTACCGTTTTCGTGCATTCGGACCAATCCGAATGCACGAAAACATATTTTGAACATTCCCGAATAGCCACGATAATACGAATAGTAAAGTAACGAATACATTCGTTATTTCCCGTCCATAATGCTGTAAATAACGAATTCATTCGTTATCTGTAAACGAACGTGAAGAATTCATTCTGATAACAAATATAGTAAAAAGGATATAGATAGTTTGATTTTTCGGATACATTCGGTATTCGGGTACATTCGGTAAATCTTTTTATTCTTTTTTTGGACTTTAGCGATCCTAAAAAATTATGGAGATACCTTTTTTATAAAAATTTCGTAGGGTATCATAAAAAAATCATAATAAAAAAGATACAGCGGTGATGGAAAAAATTGTATCTAATGAAATGTATCTTTTTTATTATGAAATGTTTATTAATTTTTAAACAGGGATCAATTTATGTGAGCGGGTAAAGCACTAAAAATGTAGCCGACAATAATGAAAATGTAGTGTGTGCGTGTTTTTCACTTTTTTTTAAAACATTTTTTAGGTAGTACTACTACTCCCAGCATGGAACACACTCTTCCATGATGGGAGTAGTAGTTACCTGTACTAATTGACAGATCGCAGGGGTCCCTTGCGATCCTCTTGTATAATGTATAGATGCGCCGGCTGCTCTTCTATGGTCCCCTGCACTCACGTATATGTACACATATTCATATTTCCCGCAGAGCTGTGATTGGCCAGATGGTTCCAGCCAATCACAGCTCTCTGTGAGAAATAGGAATATGTGTATATATACGGCCTTGCAGGGGACCATAGGAGAGCGGCCGCCGCATTCATACATTATACTGGAGGATCGCAGCGGGTGTCAGGAGTGATACCTGCAGTGATCTTTCCTTTACTACAAGTACTAATACTCCCAACATGGAGTACACTCTGCTCCATGCTGGGAACTGTAGTACCTGTATTAATAGACAGATCGCAGCGGTTACACTCGCTGTCATATGTCTATTAATGCAGGTACTACAGCTCCCAGCATGGAGCAGAGTGTGCTCCATGTTGGGAGTATTAGTACCTGCAGTAAGGGACAGATCCCAGGGATGTCACTCCTCCTGACACCCGCTGCGATCCTCCTGATGTGACTGTCGGGATCAGCTGTTCTCAGGGCTACAGAGCCGGGAGAACAGCTGACGCTGAGCCGTAGGTATACATCGTATATCTACTGCCCAGCAAGAACTTACAGTGAGCTTGCAATGTGTATACAGTATACACATTGCTGGCTCACTTAACCCCTTGCTGAGCTGTGCGCTATGCGCAAGCCCAGCAAGGGAAGAGTTAACTTACACTGCTGGACAGTGTAGGTTAACCCTTTGGGCGGTATACACTATATACAGCTATCTATAGATAGCTGTATACAGTGTATACAGAAGACGAAGTCCAGCTTACTTCACTCGAGTCCCGGGCCGGGTTCGTGTAGCTCCGCCCCCTCGTGATGACGTCATTAGGGGGCGGAGCTACAGAAGGGAACAAGGCTAATTAATCTGAAGCTCTGTTCACATTGTACGTTTTGTATAATGTGAACAGACCCTTCTGGCAGTGTCTACCCAGACAGGGAGACTCCAGCTGTTGCTAAACTACAACTCCCAGCATGCCCAGACAGCCAAAGGCTGTCTGGGCATGCTGGGAGTTATAGTTTTGCACCAATTGGTGGCTCCCTGTTTGGGTAGACATTGCATCATGGGTGCTCTCCCCAGCGGACAGCGCCAAAAATGTCATAACCAATTTTTTGTGTTTTTTTCTTCTCGTTTCAGATCCGTGTATGCAGAGGATTACTGCGGATTCGCTGGATTACGGCAGATTATTTATTTTTTCCTTTAATAAAATGGTTAACGAGGGCTGTGGGGGAGTGTTTTTTTAAATAAAATAATTTTTCCAATGTGTTGTGTTTTTTTTTTTTTATTGAATTTTCAAGGTTAGTAGTGGACGCTGTCTTATTGACGGAATCCATTACTAGGCCAGGGCTTAGTGCTAGCCCCAAAAACAGCTAGCGCTAACCCCCAATTATTACCCCGGTACCCACCGCCACAGGGGTGCCGGGAAGAGCCGGTACCAACAGGCCCGGAGCGTCAAAATGGCGCTCCTGGGCCTAGGCGGTAACAGGCTGGCGTTATTTAGGCTGGGGAGGGCCAGTAACAATGGTCCTCGCCCACCCTGGTAACGTCAGGCTGTTGCTGTTTGGTTGGTATCTGGCTGAGAATGAAAATACGGGGAACCCTATGCGTTTTATTTTTTATTTTTTTATTTAAATAAAAAAAAAAAACGCATAGGGTTCCCCGTATTTTCATTCTCAGCACAATACCAACCAAACAGAAACAGCCTGACGTTACCAGGGTGGGTGAGGACCATTGTTACTGGCCCTCCCCAGCCTAAATAACGCCAGCCTGTTACCGCCTAGGTCCAGGAGCGCCATTTTTGACGCTCCGGGCCTGTTGGTACCGGCTCTTCCCGGCACCCCTGTGGCGGTGGGTACCGGGGTAATAATTGGGGGTTAGCGCTAGCTGTTTTGGGGGCTAGCACTAAGCCCTGGCCTAGTAATGGATTCCGTCAATAAGACAGCTTCCGCTACTAACCCTGAAAATTCAATAAAAAAAAAAAAAAAACACAACACATTGGAAAAATTATTTTATTTAAAAAAACACTCCCCCACAGCCCTCGTTAACCATTTTATTAAAGGGAAAAAAAAATTATCCGCCGTAATCCATCGAATCCGCAGTAATCCTCTGCATACACGGATCTGAAACGAGAAGAAAAAAAAACACAAAAAATTGGTTATGACATTTTTGGTGCTGTCCGCTGGGGAGAGCACCCATGATGCAATGTCTACCCAAACAGGGAGCCACCAATTGGTGCAAAACTACAACTCCCAGCATGCCCAGACAGCCTTTGGCTGTCTGGGCATGCTGGGAGTTGTAGTTTAGCAACAGCTGGAGTCTCCCTGTCTGGGTAGACACTGCCAGAAGGGTCTGTTCACATTATACAAAACGTACAATGTGAACAGAGCTTCAGATAAACTAGCCTTGTTCCCTTCTGTAGCTCCGCCCCCTAATGACGTCACCACTAGGGGGCGGAGCTACACGAACCCGGCCCGGGACTCGAGGGAAGTAAGCTGGATTTCGTCTTCTGTATACACTGTATACAGCTATCTATAGATAGCTGTATAAAGTGTATACCGCACAAAGGGTTAACCTACACTGTCCAGCAGTGTAAGTTAACTCTTCCCTTGCTGGGCTTGCGCATAGCGCACAGCTCAGCAAGGGGTTAAGTGAGCCAGCAATGTGTATACTGTATATACACATTGCAGGCTCACTGTAAGTTCTTGCTGGGCAGTAGATATACGATGTATACCTACGGCTCAGCGTCAGCTGTTCTCCCGGCTCTGTAGCCCTGAGAACAGCTGATCCCGACAGTCACATCAGGAGGATCGCAGCGGGTGTCAGGAGGAGTGACATCCCTGGGATCTGTCCCTTACTGCAGGTACTAATACTCCCAACATGGAGCACACTCTGCTCCATGCTGGGAGCTGTAGTACCTGCATTAATAGACATATGGCAGTGAGTGTAACCGCTGCGATCTGTCTATTAATACAGGTACTACAGTTCCCAGCATGGAGCAGAGTGTGCTCCATGTTGGGAGTATTAGTACTTGTAGTAAAGGAAAGATCACAGCGGGTATCACTCCTGACACCCGCTGCGATCCTCCAGTATAATGTATGGATGCGGCGGCCGCTCTCCTATGGTCCCCTGCACGGCCGTATATATACACATATTCCTATTTCTCACAGAGAGCTGTGATTGGCTGGAACCATCTGGCCAATCACAGCTCTGCGGGAAATATGAATATGTGTATATATACGTGAGTGCAGGGGACCATAGAAGAGCAGCCGCTGCATCTATACATTATACAAGAGGATCGCAAGGGACCCCTGCAATCTGTCAATTAGTACAGGTAACTACTACTCCCATCATGGAAGAGTGTGTTCCATGCTGGGAGTAGTAGTACTACCTAAAAAATGTTTTAAAAAAAAGTGAAAAACACGCACACACTACATTTTCATTATTGTCGGCTACATTTTTAGTGCTTTACCCGCTCACATAAATTGATCCCTGTTTAAAAATGAATAAACATTTCATAATAAAAAAGATACATTTCGTTAGATACAATTTTTTTCATCACCACTGTATCTTTTTTATTATGATTTTTTTATGATACCCTGCGAAATTTTAATAAAAAAGGTATCTCCATTATTTATTAGGATCGCTAAAGTCCAAAAAAAGACTAAAAAGATTTACCGAATGTACCCGAATACCGAATGTATCCGAAAAAAACAACACGAATACCCGAATACCGAATGTATCCGAAAAATCTAAACCGAAAATATTGCCGAACCGAAATTTTTTTCCAAAACGAAAAAACGAAACGAAATTAAACGAAAATGTTTCTAGTGCACAAGTCTAAAAACTACAATGCTCAGAAGAGGAGTCACATTTGGCTTTTGGAAGGCAAATTTAGCTGAAATGGTTTTTGTGGGGGCATGTCTCATTTAGGAAGCCCCTATGGTGCCAGAACAGCAAGAAAAAAAAAAACACATGGCATACTATTCTGGAAACTACACCCCACAAGGAATGTAACAAGGGCTACAGTGAGCCTTAACACCCCACAGGTGTTTGACGATTTTTCGTTAAAGTTGGATGTGTAAATGATTTATTTTTATCTTTTTTTCACTAAAATGCTGGTTTTCACCCAAATTTTTCATTTTTACAAGGGGTAATAGGAGAAATGCCCCCCAAACTTTGTAACCCCATTTCTTCTGAGTATGGAAATACCCCATGTGTGGCAGTCAAGTGCTCTGCTGGTGCACTACAATGCTCAGAAGCGGAGGAGCGCCATTGAGCTTTTAGAGAAAGAATTTGTTGGAAATGAAAGTCAGGGGCCTTGTGCGTTTACATAGCCCCCCGTGGTGCCAGAACAATAGACTTTTTCTTTATTTTCTCATCCAACTTTTACGAAAATTCGTAAAACACCTGTGGGGTGTTAAGGCTCACTATACCCCTTGTTACGTTCCATGAGGGGTGTAGTTTCCAAAATGGGGTCACACGTGGGTATTTATTATTTTGTGTTTATGTCCGAACCGCTGTAAAATCAACCACCCCTGTGCCAATCACCAATTTAGGCCTCAAATGTACATAGTGCGCTCTCACTCCTGAGCCTTGTTGTGCGCCCGCAGAGCATATTACATCCACATATGGGGTATTTCCGTACTCAGGAGAAATTGTGTTACAAATTTTAGGGGTCTATTTTTCCTTTTACCTCTTGTGAAAATAAAAAGTATGGGGCAACACCAGCCTGTTAGGGTAAAAAAATTAAAAAAATAAAAACATTTTTTTTACTATTAACAGGCTGGTGTAGCCCCCAACTTTTCCTTTTCATAAGGGGAAAAAGGAGAAAAAGACCCCCAAAATTTCTAATGCAATTGCTCCTGAGTACGGAAATACCCCATATGTGGCCCTAAACCGTTTCCTTGAAATACGACAGGGCTCCAAAGTGAGAGAGCGCCATGCGCATTTGAGGACTAAACTAGGGATTGAGCTAAACTCCCAGCATGCCTGGACAGTCAGTGGCTGTCCGGAAATGCTGGGGGGAGTTGTTTTGCAACAACTGGAGGCTCCATTTTGGAAACACTGCCGTACGGTACGTTCTTCATTTTTATTGGGGGGGGGGGGGGGGGGGGGAGGCAGAGTGTAAGGGGGTGTATATGTAGTGTTTTACCCTTTATTATGTGTTTGTGTAGTGTAGTGTTTTTAGGGTACATTCGCACTGGCGGCAGTTTACGGTGAGTTTGCGCTGTGGCAGAAAATTTGCTGCAGCTCAAACTTACACACATTTTTAACCAATGTATATTACAAATATACATATGTTATTTTCTACATTATATAAAATTCTTGCTAATGACAGGTACACTTAAAAAATATTTTCTCCAAACACATTTTTTTTTGTCCCCTTGGACTGCATACACTGAACAATGCTATGCACTAGCATAGCATTGTTCAGTGTTATCGGCACTCCATTGCTATAGCCTGCCATGGCTGACTGGAGCATAGGAGCACTGATCGGACAGCGAGGAGGCAATTAAGGGCCCTCCCGCCATCCTCTCAGCTGATCGGGACACCACATTGGTCCCAATCAGCTCCAGTGAGCAGCCGAGATAGTTTTTTTTTTTTTTTTTTTTTTTTACCATTTTAAACACTGCGAACAACTTTGATTGGGGTTAACGCCGGGCATTAACTAAGGGGTTAATGCCGGGCATCACTGCAATTAGTGCAATTCTGAGTACGCATCCTTAAGGGGTAACAGGTACCTCTCTGTTTACACTCAAAGTGTGTTCAATGCTTCTTGCTATATTCCATGCTATCTGCAGAATGGACTGCATGTTTAAAGTGTTCCTGTCCTTAACAGAAACTTTTGATATAATGTAGATAGGGATGTAGTATATTTGAAACATACATTGTATATTTTTGGGTGATAAAATGCTGTTCCTGCAGTTATTGCCTATGTGTCTCTATGAGGAATCCAAATACAGGAAGTGAGGGCAGGACAAGCATGGCTTCTGGCTTATCAATCAACCTGCTTTGTGAGCCGGGGGCATGTCAGAGTCTCACTGTACAGAGCCCAGCTTGTCCACCCACACTTTCTGTATTTGGACTCCTCACAGGGATACACAATAGCTGTAGGGACAAAAGTATACACATTTTTTTTACCAATGTATATTACAAATATATATATATATATATATATATATATATATATATATATTATTATCTACATTATATAATACTTTTCTTTTTTTAAGACAGGTACACTTAAAGTTTCCAGGTTCCTTTCAGGACTCCTTAAATGGGCACTGTCAGATTCCTAAACATTTATATGTTGTAGATCTTGGCAAAACATTAACCTTTCTATTATCTCTTTTATGGATCTAACTTTAAAGGAACAGTTTGGGGAAAGCCCTTTTCTGTTCCAGCATGACTGTGCCCCAGAGCACATAAAAAAATGGTTATAAAGTCAGGGTTTGGTGTAGAAGAACTTGACAGGCCTGCACAGAGCCATGACCTCAACCCCATGGAAAACGTTTGGGTTAAACTAAAATGTGATTGAAAGCAAGGCTCTCTTATCACATATCAGTATCTGACATCTTAATTGCTGTTCTGAAAGAAGGGCAAAAATTCACAAAGACAGACTACAAAATCTTGTAAAAAAGTCTTCCTAGAAGAGTGGAAGCTTTTATAACTGCAAATAGAAAAAAACAACTATATATGAATTCCTATGGTTTGAAATGGGTTGTTCTAAAGAAACATCCCAATGCTTTCCTTAATGCTTGTTTCTTACCTTGATCAGAATATTTTCCCTCCTTGCAGTCAAGACAATTTGTGCTCCAGCCCTGGCATAGTGATATGCTATTTCTTCCCCAATGCCAGTGCTGGCACCAGTAACTAAAACCCTAACATTTGCAAGGCTTTCTGTAAAACAGAAGGCACAAAGTTAAATGCATTGATAAATTTCAAACAATATGTGTAAAAGAAATCATTTGTTAAATGGGTACGGTCAGATAAAAAAAACTTTTGATATGTTGTAAAGCATAAAAATCCAATAGGTTTTGCAATTGCTTTCATTAGAAAATTTTCAGTTTTTCATACTGAAAAAGCCAGTCAAACAACTGACCCCCTGCCTGCTTGGACACATACTAGTCCTGCTGTGTCCATGCATCATCCCCTATGTCATGGACACAATTCCTTGATTGACAGATGTGAGTGCAGGGCTCACAGCTGGAAGAAAAATCCTCCCACTGTCAGCTTGTGTCCCACTACTGTCAGTGAGGTCAAGCTGGGAGTTGTAGTTTTGTTAATGCTAGGGGAGATGTGAGCAGACAGCATACTAAGGGGGGGGGGGAGGGGGGGGGAGACCTGCCCACTGAGGCCACACCCCCTCCCTTTGAGAGGAATTCAGACTAGTGAGCTAAATTAAGTGTAATAAAAAATAAAAAAGGTGCAAGACACATAAAAATTAGATGTACTGAGTGATATTAGAAAAAATAAATTTGGTTGGATATGATGGCTACGGTTTAAGTCAAAATCTAATTTCTTTGTTTCCTATAATTGTAATTCAGATAATCAAAAATATCTCAGCAGTGTCAAAGCTTTATATATTTATTATACCATAGTAACATAGTTTGGCTGACTCCAAATCTGCCAATTAGAATAAATCACAGGATCAACAACCCTTTTCCAGAATCTAATGACTATAACCTGTAATAATATTACACTCCAGAATCTAATGTATAACCTGTAATATTATTACACTCCAGAATCTAATGACTATTTCCTGTAATATTATTACTCTCCAGAATCTAATGACTATAACCTGTAATATTATTACTCTCCAGAATCTAATGACTATATCCTGTATTATTACACTCCAGAATCTAATGTATAACCTGTAATATTATTACTCTCCAGAATCTAATGTATAACCTGTAATATTATTACACTCCAGAATCTAATGTAAAACCTGTAATATTATTACTCTCCAGAATCTAATGTATAACCTGTAATATTATTACTCTCCAGAATCTAATGTATAACCTGTAATATTATTACTCTCCAGAATCTAATGACTATATCCTGTATTATTACACTCCAGAATCTAATGTATAACCTGTAATATTATTACTCTCCAGAATCTAATGACTATATCCTGTATTATTACACTCCAGAATCTAATGTATAACCTGTAATATTATTACTCTCCAGAATCTAATGTATAACCTGTAATATTCTTACACTCCAGAATCTAATGACTATAACCTGAAATGTTATTACTCTCCAGAATCTAATGACTATAACCTGTAATATTATTATACTCCAGAATCTAATGACTATATCCTGTAATATTATTACACGCCAGAATCTAATGACTATATCCTGTAATATTATTACACACCAGAATCTAATGACTATATCCTGTAATGTTATTACACTCCAGAATCTAATGACAATAACCTGTAATGTTATTACTCTCCAGAATCTAATGACTATATCCTGTAATATTATTACACACCAGAATCTAATGACTATATCCTGTAATGTTATTACACTCCAGAATCTAATGACAATAACCTGTAATGTTATTACTCTCCAGAATCTAATGACTATATCCTGTAATATTATTACTCTCCAGAATCTAATGACTATATCCTGTAATATTATTACACGCCAGAATCTAATGACTATATCCTGTAATATTATTACACGCCAGAATCTAATATATAACCTGTAATATTATTTCACTCCAGAATCTAATGACTATACCCTGTAATATCATTACTCTCCAGAATCTAATGACTATATCCTGTAATGTTAGAACACTCCAGAATCTAATGACTACAACCTGTAATATTATTACACGCCAGAATCTAATGTATAACCTGTAATGTTATTACTCTCCAGAATCTAATGACTATATCCTGTAATATTATTACACTCCAGAATCTAATGACTATCCCCTGTAATATTATTACTCTCCAGAATCTAATGACTGTATCCTGTAATGTTATTACTCTCCAGAATCTAATGACTAGATCCTGTAATATTATATTATTACTCTCCAGAATCTAATGTATAACCTGTAATGTTATTACTCTCCAGAATCTAATGACTATAACCTGTAATATTATTACTCTCCAGAATCTAATGACTATAACCTGTAATATTATTACACTCCAGAATCTAATGTATAACCTGTAATATTATTACACTCTAGAATCTAATGACTATATTCTGTAATATTATTACACGCCAGAATCTAATGTATAACCTGTAATGTTATTACTCTTCATAATCTAATGAGTATATCCTGTAATATTATTACACACCAGAATCTAATGACTATATCCTGTAATGTTATTACTCTCCAGAATCTAATGACTATATCCTGTAATGCTATTGCTCTCCAGAATCTAATGACTATATCCTGTAATGCTATTGCTCTCCAGAATCTAATGACTATATCCTGTAATGTTATTACTCTCCAGAATCTAATGACTATATCCTGTAATGTTATTGCTCTCCAGAATCTAATTACTATATCCTGTAATATTATTACACTACATAATCTAATGACTATAACTTGTAATGTTATTACTCTTCATAATCTAATGACTATATCCTGTAATATTATTACACTCCAGGATCTAATGACTATATACTGTAATGTTATTACTCTCCAGAATCTAATGACTATATCCTGTAATATTACACTCCAGAATCTAATGACTATATCCTGTAATGTTATTACTCTCCAGAATCTAATGACTATATCCTGTAATGTTATTACTCTCCAGAATCTAATGACTATATCTTGTAATGTTATTACACCCCTGAAGCTAATGACTATAACCTGTAATATTACACTCCAGAATCTAATGTATAACCTGTAATGTTATTACTCTCCAGAATCTAATGACTATATCCTGTAATATTATTACTCTTCAGAACCTAATGACTATATCCTGTAATGTTATTACACTCCAGAATCTAATGTATAACCTGTAATGTTATTACTCTCCAGAATCTAGCGACCATATCCTGTAATGTTATTACTCTCCAGAATCTAATGACAATAACCTGTAATATTATTACTCTCCAGAATCTAATGACAATAACCTGTAATATTATTACTCTCCAGAATCTAATGACTATAACCTGTAATATTATTACACTCCAGAATCTAATGTATAACCTGTAATATTATTACACTCTAGAATCTAATGACTATATTCTGTAATATTATTACACGCCAGAATCTAATGTATAACCTGTAATGTTATTACTCTTCATAATCTAATGACTATATCCTGTAATGTTATTACACTCCAGAATCTAATGGATAGCCTGTAATGTTATCACTCTCCAGAATCTAATGACTATATCATGTAATGTTATTACTCTCCAGAATCTAATGACTATATCCTGTAATGTTATTACTCTCCAGAATCTAATGACTACCGTATTTATCGGCGTATAACACGCACTTTTTAGGCTAAAATTTTTAAGAGCGCTGCTGTCGGCCCTTCTCTCCCCCTGGCTATCGGCGCCGTTGCCCGTTCTGTCCCCCTGACTACCGGTGCCGATAGCCAGGGGGAGAGAAGCGGCGCCGACAGCCAGGGGGAGAGAAGGGGCAGCGGCACCCATTGCCGGCGCCGCTGCCCCGTTGCCTCCCCCCATCCCCGGTGGCATAATTACCTGAGTCGGGTCCGCGCTGCTGCAGGCCTCCGGCGTGCGTCCCCTGGTCGTTGCTATGCACGGCTCGGCGCACTGACGTCATGCCGGCACCGATAGTCAGGGGGACAGAACGGGCAGCGGCGCCGATAGCCAGGGGCTGAGAAGGGCCGACAGCAGCGCTCTAGACCCCAGGAAAGGCAGGGGGAGAGAAGCGGGCAGCGACGGCCTCTCTCCCCCTGCCTTTCCTGGGGGTATATCGGGGTATACACACGCACACACGCACCCTCATTTTACCATGGATATTTGGGTAAAAAATTTTTTTACCCAAATATCCTTGGTAAAATGAGGGTGCGTGTTATAGGCCGGTGCGTGGTATACCCGGATAAATACGGTATATTCTGTAATATTATTACACGCCAGAATCTAATGTATAACCTGTAATGTTATTACTCTCCAGAATCTAATTACTATATCCTGTAATATTATTACACTCCAGGATCTAATGACTATATCCTGTAATGTTATTACTCTCCAGAATCTAATGACTCTATCCTGTAATGTTATTACTCACCAGAATCTAATGACTCTATCCTGTAATGTTATTACACTACATAATCTAATGACTATAACCTGTAATGTTATTACTCTTCATAATCTAATGACTATATCCTGTAATATTTTTACACTCCAGGATCTAATGACCATATCCTGTAATATTATTACACTCCAGAATCTAATGACTCTATCCTGTAATGTTATTACTCTCCAGAATCTAATGACTATATCCTGTAATGTTATTACACTCCAGGATCTAATGACTCTATCCTGTAATGTTATTACTCACCAGAATCTAATGACTCTATCCTGTAATATTATTACACTCCAGGATCTAATGACCATATCCTGTAATGTTATTACACTCCAGAATCTAATGACTCTATCCTGTAATGTTATTACTCACCAGAATCTAATGACTCTATCCTGTAATGTTATTACACTACATAATCTAATGACTATAACCTGTAATGTTATTACTCTTCATAATCTAATGACTATATCCTGTAATATTATTACACTCCAGGATCTAATGACCATATCCTGTAATGTTATTACACTCCAGAATCTAATGACTCTATCCTGTAATGTTATTACTCTCCAGAATCTAATGTATAACCTGTAATATTATTACTCTCCAGAATCTAATGACTATAACCTGTAATGTTATTACTCTCCAGAACCTAATGACTATATCCTGTAATATTATTACACTCCAGGATCTAATGACTATATCCTGTAATATTATTACTCTCCAGAATCTAATGACTATATCCTGTAATGTTATCACTCTCCAGAATCTAATGACTATATCCTGTAATATTATTACACTCCAGGATCTAATGACTATATCCTGTAATATTATTACTCTCCAGAATCTAATGACTATATCCTGTAATGTTATTACTCTCCAGAATCTAATGACTATATCCTGTAATGTTATTACTCTCCAGAATCTAATGACTATATCCTGTAATATTATTACTCTCCAGAATCTAATGACTCTATCCTGTAATCTTATTACACTCCAGAATCTAATGACTATATCCTGTAATATTATTACTCTCCAGAATCTAATGACTATATCCTGTAATGTTATCACTCTCCAGAATCTAATGACTATATCCTGTAATATTATTACACTCCAGGATCTAATGACTATATCCTGTAATATTATTACTCTCCAGAATCTAATGACTATATCCTGTAATGTTATTACTCTCCAGAATCTAATGACTATATCCTGTAATGTTATTACTCTCCAGAATCTAATGACTATACCCTGTAATGTTATTACACCCCTGAAGCTAATGACTATAACCTGTAATATTACACTCCAGAATCTAATGTATAACCTGTAATGTTATTACACTCCAGAATCTAATGACTATACCCTGTAATATTATTACACCCCAGAATCTAGCGACCATATCCTGTAATGTTATTACTCTCCAGAATCTAATAACAATAACCTGTAATATTATTACTCTCCAGAATCTAATGACAATAACCTGTAATATTATTACTCTCCAGAATCTAATGACTATAACCTATAATGTTATTACATTCGAGAATCTAGTGACTATAACCTGTAATATTTCTCTCTCTCCAGAATCTAATGACTATATCCTGTAAAAAAAAAATATTTTTCTACTGTTGCATGCATTTGCCTCTTCAAGATGGCTGCTCACCTTGTATGGATGATAAATGCACCTATCCCCCCTACACCACAGGGGTACCAAATAGGGAAATCGTTGCTAAGTCTGGAGATCGCAGGAACAGGGTCAACATTTACTATACCATCCCTCTACAGGGTCATTAATAAAAATATAAAAAAAAGAATAGGATGCAGAATTGACCCCAGGGGTACCCCACAAGTAAGTCACCCAAAGTATGTAATATTAATAACCAACCTCTGTTTCCTATTACTGAGCTCAAAACCAGGAATCACAAACCACAATAATGATATATAGGTAGTTATGATGTATCACCAATGATCTTGTACATGAAGGGGTGGAAATGAATGTGACGTTACAGTCCCTCACAGACAGATTTGAGGGTATTATCGACAACCTGCCTTTTGTGCTACCTTCCTATTGAGTATCATCAGTAATAATGCAGTAGTGAGTGAAGATCCTTGTTACTGGACTAATCACTCAATACAGAATGTTCCTCCGTAAGTGGAAGTCACGTATGAGTAGTGGTTGGCAACATTAAAGCGTACCCGTCAGATCCAACAAACATTTTTTTAAATATATCACTAAGTACCTATTCCTGACCATGTACATCGAATTTTTGTGTCTAGCACTTATTTTTTTTATTAGACTTTTAATATAGCTCACTAGTATGAATTCCGTTCAAATGGAGGGGGCGTGGCCTAACTGTGCAGGTCTCCGCACCCTCCCTTAGTATGTTGTCTGCTCACATCTCCCCTAGCATTAGCAAAACTACAACTCCCAGCTTGTCCTCACTGACAGTAGCAGGACACAAGCTGACAGTGGGAGGATTTTTCCTCCAGCTGTGACCCCTGTGCTCACTGTTGTCAATCAAGGAAGTGTGTCCATGATGCATGGACACAGCAGGACTAGTATGTGTCATACAAATTATACACCCCAAAAATGAATCACTATGTTTAATAGCATGATGTCGGCCACTTTGTGTATGTTCTAAATAGACCAGTGTATTCTAAAGTTCTCCTATTCAAGTGACAGTCTGGGAGTAGAATACTTTTTGTCTCTTTAGATATTTATGGCTGTTTGGATAAGACAATATAAGGGGGACTAGTTACATTCTCTAGACATTAACACATCTGTGTTAGAGAATGATCCATTGTATTATTATCTTTCCCATAAATTTGGATGTCTAGTTGGTGACTGTCTGAGAATCCAGGTTTTAATTACTTATATGTGTCACACCTATTAAATTATGCCTCCATACGTCAAGTGTCGAATGTGGGTTTAAGACCAGTTTTTGACAGTTAACCCTTAATGGTAATGATGCTAATTGCTTATACAATAGCACCCCCTAGGGTATGGGTAGCTGACATTGCACTGACAGGAAAAACATTTATGGGTGATATGCTCAATGCATTCTGGTTATTATAGTGATGTCCTAGTCATTTCCATATGTACACGCCCGACCTGCATTCATTGGGGAATTCCAATTTAGGAGGGTGTGTCTAATTAATTGAAAAGTCTGGTAAACCAGATGCTAGTAACTGTAGACTGTACTGTGCTGTAAAGAACACACAGACACAGGAAAGAGGTCCAACTAGGTGGGAAAGCCATGAAAGATCACAGCAAGATGGACTGATCAAACGGTACCAGACCAATGGCTATCTATGACGATGAGATAGATCATTCAGTGTTCCTCAGAGCAGAAGCGAGGTTCTTACATAGACTTGGAAGGAGACAAAAAATGGTATTCCATTTAATTAAGTACACTTTAGATAATGTGGATGGAATTATACCATTTAGATTGGCGAATAAATTAATTAAATAAAATTATCTCCATATTGAGATTATAGTTTTAGGATATTGTGAGACTTCATTCTACCTACAGAAGAATCAGGACTCATAATCTATCAAAGCATTAAATAATAGCTTAGACATATTGATAGAATTCCTACTCACCAAAATAAGTGTTATAAGTATATTTCCCACACAGGAAACTTGTTTCAGGTTTTTCCTCCTAAAATAGTCTAGCGAGATCATAAAACTCTGCTATTTGTCTTAATGTCTTACCAAGATCATGTATAGAAAATAGTCCAGAATGGGGCGGAAGTATATAAAATTTCTTCCATGGATTTGCTCATTCTTGGAATCATGTGATTTGTAGTTGGTTAGAAGTGGGCGGGGAGTGTATTTAGCATTCCATATTGATATGTCTTATGTCTATAATTAGATATGCCCATGTTAATATCATGAGATTCCTCTGGATAATGATATGTAACCTTCCTCTTATTTGATATTCCTTACCTTTTAGCTTTTGATTCATTGTAACAAATTCCTTTCTACTCACATGTATTGTTCATATATATACAGTAACCCCCCGACCTACGATGGCCCCGACATATGATAAAATCGACATACGATGGCCTCTCAGAGGCCATCGCATGTCGATGTCAGCATCGACATACGATGCTTTTATATGTCGGGGCCATCGCATTAACTGCTATCCGACAGCGCAAAATGCTTAAGCTGCTGTCGGATAGCAGTGTAATGTGCCCCAGCAGGTTCACTTACCTATTCCCGATGCTCCGGGTCCACTTCGCGATCCTCCGGTGTCTTGCGCATCTTCTCCAGGGTCCGGGCCTTGCTTTCCGGCGTCGTTATTACGTCACTACGCACGCCGCGCCGGCGCAGCAGCGTAATAATGTCACCAGAAAGCGAGGCCCGGACCCTGCAGAAGATGCGCAAGACACCGGAGGATCGCGAAGAAGACACCGTAGCAGCGGGACAGCATCGGGAGCCCCTGGAACAGCAGCGGGAGCGGTGAGGACCTGGTGCGGAGCGGCGGGGACAGGTAAGTATAACTTCCTATACTTTACATACTTTGCACGAATCCCTCAACACATGATGGATTCGACAAACGATGGGTCGTTTGGAACGAATTAACATCGTTTGTACAGGGACCACTGTATGTATATATATATATATATATATATATATATATATATATATATATATATATATATATATATACATATATACACACACACACACCGTAGTCAATTAACAAGCTTGTAATGTTTACTAATATATCTAATTGATATTCATTTGCATATATCATTGTGTCTATTACTCATTTATGTTTATAACCTTAACTAGGGATGTCCCGATACTGATACTAGTATCTGTATCAGGGCCGATACTAGCCATTTCCCTGGTATCGGGGACTCGTTCAATGTCCCCGATACCAAATCAGATAACCGCTGCCCCGTTATTCCATCCTCCATTCCGCATCATGGCGTTCCATGGAGGAGCGTGTGACACACACACACACACACACACACTCCACCTCCTCCACTGCGCCCAGCGTAACACTACAGAGGAAGCAGATGTAGGTCACATGCTCCTCCATAGAATGCCATTATGCGGACGGGAGAACAGGGCAGCAGCAGCCGTCAAAGGACAGCCGCAGGTGAGCTGTTTACAAGGGTGGCGGCTGCGGTCTACAGGGGGCCTGCTACTAATGTCTAAAGGGGGGGCCCTGCTCTTTACAAGTGGGGGATGTGGTCTACAGGAGGGCTGCTACTAACATCTGCAGGGGGGCTGCGGTCTACAGGGGGTGCCTGCTGTCTACAAGGGGGGCTGCGTTCTACAGGGGGGCTGCTACCAATGTCTACAGGGGGCTGCTGCTAGTGTCTGCAAGGGGATACTACCTAATATTAAAGGCAATCTTACAGCAGAGTCACCTGAACTAACTTGAATTTATAGGTAGATAACCCGGTTTCTACCGCTACTCGCCATGTGGTCATTGGTCCCACCCATATTTTTTTTTCTGCCCAATGGAGAAGAGAGATCTTGGCTCATACTACAGCAGCCTTCTCCATTGCGCACAACAAGGAACCCACAGATCAGCAAGGTAAGCAGCACCAGAGACCGGGTCACCCTGGTGTCAGATTCCCTTTTAAAATAAAAGTACTCGTGCTTGGTATCGGCGAGTACTAGAATTAAAGTATCGGTAATCTTACTCGGTCTTAAAAAAAAATGGTATCAGGACATCCCTACTTATAACCAATAAATCTGCATACCTTTATAATACCTGTGTATTATTGTATATTGCAAAACTACATCCTTAAGCGTTAATGTCATCTAGTCATAAAAAGAACTTGTTGATATCTGAGGAAATAGTCTGACTCCGATGTGAATTGTATTGATTGGCTCTGTCTACAATTCAATAGTGCAGGTGACTGCACTACAGTCACCTGCACTACAATAGTGCAGGTGACTCTGCTGTAAGATTGCCTTTAATAGTAGGTAGAATCCCCTTGCAGACATTAGCAGCAGCCCCCTGGCAGTCATTAGTAGCAGCCCCCCTTGTAGACAGCAGCCCCCCTGTAGACCACAGCCCCCCTTTAGACAGCAGCAGGGCCCCCTTTAGACAGCAGCCGGCCCCCCTTTAGACAGCAGCAGGGCCCCCCCCCACCCTCCCGTTTAGACATTAGTAGCAGCCCCCTCCTCTCAGGCAGCTCACCTCCTCGGGTCGGGTGCTGATGCTGCTGCTTTGCTGCCCCCTTCTCCCATCCTCCGGTCCGCATCGTGTCGTCCTATGGAGGAGCATGTGACATACACGTCACTCTGCTTCCTGCATAGCGTTACGCAGGGCAGGAAGAAGAGTGACATGTGTGTCACATGCTCCTCCATGGAACACTATGGTACGGACGGGAGAACGGGGCAGCAGAGCGGCACCAGGTATCGGGCATGGTATCGGGGACATTAAACGAGTCCCCGATACCATGCAAATGGCTAGTATCGGCCCCGATACCGATAGCAGTATCGGGACATCCCTATTTTTTAGTATGAAATACTGAAAATTTTCTAATGAAAGCAATTGCAAAACCTATTGGTTTTGAATGCTTTACAATATATCAAAAGTTTTTGTATCTGACAGTGCCTATTTAATGATGATCATTTTGTTTGTGGTACTACAACAGATGAGTTCTGGCCAATAAAAATCTGATTCATCAGTCATAACATAATTCTTTCTTTAAATCATCATTGAGATTATTTATGCAATACAAATCAGTTTCTGCTCACATGGGAAAAATAAAGATGTGACAATGGAAACACAAATTCATGTACTACGCCATTCATGTATTCCAGTCATGGTGACCATTAGAGATGAGCGAAGTTACAGTGATCCGATTCGTCACAAAATTCTTGGCTCGGCGGCTGCTGACTTTAGCCTGCATGAATGAGTTCAGCTTTCAGGTGCTCTGGTGGCTGGAGACTCTCCTAGGACTGTATACATCTTTTCCAGCCTACCGGAGCACCTGAAAGCTGAACTAATTTATGCAGGTTAAAGTCAGCAACCGCCGAGCTGAGAAGTTTGTGACAAATCGAATCACTGTAACTTCGCTCATCTTTAGTGACCATCTTCATGTTTGTAATATTGTTCTGAATACGACATTGCCTATGTAAGAAAAATAATTTATCACTTTAATTACCTGGATCAAAAGTGTCCCTGTACAGGTATCCCAATACTGCCACAAATGCGACTAAGCATGTTCCCTTTATTTTCAAGCCCATATTGGAAAGCTTCAGTGTAGCAGATCTGTTAAACAAAGTGCTTTCTGTCAGTATGCTTATCCTTATAAGCAGAAATAAGTCACATGCTAGAAATTCTATAAACTGCAATTCAGTGTTTTAACCCCAGCCCTGCCAGCATTCAAGTACAAAGTTCACAACAGATTATGCGGCCACATGTATTGTAACTATCCTACCCGCGTGTTCATGTCAATAGGCTGATATAGAAAATAATGAAGACTTAATAAATTTCAGTAACCTATGAGACAGCATTACTATTGGAAGTTTATTGGAGAAATTAACTTGCGTGCTGTTAGATTTCACAGGCCAAAAGCTTACAAAGATGTCAGAAAGTGGTCAGCCTTTGGTAAGATGAATGCCTGTGAACTCTTGCTAGCTCCCAGACCCTTCCCCTCCCAGCTCTATCTATGTAGCTACTAACTCTAGAGGATTTTTCTTTGGCAAAAATGTGCTACTGCAATTGTGTAAATCTCAGTAAAAATGTAACATAAGAGATTTTGGAAAACTGAAGCAAAAACAGCCAAAAAGCATTAATGGTACGTTCACACGTACATATTTTAGCTGCAGATTAGCTGCTGCAGATTTAGCTGCCGATTGACTTCAATGGGTAGTAAAATATGCAGCAGCAAATCTACAGCAGATCTACATAAGAAAATACGCCCGTGTGAACATACCCTTAAAGTGTGAAAAATGCAGAAAAAATTCAGTGTGTTAACACAGCCTAAAGACGTTAAATCTTCATAAAACACATTAGTTGTGATTATAGGTCTAATCGCTTTACCTCATGGCATTATTTCCCTTAAAAACAAAAAAAAAAAAAAGCACTCTGAAAACTGCACATAATGTGAACTCACCTTAAAGCTATGTTGCCACAGCAGAATGTCAGTGCAGATTTCTGTATGAATCTTCCGCAAAGACATTATGCAGCAACAGAGTCTCATTGATTTCAATGCCGCGGAAATCCTGATCCCGGCATCCGCAAAAAACACTGAACATGTTTAATGGTTTTGCGGATTCTGTAAGGAAATGCTTTGTCGTCTGAGACGTCACATTTCTGAGCGGTCCTAGTGCCGTCATGTTTTGCTGGTGCTCTGCAGTCTGTGGAAATTCAACCATGTGAACATAGCCTAAGGCCATGTTCACACATCCGGAATTTCTGGGCAGAATTCCGCATTGGAATTCCACATTGGAATTTCGCCAGAGATTCTGGAGCAGCAGAATCCAGTTGAAATCCATTCTGCTGCACTGTGCACACATTCGGAATTTCTGTGCCAGATGTGTTCTGGCATGGAAAATTCGTTTTCAGTGTCCGCAGAAACAATAAGTCGATGCCTTCCCGTGCGGTCCTTGCGGTGGCATATTATGCCGGCACCCACACACACAGTTCATTCTTTGTGCGGAGACTGTATGAAATGCATAGCCGTCTATGATTATGCTGGCGCCCGCACTCTCCAGAATGTCCGCACAGAGACTCTCTGTGCGGACATTCCAGCGTGTAAACATAGGGTGCAAACACAATTCTGAGTCTAAGCAGATCATCAGGGTGACTTCGTGCAGCCTGATTACATGACCAGGTTCATTGAACACTCCACCTAGAGATGTTAACATTTTCAGAAATTCTGGAGCCATAGAATAAAACTGTTGTATTTTAGTTGTTGTTTTTTTCTGACATAAATGGAAATCTTTAGAGAAAATGAAAATTATGCAGAGTGGAGTTGTTTTGCAACTTGAAAAATCATTTAGTTACACTGGAAACATAAAACGCAGTCTATATAAAAATGTGATGCTTGAAATAACAAATTGTCAACAACATAAAATATTGATGTTACAGATATAGTAATTCTAAGACCATCTATTAACCTGTTGGGGACCACGGGCATATGGATACGCCCTTCCGTCCTGGTACTTAAGGACCAAGGGCGTACCTGTATGTCCGTGGAAATTTCGATCCCGGACGCTAGCCGGATGGGGATCGAAACGGGATGCCTGCTGAAATCATTCAGCAGGCATCCTGTGCAAATGCCTGGGGGGGTGCAAATGCCTGAGAACCCCCCATGTTGGCGATTCGCGGTGATTCCGGGCTGATCGGTTCTCTGATAACCCGATAGCCTGGAAAATAGGGATGATTGGAAATGTCAGAGACAGCCCCGATCATCCTAAAGAATAGGAGCGAGGTGGCAGGGGTGCCACCTCCTCCTATCCCCTGCGATTGGCCGATTCAGCGAATCGCAGGGCGGGGGGGTGGAACGTTCATTTGGCAGCGGTGTGTGGGGGCCGTTGCAGGGACCGCCGGTTACCTGGGTTATGGCGGACCAAAGACCAGGGACCGGCGGCTGACAGGAGGCAGCTGGCAAGTGGAGGCAGCGGCGGTGGTTTCCTAGATACTGCAGTGAAGATTGCCATAAAGTGATCTTCACTGCTGTATCTATCTAGGAGTTTCAAAACTACAACTCCCAGCATGCTGGGAGTTGTAGTTTTGCAACATCTGGAGGGCCACAGTTTGGAGACCACTGTCCTTCCAGATGTTGCAAAACTACAACTCCCAGCATGCCTGGACAGTCTCAGCATGCTGGGAGTTGTAGTTTTGCAACATCTGGAAGGGCACTGTTTGGAGACCACTATACAGTGGTGTCCAAACTGTAGCGCTCCAGATGTCAATTCAAAGCATGTCGAGATTGTCCAGGCATGCTGGGAGTTGTAGTTCGGCTACATCTGGCCCTTCAGATGTTGCCAAACTAAAACTCCCAGCATGCCTGGGCATGCTAGGAGTTGAAGTCTTGCCACATAAGGAGGGCTACAGTTTGGAGACCACTACACAGTGGTCTCCAAACTGTTCTCCTCCAGTTGTTGCATAACTACAACTCCCAACATGTCCTTCGGCTGTCTGGGCATGCTGGGAGTTGTAGTATTGCAACAACTGGAGGTGCACTGGTTGGGAAACATTGTTGTTTCCTAACTCCGTGTTTCCCAACCTGTGTGCCTCCTGCTGTTGCAAAACTATAACTCCCAGCATGCACTGACAGACCATGCATGCTGGGAGTTGTAGTTTTGCAACAGCTGGAGGCACATGGGCTGGGAAACACTGAGTTAGGAAACAGACAGTGGTGCGGAAACACTGCGGTAGTCTGTTACCTAACTCAGTGATTCCCAATCCCAACCAGTGTGCCTCCAGCTGTTGCCTAACTACAACTCCCAGCATGCATGTACAGGGTACAATCACATGGGCGGGAGTTTACAGCAAGTTTCCCACTTCAAGTTTGCGATGCTGCAAATTTTCCGCTGCTGTAGCGGTTAACACACTGTAAACCCCCGCCCGTGTGAATGTACCCTAAAAACAGTAAACTACACTACACTAACCCTAAATAAAGAGTAAAACACTGCATATACACCCCCTTACACTGTCGCCACCCCCCCCCCAATAAAAATTTAAAACGTCTTGTACGTCAGTTTTTCCAAAACGGAGCCTCCAGCTGTTGCAAAATAACTCCCAGTATTGCCAGACAGCCAATGACTGTCCAGGCATGTTAGGAGTTTTGCAATAGCTGGAGGCACCCTGTTTGGGGAAAACTGACATACAGTATTTTTGGTGGAGGAGGCAAGTGTAACTCTTGCATCTGGGTACACCCCTATGATAATCGCTAACATGCTCTAACATTTTTTTTCATAAGAGGAAAATGGAAATAAAGACCCACAAAATTTGTAACACCATTTCTCACAAGTATGGAAATACCCCATATGTGCGCGTAAAATGCTCTGCGCTGGGCACAACAAGGCTCAGGATTGAGAGCGCCATGTACATTTGAGGCCTAAACTTGTGCTTTGCACAGGGGTGGCTACTGGTTACAGCGGTTTGACATAAACGCAAAATAAATAAATACCCACATGACACCCCATTTTGGAAACGACACCCCTCACGGAACGTAACAAGTAGTATAGTGAGCCTTAACACCCCACAGGTGACTGAAGTGAAGAAGGTCTCTTACCTTTTCTGGCGGTGTCCGGGATCCGATTGATTACTCCCAGCCTGAGTTACAGGCTGGAGCAAACAATCACAGATTTCACTGATTGTTGCCATGCAACGGCAAGGCAGCAGTCTGTGAATGAAATCAGCCATTGCAAGCTGATAGGTCTCTATGGCACCTATCAGCTTGCAAAAAAAAAAGTGTAAAAAAAAAAAGTTAACCCTTTCAGGTATTCCCTTCTGAATTAAAAGTTTGAATCACCCAGCATTTCCTAGTAACAAAATAAAACGGTGTAAATAAAAATACACATATGTGGTATCACCGCGTGCGTAAATGTCCGAATTATAAAAATATACCACTTTTTACACTGCATGTTCAATGGCGTACGCGCAAAGAAATTCCAAAGTCCAAAATAGCGCATTTTTTATCACATTTTTACCACAAAAAAGTGATCAAAAAGTCTGATCAGAACAAAAATGGAACCGCTAAAAACTTCAGATCACGGCGCAAAAAATGAGCCCTCATAGTGCCCTGAACACAGAAAAATAAAAAAGTTATAGGGCTCATAAAATGACAATTTTAAACGTATACATTTTCCTGCATGTATTTATGATTTTTTTCTGAAGTAATGCACAATCAAACCTATATAAGTTGGGTATCATTTTAACCGTGTGGACCTACAGAATAAAGATAAGGTGTCACTTTCACCGAAAAATGTACTTCGTAGAAACGGAAGCCCCCAAAATTTACAAAATGGCATTTTTACTTCAAGTTTGTCGCACAATGAATTTTTTTCCCACTTCGCCGTGGATTTTTTGGTAAAATGACTATCCTTTGGATAGGGGATAAAATTTCTAGGGGCGGAGTACCCCTTTAAGGGGTTAATGTGACATACCCCCCGAAAACCATTTCAGCAAAATTCGCTCTCCAAAATCCCATTGTCGCTCCTTCCCTTCTGTGCCCTCTAGTGCACCCACAGAGAACTTTACATCCACATATGAGGTATTTCCTTACTCATGAGAAATTGGGTTACATATATTGGGGGGCTTTTTCTCCTTTTACCCCTTGTAAGAATAAAAAATATGGGTCTATCAGAACCGGTTAGTGTAAAAAATGAAGATTTTGAATTTTCGCCTCCACTTTGCTGCTATTACTGTGAAACACCTAAAGGGTTAACAAACTTTCTGAAAGTCATTTTGGATACGTTGAGGGTTGGAGTTTTAATAATTGGGTCCATTATGGGGTATTTCTAACATAAAGACCCTCAAATTCACTTCAAAACTGAACTGGTCCCTGGGATGTCTATTTCCCTTACAGGCAGAGAGCTTAAAGGGTCCCTCTCATCAAAAAAAACTTTTGATATATTATAGATTAATGTATGCAGAATAACTTTGCAATTGCATGTTATTAAAAAATATGCTTCTTTCTATTTAATTTTCCACTTTGAAGAAATGACCACTAGGGGTCTCCCTACCAGTCAGGGCAGCAAGCATTTCAGACTCATGTTGGAGTCTAAACACTACGAGCTGCCAGTCTGCTTTGTTCACAAAGAACACTCAGAGCTGCCAGCCTGCTTTGTTCATAGCCTGTTCGGCTGTGAACAAAGCAGGCTGGCAGCTCTGAGTGTTTAGGACTCCAGCATGAGTCAGAAATGCTTGCTGCCAGGACTGATTGGGAAAAATACAATAGAAAGAAGCATATTTTTCATTAACATGCTATTGGAAAGTTATTCAACATTCATTAATCTAAAATATATCAAAAGTTTATTTGATGAGAGGTACCCTTTAAAAGTTATAAAAATGAAAAATTTTCAAATTTTTCCTGAAATTTGGGAATTTTTGACCAAGAAATGATGCAAGTATCAACGAAAATTTACCACTAACAAAGTAGAATATGTCACGAAAAAAAATCTCTGAATCAAATTCATAAGTACAAGCAACCAGGAGTTAGAGTTTAAAGTGACAGTGGTCAGAATTGCAAAAAATGCTCTGGTCCTTAAGGGGAAAATGGGCTTGGCGCCCAAGGAGTTAAAAATTGTGTTTTTTACCTTTATATTTGGCCGTTCTAATTCTGGCTACTAGTTGTCCACATACAGGCTAATTTGATGGTCTCACAGTAGGTCATCTGTGTCCCTGCAGCAGGGACTGAGAGACACAAGATCAGGAAGTGAAGGCTGACACAGCTTGTTCAGGGACATGCCCCCGGCTACGGAGAGGAATGCAGAAGAAGTGAGCAGGCTATGGAGCAGATATCTGGCCACAGCTACAGTCAACAGATAGACGTGACAGGAACATGATACTAATTACAATGTAACATCCTTAGTGTTTTTTCTTAATTTTCTTGGTGATAGGTATGCCTTAATCAGTAAATAATTAAATCCTCATTTAAACTTAATTTTTGCTGCAAATGGAACAAGCTTCAAGGTGAGGTTTAAAGGGGTACTCCAGTGAAAAGCAGCTGGTGCCAGAAAGTTAAACAGATATGTAAATTACTTCTTTATAAAAATGTAAATCCTTCCATACTTATCAGCTGCTGCATGCTCCACAGGAAGTTCTTTTACAGCAAGCAATAAGTAACAAGTAATTTACAAATCTGTCTAACTTTCTTGCACCAGCTGATAAAAAAAAAAAAAATTTCTATAGTGTTTTCCACTGGAGTCCCCCCCCCCTTCACATTCAAGTTAAGAAAAGCAAAAGACACAAATTATACATTAAATAACATTTTCTGAACTACTGCCATCTAAAGGGGATACTGTACAGCTTGCAAAGTTTTTTAGGATGTCTTTCATGAAGATCTAAATGTTCTATAGTTTGAATACCATGTTATAAATATAATATTTAGCATTATAAAACAACATTCACATACTCCTTAAGAATAAAACTATGCTGCAGTATAACTTCCCTGAATAAAGACGTAAGGCCTGATTTATCAAAATGTGTGAGGAAAAAAACTGGAGAGAGTTTGCCCCCAACAACCAATCACAGCTCAGCTTTCATATCCTAACAAGCTCTGGTAAAGTGAAAGCTGAGCTGTGGTTACTGTGGGCAAAATCTCTCCAGTTTTTTCTTTCACGTATTTTGATAAATCAGTTAAATGGCCACTTGCCAGGTTCACTGCTATCACTGATCAAAAAAACTGGCTAATACATAACCTATTTTTCATTAAAACCCTTCATGGTCATATAAATATATCCACATGACAGTAGCAAGACGAATGTACCACAATAGTAAATTATTGTCTAGACCTCTGCTGCTTTTCTTTAACTCTAGAGGCCCTCTACTGCACAGCCACTATATTTTGCCCTACAAGTTGCAAGAGTATTTTGGGTCAGAATATTTGAAACATGTGACCAAGAGATGACAACGTGAGGAATACAGTGATATACCTGAACTCTGCAGGAAAATGTGAGTTGATCCTAGGTGCGTATGCGTGTTATCTTATTGTGGTGCATTATTCTTGCTACTGTAGACATTTGTGTCATGTGGGTATCTAATCTTTTTAGGATTATGAAAGGTTTTAATATAAAAAAATAAAAGTTATGTGTTAGCCAGTTTTGATCAGTAATGGTATGATGCACTATGTAAGCAGGAAAAAAAACTAATTTTCCCAGAGTGCTTCTTAAAGGGGTACTCTGCCCCTGCCCATCTTATCTTCTATTTAAAGGATAGGGGATAAGATGTCTGATTACGCGGGGTCCTACCAGAGATCGCAGGGGTACCAGTGGCCTGACCCCTCACAATCAGACATCTTATCCCCTGTTTTGATAGGGAATAAGATGTCCAGGGGCAGAGTACTCCTTTAAAGTTATCAGAGTGAAGAAAATATCAAGCTGCATATTACCCAATAAATACTAGCTGCAGCTCTTGCTGGCCTTTGAACTTTTCTTATTGTTATGCATGGGTCAAAGGTCTATATACAGCATTGGCTTAGCTCTGTTTTGTCTGACTGGACCTTGGTGCCAGAAAAGTGAATAGCAAATAAATTTGGTTCCTTTAATATATCAGGTTGTTTGTTTTGGCAATATAGAATATATAATTGAATATATGATGATTTTTCACAACACTTTGGATAGAGCATAAGTGCATGCTACATACTTAAAGGGGTACTCCAGTGGAAAACACTTTTTAAAATCAACTGGTGCCAGAAAGTTAAAGAGATTTGTAAATGACTTCTATTTAAACATCTTAATCCTTCCAGTACTTATCAGCTGCTGTATGCTCCACAGGAAGTTCTTTTATTTTTGTGCTTTCTGCTGACACCTCTGTCCATGCCAGGAACTGTCTAGAGTAGGAGCAAATCCCCATAGCAAACCTCTCCTGCTCTGGACAGTTCCTGACATTGACAGAGGTGTCAGAGAGCACTGTGCTCAGACAGAAAATACATCCAAAAATAAAATAATTTTCTGTGGAGCATACAGCAGCTAATAAGTACTGGAAGGATTAATATTTTTAAATAGAAGTAATTTATAAATCTGTTTAACTTTCTGGCACCAGTTGATTTTAAAATACAAGGTTTTCCACCGGAGTACCCCAGTACCACATTTCAATTTATTTAGTTTTAAATTAGGACTGCCATGTGCAGAAATACACATTTACACACCTTGGTATGCTATGTTTGAGGTTATTAATGGTTGTCGGAAGAATTTTATGCCACGCTGAATGCACATAGGTACGCAAATCATTCAGATCTGTAGCTGGAACCTTTGCAATTGCCAACCAATGGCATTTCCCATGAGCCTGAAGGGACACAAGTCTGGAGACAAAGCAGGCCATGGTAGCATATTTAGGCCATGCCTTGTAGAACTGCTGTTTGGAGGGGGCTACAACATCTTTAACTTAAATAGGACAATGTTGCAGTTCCTTGCACAGGCACTACAAATAGTACAGTGATGCAGACAGGTAAACAAAAAAAAAAGCTGTGCTGCTCACACACGTGTCGTGTCCAACAGCGGATCAGCTGTTTTAAAATATTAGGTTATTAAATATCAATAATGTTATATCAATATAAATATATGACTGACTCAATTTTGGTCATATCACATCTCATAAAAATGTAATAAAAATTTCTGACTAAAAAGTCCCATCAACACTAAAAATGGTACTGATGGTAAGTGTACAGATCATGGGACAAAAAAAGCTCAATACAAGCTCTGTTTACTTCAGGGAGATCATGTCAAACAAATCTTATTGATTTTTTTGACTGGGTGACTAAAATAATAAATGACGGAGGGGCAGTAGACATCGCATATCTAGATTTTAGTAAGGCTTTTGACACTGTAACATAACACATAGAAGACTTATCAATAAACTACAGTCATTGAGCTTGGACTCCAATATTGTTGAGTGGATTAGGCATTGGCTGAGTGACAGACAACAAAGGGTTGTAGTCAATGGAGTATATTCAGAGCAAGGTCTTGTCACCAGTGGGATACCTCAGGGATCTGTACTGGGACCAATATTGTTTAATATCTTCATTAGCGATATTACAGAAGGTCTCGATGGTAAGGTATGTCTTTTTGCTGATGACACAAAGATATGTAACAGGGTTGATGTTCCTGGAGGGATCCGCCAAATGGAAAAGGATTTAGGCAAACTAGAAGAATGGTCAGAACTCTGGCAACTGAAATTTAATGTGGATAAGTGCAAGATAATGCACCTGGGGCGTAAAAACCCTCAGGCAGAATATAGATTATTTGACACAGCCCTGACCTCTGTATCTGAGGAGAGGGATTAAGGAGTAATTATTTCAGAAGACTTAAAGGTAGGAAGACAATGTAATAGAGCAACAGGAAACGCTAGCAGAATGCTTGGATGTATAGGGAGAGGTATAAGCAGTAGAAAGAGAGAAGTGCTCATGCCGCTGTACAGAATCCTGGTGAGACCTCATTTGGAGTATTGTGCGCAGTACTGGAGGCCGTATCTCCATAAGGATATAGATACTCTAGAGAGAGTTCAGAGAAGATACTAAACTAGTACATGGATTGCAAGATAAAACTTACCAGGAAAGGTTAAAGGACCTTAACATGTATAGCTTGGAAGAAAGAAGAGACAGAGGGGATATGATAGAGACTTTTAAATACATAAAGGGAATCAACATGGTAAAGGAGGAGAGCATATTTAAAAGAAGAAAAACTACCACAAGAGGACATAATTTTAAATTAGAGGGGCAAAGGTTTAAAAGTAATATCAGGAAGTATTACTTTACTGAGAGAGTAGTGGATGCATGGAATAGCCTTCCTGCAGAAGTGGTCACTGCAAATACAGTGAAGGTGTTTAAATATGCATGGGATAAGCATAAGGCTATCCTTCATATAAGATCGGGCCAGGGACTATTCATAGTATTCAGATTATTGGGCAGACTAGATGGGCCAAATGGTTCTCATCTGCCGACACATTCTATGTCTCTATGTTTCTATGTAGACAAAAAAAGTTATACAATTATTGGGGTCAGAATATGGTGAGCTAAAGCATTTAATTTTATAGGATAAGCTGCCCTGTGTGTGTACACAAGGAGCACTATTTCTGGCTATTATAAAACTTGTATATACATTTTTTTTTTTTAGCAGATTTCTGCTCTGCAGGCTTCATCTATAATTTGCAGTTCTCCAAGAGCAGGTGGGCAAAGCTCCCTCCTCCTCGCTTCAGGCGGAAAAAATAATTTTATATTTGCGTGCAATTCGCGTGCAATGCGCACGGAATTGCGCGCGAAAATGGGGGAGAAAGAAGTGAAGGGTTTTTCAGCCATTTCTGCGCAAATTACACGCAAATTCCGCGCGAAAACGATGTCGGGCGGATTTTTTTTTTACCATTGACTTCTATTGATTTCTGCTAGCGGATTGCGCTTGAAGAATGAACATGCTCATTCTTTAAGCGGAACGGAATTCAGCGTCGGAATTCCGCTAGCAGAATTTCCGCAGTGTGAACAGGACAGCAGAAAAAACATTGAAGTCAATGAGCAGAGGAGATGTGAATTAATTTGGAGCGGAGAATTGAAGAGGAATTACTCGAGTAAATTCCTCTTGAATTACTCTGTGTGAACGCACCCTTACAAGAGAGGGGGCGTGGGAAGACACTGCATAACAGGAGAAAAAAAGCTTTTTGTCTGGTAAGATTATTACAAAGGTTACAAAAGTTGCTTATACTACTGAGCTATGCAAAGTTTATGTATATAAAAGCGCTGATTTAACACGTTAACAATCATGGATATGTATACACGTCAAGGGCGGATGACAGTTCCCTCACCTGCGTGTATACACTGGGCAGTGCCCACGAGATTGTGGCAGGCCTCTACTGTATCACACAGCCGGGACCCTGCCGAACTGCCGGGACCTCCCTTTTTACAAGTGTAGAAAAGGGGTTTTCCGGGCAAAAAAATCTGTAAAATAACTGTAAATATACCATAGAATAGTCTGTTGTGCTATTTTGTCCCGCCAACTTAGCGCATACTAGCAGAAAGCGGCCCTAACAGTCACTAGGTGACTCAGCTCGGGCCACCAAAATGATTGACTGCTACAGTATACATTGGCATCCCTTTTTCTGACATGACTCCAACAAACACCTCTAACATACTGCAAACATTCAGTATGGATGGGGACTATCCCCCCTCCCAACAAAATAAACAATTACATTTTTTTTTTTATATTTGTCATGAGTGGGTGCTTATTCCCAAAACATAACTGATATATCAATCAGGAAATTTAACTGTCAGACCGCTGCGTGTCGCTCCTCACTGACCAAGGACCAATCAGAGCGGACCCTGGTCCAGCTAGTACAAATTTCTTTCGGACGCAAAAATCTTGCGGTCCACATGGGGTCACTTCAGGGGGTGCGGATTCGTTCTGTCAGCTCCAATCCTTTGCAGGCATGGAGTGGGGTCTATAATTCATATAATAATGTCCTGAAATCCAAAGGTTGCTCCTCTTTTTATCCTACCAAACCAAATATGGTCTAAGTGGGTGTACTGCCCAACCCGGGACAAACAGTGTAATAAAATATGGGGCGTATTTCCTCCATTTCAGAAACAGTGTTCCAAAAATATATGTCCCACAAGCATGTGTGAAAAAAAGCAAATTTCACATTTTTTTTCACTGACTTTGAAAAAATTCCAGCAACAAAATAAGGGCTCAACGTACTCACTAGTGCCCTAGGTGAATACGTTAGGGGTTGTAGTTTTGAAAACGGGGTCACTTCTGGGGGTGCGATATTGTTCTGACAGCTAGAATGCTTTGCAAACATGAAGTGCGGCCTATAATTTGTTCTAGGCCTGCACGATATATTGTAATCCCAATGGAATCGCGATAATTGCGGATTGCGATATGTCGATATTGGCCTTGGGAAAATTATGCGATTATTACTTGCGGCTCCGGTTGGTCAAAGTCTCCAGTGGCTGCTGTATTCTATGATCCCCTGCGGCGCGGTCCGGTCCCTCCGCTGTGCGGCTGACTGTCTCTCCTCCCAGCAGTGCCGAGCGCTGGGAGGAGGTGAATTAAACGCTCTACAACTAGCCACTATATGTATACGGCACTGCCACGCAGCGAGTATATGAAGTGAGGTTCCCTACCTGCCTCCCACTTATCCGATCGGCGCTTCAATAATGCTGGCAGCCTCAGCAGCTTGTAGTAATGGAGCGCTGATAACACTGATTAATACTGTGCTATAGGCTACTATGGCACAACATTGTTCAGTGTCTGCAATCACAAGATTGCATCTAATAGTCCCTATGGCAGTGTTTTCCAAACACTGTGCCTCCAGCTGTTGCAAAACTACAACTCCCAGCATGCTCGAACAGCCTTTGGTTCTCCGGGCATGCTGGAAGTTGTAGTTATGCAACAATTGAGACACACTATTTGGAAAACACTGCCCTATGGGGACAAAAAAATTGTGGGGAAAAAAAAGGTAAAAACAAAAAGGTAATAATAAAAGTTTTAAATCACCCCCCTTTTTAACCCCTTAGGGACTCTTACCACTCTCACTTTATGCATTAATAACTCTGAGATGCTTTTACAGATTTATTCTGATTCAGAGAGTTTTTTTTCATGACATATTCCACTTTAACACACTGTTAAATTTTTGTTGTTCCTTGCATCCGTTCTTTGTGAAAAATCCCAAAATTTCAGGAAAATTTTTGGCATTTTTCTAACTTGAAACTTTCTGCCTGTAAGGAAAATGAATATTCCAAATAATTTATATATTGATTCACATATAAAATATGTACTTTATGTTTGCATCATAAAGTTGGCATGTTTTTACTTTTTGAAGACATTAGGGGGCTTCAAAGTTCAGCATCAATTTTCAAAATTTTCACAAAAAATTAAAAAACTTAATTTTTCAGGGACCAGTTAAGTTTGAAGTGGATTTGAGGAGCTTTTCTGTGAGAAATGCCCCATAAATTACCTCATTATAGAAACTGCACCCCTCAAAGCATTAAAAATGACATTAAGAAAGTTTAACCCTTTAGGTGTTTCACAGGAATAGCAGCAAAGTGAAGGAGATAATTCAGAATCTTCATTTTTTTTTTACACTCACATGTTCTTGTAGAGCAATATTTTTAAAAGGAGAGAAATCCCCCCCCCCCCCCAAATTTTTTTTTTTTTAACCCAATTTCTCTCTAGTACGGAAATACCTCACATGTGGACGTCAAGTACTCTGTGGGTCCACTAGAGAGCTCAGAAGGGAAGGAGCGACAATGGGATTTTGGAGAGTGAAATTTGCTGAAATGGTTTTTGAGGGGCATGTCACGTTTAGAAAGCCCCTATGGTGCCAGAACAGCAAAAATAACCCCACATGGCATACTATTTTTGAAACTACACCTCAAGGAACGCAACAAGGGGTACAGTGAGCCTTAACACCCCACAGGTTTTTGACGGCTTTTCGTTAAAATCAGATGTGTAAATAAGAAAAAAAAATAAAACATTTTCACTAAAATGCAGATTTTCCTAAAAATTGACATTTTTACAAGGGGTAATAGGAGAAAATGCCCCCCAAAATGTGTAACCCCATTTCTTCTGAGTATGATACCACATGTGTGGACGTCAAGTGCTCTGCTGGTACACTACAATGCTCAGAAGAGGAGGAGTCACATTTGGCTTTTGGAAAGCACATTTTGCTGAAATGGTTTTTGGGGCATGTCGCATTTAGGAAGCCCCTATGCTGCCAGAACAGCAAAAAAATAAATAAAAAATAAATAAAACACACATGGCATACTATTTTGGAAACTACACCCCTCAGGGAATGTAACAAAGGGCACAGTGAGCCTTAACACCCCACAGGTGTATGACAACTTTTCGTTAAAGTTGGATGTGTAGATGGAATTTTTTTTTTTCACTAAAATGCAGGTTTTTCCAAAAATTTTACATTTTTACAAGGGGTAATAGGAGAAAATGCCCCCAAAATTTGTAACCCCATCTCTTTTGAGTATGGAAATACCCCATGTGTGGATGTAAAGTGCTCTGCAGGCGAACTACAATGCTCAGAAGAGAAGGAGCGCCATTGAGCTTTTGGATAGAGAATTTTTTGGAATGGAAGTTGGGGGCCAAGTGTGTTTACAAAGCCCCCCCATGGTGCCAGAACAGTGGACCCCCCCCCCCACATGTGACCCCATTTTGGAAACTACACCCCTCACAGAATTTAATAAGGGGTGCAGTGAGCATTTACACCCCACTGGCGTTAGACAGATCTTTGGAACCATAGAATGTGCAACTGAAAAATTAAATTTTTCATTTTCACGGACCACTGTTCCAAAAATCTGTCAGACACCTGTCGGGTGTAAATGCTCACTGCACCCCTTATTACGTTCCGTGAGGGGTGTAGTTTCCAAAATGGGGGTCACAATTCCGAACAAATTTTCTCTCCAAAATCCCAATGGCGCTCCTTCTCTTCTGAGCATTGTAGTGCTCCCGCAGAGCACTTTACATCCACATATGGGGTATTTATGTACTCAGAAAAAATGGTGATACACATTTTGGGGGGTCTTTTTCCCTATTTTCCTTTGTGAAAATAAAACATTTAGGGTAACACCAGCATTTTAGTGAGACATGATTTTTTTCATTTTCCCATCCAACTTGTCAAACACCTGTGGAGTGTTAAGGTTCACTAGACCCCTTGTTACGTTCTGTGAGGGGTGTAGTTTCCAAAATGGGGTCACACGTGGGTATTTATTTTTTTGTGTTTAAGTCAGAACCGCTGTAAAATCAACCACCCCTGTGCCAATTTAGGCCTCAAATGTACATAGTGTGCTCTTACTCCTGAGCCTTGTTGTGTGCCCGCAGAGCATTTTACGCCCACATATGAGATATTTTCGTACTCAGGAGAAATTGCGTTACAAATTTTGGGGGTCTTTTTTTCCTTTTATGTCTTGTGAAAATGTAAAGTATGGGACAACACCAGCATGTTAGTGTAATTTTTATTTTTTTTTATTTAACAATAACATGCAAGTGTAGACCCCAACTTTACCTTTTCTAAGGGGTTAAAGGAGAAAAAGCCCCTGAAAATTTGTTAGGCAATTTCTCCCGAGCACGGTAATACCCCATATGTAGCACTAAATTCTTGCCTTGAAATACGACAGGGCTCCGAAGTGAGAGCACCATGCGCATTTGAGGTCTACATTAGGGATTTGCATGGGGACGGACCCGGATGCAAGAATTACACTTGCTTCCGATACCAAAATGACCCTATGGCAGTGATTCCCAAAGAGGGTGCCTCCAGCTGTTGCAAAACTCCCAGCCTGCCAGGACAGTCAATGGCTGTCCGGCAATGCTGGGAATTGTTGTTTTGCAACAGCTGGAGGCTCCGTTTTGGAAACAGTGCCACACCAGACGTTTTTCATTTTTATTTGGGGGGGGGGGGGGGGGGGGGGCGTGTAACTGTGTAGGGGTTTATGTATATGTAGTGTTTTACTTTTTATATTGTGTTAGTGTAGTGTAGTGTTTTTAGGGTACATTCACACAGATGGAGGTTTACAGCGAGTTTCCTGCTGGGAGTTTGAGCTGCAGTGGAAAATTTGCTGCATCTCAAACTTGCAGCGAGAAACTCACTATAAACCCGCCTGTGTCAATGTACCCTGTACATTCACATGGGGGGGCAAACCTCCAGCTGTTGCAAAAACAACTCCCAGCATGCCCTTTGGCTGTTGTACATGCTGGGGGTTGTATTTATTCAACAGATGGAGGCACACTGGTTGCAAAACACTGTTACTGAACTCAGTGTTTCGCAACCAGTGTTCCTCCAGCTATTGCAAAACTACAACTCCCAGCATGTACAGTCTATCAGTGCATGCTGGGAGTTGTAGTTTGCAACAGCTGGAGGCACACTGGTTGTGAAACACTGAGTTAGGTAACAAACCCAGTGTTTTGCAACCAGTGTGCCTTCAGCAGTTGCAAAACTACAACTCTCAGCATGCACTTACTGCCGAAGGGCATGCTGGGACTTGTAGTTATGCAACAGCTGGAGGCACACTACTGCAACTCCCAGCATGCCCTTTGGCTGTCCATGCATGCTGGGGGTTGTAGTTATGCAACAGCTGGAGGCACAAAAATGTGCCTCCAGCTGTTGCATAACTACAACTCCCAGCATGCACAAACTACCAAAGGGCATGCTGGGAGTTGTAGTTGTGCCTTCTGCTGTTGCATAACAACTCCCAGCATGCCCTTGTGTGCATGCTGGGAGTTGTTACTTAGAAACATCAGGAGGCCAGCCTTACCGCCTGCTGTTGTGCAGTGAAGATCCGCCTGCCATCTCCGCCAACACTGCTGGGGTCCCGTTCCCGCTGCCACTGCCGGGGATCGGGGGCCCCAGCCTCAGGTAAGGGCTCCCGGCACCCACTATCGCCCTCCAGAACAGGGGCGGAGCGGGTGCAGTTAGGGACACCCCCACAGCAGGTGTCCTGATTCGTCGGCCAATAACTGCCGAAGAATCAGGACGATCGTGAGGCGGCACCAGTGCCACCTCTATCCTGCTGCTAAGGGATGATAGTTGCCATCTCAGACGGCACCATCATCCTTTTTTTGACCAGGAATTGCCGCAAATCACTAATCTGAATTGATCGGCGATTTGCAGCGATCGCTGACATGGGGGGATCTCAGGACCCCCCCAGGCGTTGTCACAGGATGCCCTGAGTCCTCAAGGATCTGGGATGCAGGGCATATGCATTACCCCTGCATCCACAAGAGGTTAAATAAAATGTAAACAAATAGAAACAAACATTGCCACGTGCGTAAATGTCAGCACTGTTAAAATATAACATTAATGAAACTGCACAGTCAATGGCATAAATGTGAAAAAATTAAATAAAACAAGCTGCGCCTGATCCTGTGTCCCTATACCCCCCCCCCCTTCTCAGCTGCGCCGGACCCTTTTCCTCACCACCACCCCAACCCCACCCCCTTTCTCAGTTGCGCCGGATCCTGTCCATCCACAACCACCCAACCCCCCCCCCTTAATTCTCAGCTGCACCGAACAGATCTTGTTAAACCACCCCCCCACAACCCCTCCCGTCCACTACCTCCTCCATCCCGGTCTTCGGCAGCGCCGGCAGCCGGCCAGTGCAAGAGGGCGCCGGAGAGATGAAGCGCCGTGCAGGACAGGTGAGTGCGTGTATGTATGTCTGTATGTGTGTATGTATGTGTGTGTGTTAGGGAATTGGGGGGTATTGCAGCAAACCTTATGTGGGGGAACTGCCAACCTAATGTGGGGACTGCAACCTAATGTGGGGGACATACTGACAGCCTAATGTTGGGGAACATACGGCAAACTCAATGTGGGGGAACATACTGCCAACCTAATGTGGGGGAACATACTGCCAACCTAATGTGGGGGAACATACTGCCAACCTAATGTGGGGGAACATACTGCCAACCTAATGTGGGGGAACTGCAACCTAATGTGGGGGACATACTGACAGTCTAATGTTGGGGAACATACTGCAAACCTAATGTGGGGGAACATACTGCCAACCTAATGTGGGGGAACATACTGCCAACCTAATGTGGGGGAACATACTGCCAACCTAATGTGGGGGAACTGTGCTACTGTGGGGGAACTCTGATGCCTGTAGCTGCTGTGGGGGAACTCCGATGCCTCTACCTACTGCGGGGGAACTCCGAATGCTGTAGCTGCTGCGGGGGAACTCCGAATGCTGTAGCTGCTGCGGGGGAACTCTGATGCCTGTAGCTGCTGTGGGGGAACTCAGATGCCTGTGCTTTACTGTGGGGGAACTCCAATGCTTGTAGCTATTGTGGGGGAACTCTGATGCCTGTAGCTGCTGTGGGGGAACTCAGGTGCCTGTGCCTATGGTGGGGGAACTCCGGTGCTAGCCAGTGACAGCTATGTTGATTAGCATCCAACTTTACTAGGAAAAGATAAAACAGATAGAAAACGTATTCATAAAAATGCTGTACTTTTATCTATAAAATCCTTGCACTAATTTTATAAAGATCTATTCGTATATTTATACATTTTATCCTGTTATGAACACGCCATAATGTCTTAGGAATACTGCAGGCAAGCTCCAAGTATCTTCCTCTGTGTAACATGTACAGCATGAAACCAGAGAGGAAAGGGTTACAGAATAGAGTGCTCTGATTGGCTGACAGTTCAGGCTCGCTCCCGAGACTTAGAGCAGATGAGTCATCACAGCGAGGGAGACAGAAAGACACGCCCCCTCCAGCCTGCACAATGAAAAAGTAACTGAGCAACAGATATATGTTTTATGTCTCTGGGATCTCTATATCCAGAGATATAAGCATTTATGTACAAGATCAGGATTAGGGACCGGGTAACATATCGTTTGTTTGTTTTTTTCCGAACTTTGATAGGTATGCTTTAATGTTCAGTCAATGAACATGAAATTGGGCGAGTTGGCTTTCTCAAATAGAGGGATTGGACATTATATATCCCATATCGTGCAGCCCTAATTTGTACAATGATATCCTGAAAGCCAAATGGCCCTCCATGGTTACTGCCTAACATGGAACAAGCAGCATAATAACATTTGGGGTGCATTTCATTCATTTCAGAAGCTATTTCTTTTTCTTTTTTTTAAATGTATCCTACAAATGATGCATATGTCAAAAAAAAAAGCTAAAATGTAAATATTTTACACAGACATGCTAATACAATCAACACAAAAAAGGCCTAAAAGAATGCACTTCTAATCCAAGTAAATAATTTAGGGGGGTGTAGTTTTTAAAAAGGGGTCACTTGTGGGGGTGCAGTATGGTTCTGCCAGCTTCAATCCTTTGCAGGAATGGAGAGGGGCCTAAAATTTTTATAATGTTGTCCCGAAATCCAGTTCCTATGTTCTAAGTTTCTTCTAAGTTTCTGCAAACCTTGCATAGCACATACAAATTATCAAAATTTCAAGTAAAATTGTTAGGCTTCTAATTCATTTAGAGGGTACCTGTCGTTAAAAACTTTTGATATACTTTTTGATATAATGTAGACAATTCTCAGTGCACAGAGCCCTGCCTGTCCTCAGTGCACAGAGCCCTGCTTATGAGGATTGGGCCAAGCTCTCTGAAGATAAGTGCAGCCCAAATTACAGAAACTGCTTCATAGTATTGACTGCCTTCAAAAGTTGTGCAATTAATATTAAGCTCAGGGTACCATCCTTTTGATCCAGGTCATTTTCTGGACAGCGACTATCAGGGAATGGACAGGTTATACAGTTAGTGAATGTGAATATTTTACATCGAGGGGTGTCTGTTAGGAAATACACCCCTTGAATGTACTAACATTACTTAAGGGAGTAGTATAGTGAAAATTATCTTCATCCTGTTGTGCCCAGGCTGCGGAGAAAACACAGCAAAAAAAAACAAAAAAACTTTAACTCACCTTCCTCCGAGACCCCTGTTGTGCCGCTATAGCTCTTTGGTCCTCCATTCTGGTCTTCTTACTTCTTCCATATGCACGGATTGTCAAACTGCAGTCAGTATCTCGTCGAAATCAGGGATGTCGGCCGGAGATTGGCTGAGCTCAGAGTCACATAAGGAGCCCGGACAGCAGGGAGAAGGTAAGGCCTAGGCGCCTTACACCACACCGTGCTTAGCCTATCACCGGCTGAGGCGGGACATCACTGCGGCCGGCAATAGGCTAACTGCAATGTGACGATTCGCGCACGGAAGCAAGAAGACTGGACCGGAGGACCGAAGAACTAAAGCGGTGCCACAGAGGAATGGAGGAAGAGATTAATGGAGACTAAAATGGAGCACAATCCACTTGTCCAGGTAAATTTTTATATTTCCACTCTTGTTTTTTCTTCCTTGCCCTATAGTAATATCTAGAGCCCATATGAGGGCTTGTTTTTAGCGGGACCCATTGTACTTTGTAAGGACACCTTTCATTTTTCCATAACAGGTGCTCCGAAAAAAAAAAAAAAAGGTTTTGGTTAGGTGAAAAACTAAAAATAAAAATTTTTTTTGCAAATTTGGTTTCCTTTTTTTAAAGCCATTTACCTTTTTACTTTGTGGTCAAACTTTACTTTTAACAGCATACAAAATGACTGTTGTCTCAGATTTTTCCCAGGTTGCAATGTGGCCGAGACCTGACTCACTAGTCAGCTGATGACAGGGAGCCTGTCTGCTTCAATGGGTGGGGCAATCGCTTGGTGGGAGCTCTCTCCCACCAAGCGATTGCCCCACCCATGAGATCAATCTGCAACAGCTGTAGGCATCCTGATTGAAAAACACGCTGATTTGAATGGATGCAGCTCCTTTATGTTTCAATTGGTGGGGTGGCTGATGTGTGGGAGGGAGGAAGATGGAATTGTGGGATTTGTAGTCAAAAAAAGAAAAGTCAAACAGGAAATACCAATTCACAAAAAGTATTATGGTAATGTTACAACATAGCCATTTAGCCTCAAGACAAGCGCAGATCCTTCCTAAGCATGTCCATTACTGTCTGCCAGGTACGTACTAAAATCACCTTATGGTGGATAACCCCTTTAATCACTTTTTACTTAATTTTTTTCCTGGGATATGATGTTATAAAAAATGCACTTCTGGGGTTTGGTATATATATATATTTTTTTACATTTGGCTGATCTCTTCTTCCTACAAACTGTCTTCAACATTTGGGGTGAAAATTGCTTGGCAAGATTGACAACAGCAGTGCGTTTTCTTGGACTTGCTGGTAAACTCTATTTAGCCTTTCCAAGAGAAGAATGACTCCTGAAAGCCTTGCTGTGAGATTCTGCCATTTCAGAAGCTTCAAGTTTCTTATTGTTACATTTAGCTCTGTATCTTTACTGATCCAAATACCTCTTCTTTCTCTGAACTTCTCTCATCTTTGTATGAAGGGACAAGTAGATTGTGTTCCCTTTTTAGTCCTATGGGCAAGTATTTTATTTCCACACCCCTGAAGACAAAAATGGTACAGCTAAAAACTACAGATCACGGCGCAAAAAATGAGCCCTCACACACCCCCTTATACGGAAAAACGGCTGGGGGCTGCCGGGTACTGAGCGGTCATGAGTCAGGAGCCCGCTTCATACACCCTGAACTCTCCTGGGGAACTGGGATATACAGGTGTTCATCATACCTATTAATCATATATTTTTTTAATAGTTTTTTGAATGTTATTATTGGAGTTTTAAGCATATGAATAAATGGATGTTTTAGCTCTATGTGGATTTTGGTTATTCATATCTTGAGCTATTAACATTATTCTGGATTGGCCACAGGTCTATAAGTCTTGTTTTAAACTCTGTAAAATGTGAACCTAAAAAATGACATGTGAATGGCACTTATCAACATGACATGTACATGAAGAGAGCAGTTTAGTACAGAAAAGTACAGAGGGGATTAATATGATGGTACCTGCAGCTGACATTTTCCGGCCTCTTAGACTGTGGTGGAGGTGCTACACTGGTAAATACGATGGGCCTCATTTACTAACATGATTCCGGCTCTTTTTGTCGGGTTTTGCGCCTAAATTCTGTCGCAGGGACCATGCGACAGAATGTGCGACAGAAAAAAACTGACAGAATCTCAATCACTCTGAGTGAAAAAGAACTACAAAACGGAAAAAAAAATGGAAAAGGGGAGTGTTCCCTACATTTCATCCAAAATCACTCGTCTTTTCTGAAAATCACTCCGAAAATCGTGTGAATTTTCCGGGAAGAAAACCTGACACTTTGCAGCATGTACAAAGTTTCAGAAAGTGGAGTAAATTCTCTGGCTGTTTGTTCTTTTTCCTGCCTCGTCTTTTTAAAGCGATTCTTACTTGTAATTTTAAAATTTTTTTTGCACAATTAAATTATTAAGCAACCTTTTAGCTTTGGGGAGTCTTTTCAACACTTTTTTTGGGGGGGGACTTTAGCAATCCAAACAACGGTTGGAGATACCTTTTTGATTAAAATTTCGTAGGGTACCATTAAAAAAATAAAAATAAAAAAATACAGTAGTGATGGAAAAAAAATTGTATTTAACGAAATGTATCCTTTTAATAAAAACTTTTTATTAATTTTTTTAACCGAATCAATTAATGTGTGCGGGCAGGGCAATAAAAATGTATCCGACAATAATAAAAATTTAGTATATGGGTGTGTGTGTTTTTCACTTTTTTTTTCTAGATTTTTAGGTAGTGCTACTACTCCCAGCATGGAACACACTGTTCCATGATGGGAGTAGTAGTACCAGTACTAATAGACAGATCGCTCGTTTCGATCCTCCTGTATAAGTTATAGATGCGGCCAGCTGCTCTTCTATGGTCCCCTGCACTGCCGTTTATAACTCCCACAGAGAGCTGTGATTGGCCAGATGGTTCCAGCCAATCACATCTCTGTGGAAAATATGATTAGGTATATATATACGGCAGGGCAGGGGACCATAGGAGAGCGGCCGCATCTATACATTATACAGGATCAGGTGTCAGGAGTGACCTGCATTAATAGATCGCAGCAGGTGTCAGAAGTTACACTTGCTGCGATCCATCTATTAATGCAAGTACTACAGCTCCCAGCATGGATCAGAGTGTGCTCCATGTTGGGAGTAGTAGTTCTTGCAGTTAAGGAAAGATCACAGCGGGTATCACTACTGACATCCACTGCGATCGTCCTGTCTATAGCAGAGATGGAGCAGCTGTATACGGCGCTCGCATCTATGCACTATACTCCAGCGGCCACTCACTTATATTTCATATTTACCTCAGAGCGGTGATTGGCTGCAACCATCCGGCCAATCACAGCTCTGGGCGGAAAATATGAATGAGTCATGTGAATTTGTTGTATGGGGATGCTTCGGTCTTTTGCAGCGCTGGAGTCCTTCCTTCTGGAGCCCACTCTGCTGTACAAGATCTATATTTAATGAGAGAAGTGCCGGAGTTTTGTTTCATTGTAACAAGCTGTTTGCAGATACATTTGTGCACAATGAGGAACGCGATCCCTGTCTGCTTATGCACTTGTGTATACCGGTGATCGCAATCTCTTAAAGTCTGAACAAAGAAGACCGCTCCTGTTCAGATACATTCTGATGGGGTCTCCCTGGATCATGGTGAAGGTATATGAGGAAACCTTACCGGTTAGTCTGGTATGGAATCGCCAGGTGTCATGTTGATTCTTGTCTGCGGAGTCTTTGCATTTATGCAGCGCTGGAAACCCTCTAGATCTGGCCCACCTTGCTGCGTATGGTATCTCATTCATGATTCACACGGTTAGTTATGTGGATCGCAATGGTATATTATATTTATATCTTCCATGTTTTTATTGGTATTTTTATGTAGTGCTGGAGACCTGGAGTTAAAGCCCACTTTGAGTTTCCCCTAGTTTTCTTTGGAGTGGGGGCCGTTGTGTAGTGGGAAAAAAAGAGTAATTCGGCAGAGTTATAATATAGGTCCAGGGTAGGGTTAATTGGTGCGGGTGACATTATATGACTGTATGATGTTGAGGTATTACGAACAGATATATTTGAGAGTGAGGTATAATGGTGTGGTTGTTGGGATATATATACACACACACACACACACATATTTATATACCAACAACCACACCATTATACCTCACTCTCAAATATATTTGTTCGTAATACCTCAACATCATACAATGGTGTGGTTGTTGGTATATAAATGTGTGTGTGTGTGTGTGTGTGTGTGTGTGTGTGTGTGTGTGTGTGTATATATATCCCAACAACCACACCATTATACCTCACTCTCAAATATATCTGTTCGTAATACCTCAACATCATACAGTCATATAATGTCACCCGCACCAATTAACCCTACCCTGGACCTATATTATAACTCTGCCGAATTACTCCTTTTTCCCACTACACAACGGCCCCCACTCCAAAGAAAACTAGGGGGAACTCAAAGTGGGCTTTAACTCCAGGTGTCCAGCACTACATAAAAATACCAATAAAAACATGGAAGATATAAATAATCGCCTCTCTATAATATAACATTGCGATCCACATAACTAACCGTGTGAATCATGAATGAGATACCAAGCGCAGCAGGGTGGGCCAGAACTAGAGGGTCTCCAGCGCTGCAAAAATACAAAGACTCCGCAGACAAGAATCAACATGACACCTGGCGATTCCAAACCAGGCTAACCTGTAAGGTTTCCTCATATACCTTCACCATGATCCAGGGAAACCCCATCGGAATGTATCTGAACCAGAGCAGTCTTCTCTTTGTTCAGACTTTAAAGGGGTACTCCGCCCCTAGACATATTATCCCCTATCCAAAGGATAGGGGATAAGAAGTCAGATTGCCAGGGTCCTGCTGCTGGGGAGCCCGGGATCCCCGCTGCGGGACTGCGCTATCATTACAGCACAGAGCGAGTTCGCTCTGCACGTAATGACGCGCAATACAGGGGCCGGAGCATCATGACGTCACGGCCCGCCCCTCTCAATACAAGTCTATGGGAGGGGGCGGGGTGTGATGTCACGAGGGGCGGAGCCATGACGTCACGCGGCTCAGTTCCCTGTATCGCCCGTCATTACGAACAGAGCGAACTCGCTCTGTGCTGTAATGATAGCGGGGTGCCGCAGAGGGGATCCCAGGGCTTCCCAGCAGCGGCACCGCGGCGATCTGACATTTTATACCCTATCCTTTGCATAGGGGACAAGATGTCTAGGGCGGAGTACCCCTTTAAGAGATCGCGATCCCCAGTATACACAAGTGCATCCGCAGACAGGGATCGCGTTCCTCACTGTGCACAAATGTATCTGCAAACAGCTTGTTACAATGAAACAAAACTCCAGCACTTGTCTCACTAAATATAGATCTGGTACAGCAGAGTAGGCTCCAGAAGGAAGGACTCCAGCGCTGCAAAAGACCGAAGCATCCCCATACAACAAATTCACATGACTCATTCATATTTTCCGCCCAGAGCTGTGATTGGCCGGATGGTTGCAGCCAATCACCGCTCTGAGGGAAATATGAATGAGTGAGTGGCCGGAATATAGTGCAGAGATGCGAGCGCTGTATACAGCTGCTCCATCTCTGCTATAGACAGGACGATCACAGCGGGTGTCAGTAGTGATACCCGCTGTCATCTGTTCTTACCTGCAGGTACTACTACTCCCAACATGGAGCACACTCTGCTCCATGCTGGGAGCTGTAGTATCTGCATTAATAGACAGATCGCAGCAAGTGTAACTTCTGACACCTGTTGCACTCTGTCTATTAATGCAGGTACTACTGCTCCCAACATGGAGCACACTCTGCTCCATGTTGTGAGTAGTAGTACCTAAAGTATATATGTGTATACCAGCGCTTCCATGGGATATGTAAAAATACAGCTACCAGGTATTAATTATGGATCCCTGTATACCATAAGAATTGTTGCAATGCTAAAAAGAAATAAATACCGGCGCTTAATGAGATTTTTTTTTAATTATTATTATAAAAATGAATAAAGGAGTAAGTGATCAATAAAATTCTTTAAAAAGGAGGTTCATTCAGAGTGGTGGTGAGGGAGGGTTTTGATCATATTCCTAACAGTGGAAGGATGGTAGAGGAAACTGAAAATACAAATGTAATGAATGAGAGACTTCTCAATTATGATGGTAAGGTATATGTGGTTAAATGCTAACAATTTTTCACGTACCCTATTATGACAATGTTGCTGAAGGAATTCAAAAGATGTTCCTAGTGGACAAGTTGATTATGGAGCGAAGGTGATATAATATAGACCTGTGAAGCAGATAGGTCTGATCTGTATATAAGATGAGAAAAAGGAAATTAATGTTGTATTCCTAGTTTTAGTGTGAACGAAACAGAAACAATAAAAAATAAGTGTGAAAGAACGTACTTGGCACGCTATAGGGAATCTTGTTAGTCCAGATATGAGGTGAGGCATGTATAAAGATACTTCTGATGTGCACCCTTTAATTTCTCTTTGGGAAATGTAAAGCTGTTCAAAGGTTGGCAAGGAATTCTTTTTGTGGAAGAAGATGCGTGCAAAAATATAAAAATTTATTTTAAAAATAAACTGATGTAGACAAAAAAAATTCTTTTTTTAGAAGAGGGAAAAATTCTAGTATGCTACTTACATTTATTTATAAGAGGAAAAAAAGGGTATATATGTCCAATGAGCAGTGCTTAAAAAGGCAGCAGCGGTTTATTTCAACTGAGACTATACCCATAGGCGAGATGCTCTGCAGGCATATATGGTAAAGTCCTGTAGTGCTGCGCTTATAGTTGGAAGCACTTGTATTCTGTGGTCCTTTTGATATAGAAAGAAACAATACTTTAGTAACAGTTTCCATATTGACATATAAGAGAAACAATGTATACTCTAGATCCAGTGTGTTAACTAAACATTTGTGTAGCGGTACAGGTGTAATCTTCTGCAGTGGTGCTTGTTGCACTGAAAAAAAGTGGGATCCCCATTGGGATGTATCCTATCTGAACGGTACAAAAAGAGTACATTATGAGGGGTCCCGGGGTGTCCTGAGGTTTCGATGGTCAATTAACCAACAAAAACCCCAGGAGGTGCCAGGGCTACAATAATGTCACAAAAACTTTAGGGGAAACCCCCAAAGGGGTGCCCTAAACTAGGTCCCTCCCAACTAAAATATAACTTATTATTATGATTAAAATTGAATGTAAACTAAAAGTGCAGTTAGCAAAAAATGTCCACTAGATGTCAGGACCACTCGGTGATTAAAAACACAGCCCCAGTCCTCTTGTAGTGTAACTGACAACCACGCTGTTAGTATCGGGTGCTCTATAATAGTCTAGGAACCTGTGGTGCGGCAATTTAAAACCTAATATAGCCTATGCCTTTAACGTTTCACTGGAACCCCAGCTTCATCAGAAACGTCTATGTGGCAGAGCTGAGGGGAGGAGCAGACACAAGTTTCCACTTCACACCGCCGCTAATAGCCAGCATGCGGCGCTCAGCAGTCTGTATGGAGGGGGCTCCGGACTCGTGCCCGCTCCATACTCTGCAGCCCCCAGCTGATTTCAGTAGCTGGGGGCCGCCGCTGATAGCCAGCATGCGGCGATGGCCGCGGCTAGCTATTAACCCTTTAGATCGCCGCTGTCAAAGCTGACAGCAGCGTCTAAAGGGACATGTGTATGCTCCCTGGTGGGCTAGTGGGGTGGATCACCTCCCCCCGCAGCGTGATTGCAGGGGGGTGATCCACTATAGAGGTAGATGGAGGACTTACCTCTGTTCCCTGCTAACCCGTGGCTCTGTCATTGATGGAGCCAGGCTGGACCAGGCTCTATCAATGGATCGCAGAGCTCACAGCTCTATAGAGTTCAATAGAACTCTATTCATCTGTATGAGGAATCTAATGATTCCTCCTAAAAGTCCAATAAAGTGTAAAAATAAAGTATTAATAAAAGTTTAAAAGACACACATTAACCCCTTTCATGTAAAAAAATCACCCCCTTTTCCTATATAAAAACATGCAAACATAATAAAAATAAATATATTTGGTATCGCTTCATGCGTAATTGTACGACCTATTAAAATATAACATTATGTATCTCGCACGGTAAATGTAAAAAAAAAAAAAAAAATACCAAACCACAGAATTGCAATTTTTATAATATCCCAGAAAAAAAGTTAAAAAGCGATAAAGTCAGATCAATACCAAAATGGTACCGATACAAAAAACAGATTATGGTGCAAAAAATGAGCCCTCATACAGCCTGGTATGTGAAAAAATAAAATAAAAAACCAACAGGGGTCAAAAAATTGGCAATTGAAAAAATTCGAAAAAGTTACGATTTTTTTTTTTAAATAAGTTAAACATGACGTAAACTATACAAATCTGGCATTGCTGTAATCAGGTGACCTAAAGTATGAAACTAACATGTTATTTCAGCCACAAAGGTAAATGGCGTAGAGAAGAAAACCACCAAATCTCCCAAATTATCTTTTACCATTTCAATTTCACTTCACCTAAACTAAATATATACACACACACACACACACTTTTTTTTTTTTTTCAGAGAATATGTTTTTGAAAAATTAAAAGTATCATTATAGTAGGTAGTTATGGCTATTATAGGGCGAGGAGGAAAAAGGGAGAGTGTAAAAGCGAAAATTGGCCCGGACAAGTGGATCGTCCTGAGGGACAAGTAGATTTTGCTCCATTTTAGTCCCGTGGACAAGTAGTTTATTATAAAATTTCCACACCCGTGTATTGTCAGATGTAATAAACAGCCAGTACCTGAAGATCAAAGGATGTCTAGTCTAGTTGTTTTTCTCCACCCTTTTTTTGACGTGTGCACAACAAATTTAACAAAAAGTCACAAGAACAATGACAAATTTGATGTTATCAGTACTTAGTAGATTTCCTTAGTGTACGGGTTTTTCTCATGTTTCCTTAAAGTAGAACTCCGGAATATAAAAATTGTGGCCCATACTGCCGGCAGTAAAAAAAATAAAGATGTGCATACCTTCCTCCGCTCCCCCCGGGGCCTCCGGTAACCGGCTCCAGTCTCCGCCACGATCCACTTCCTGGTTGCCGGTGGTTGGATGAGTCATACTGCGCTCAGCCAATCACCAGCCGCAACGAAGTCAGACTCTGCCGGCGATAGGCTGAGCGGCAGTGTGAAAACGCTTCAGGATAAAAAATTCTTCACTACACCGGCACCTGCGGCCGGTGCCGAAAACGTCACGCTGCCGCTCAGCCTATCGTCGGCCGAGTCTGGACCTCACTGCGGCCGGCGATTGGCTGAGCGCAGTATGATTCATCCGACCACCGGCAACCAGGAAGTGGATCGCGGCGGAGACCGGAGACTGTTACCGGAGACCCCGGGGCAGCGGAGGAAGGTATGTACAATTTTTATTTTTATTTTACTGCCGGGATAAATGGTGTACTGCAAGACAACATTGTGAAGAATGTCTAACGTATATGCCAGCGTATAAGACGACTGGGCGTATAAGCTGATCCCCAACTTTTACACTGAAAATATAGAGCTTGGGATATACTTGCCGTATAAGACTACCCCTCCTACCGCGATGTACAGTACCTTGTAGTTCCCACACATTAGGTCGGCAGCTCCCACACATTAGGTCGGCAGCTCCCACACATTAGGTTGGCAGCTCCCCCCCCACAATGGTCGGCAGCTCCCCCCCCCCCCCCCACAATAGTCGGCAGCTCCCCCCCCCCCACAATGGTAGGCAGCTCCCCTCCCTCAAAATAGTAGGCAGTTCCCCCACAATAGTAGGCAGCTCCCCTCCCCCACAATAGTAGGCAGCTCCCTCCACCACAATAGTAGGCAGCTCCCTCCACCACAATAGTAGGCAGCTCCCTCCCCCACAATAGTAGGCAGCTCCCTCCCCCACAATAATAGGCAGCTCCCCCCCCCCCCACAATATTAGGCAGCTCCCCCCCCACAATATTAGGCAGCTCCCCCCACATTAGTAGGCAGCTCCCCCCACATTAGTAGGCAGCTCCCCCCCCACATTAGTAGGCAGCCCCCCCCCCCACATTAGTAGGCAGCTCCCCCCCACATTAGTAGGCAGCTCCCCCCCCCCCCACAGACATACAACCTCCAGCCATATAGAGTGTATCTAAAAAACGACAAAGAACAAAGCGCTCCATGGTGTATTAAAAGAGTAACTTATCAAGCAACTTATGCACTGAAAAGGAGGCTCACCTGGTAATGTTGTGTACCCGCATACACAACAATGGTGAGCGCATAGTGTCCGCAGCCAGCCGGCTGAGCAAGAGGTAATGTAGAGGCAGACTTCAGAACAAGGTGCCGGCTTTCAATGGCGCAGGTCACAGGACAAGCATGGATGAGTAAAAGCAAGGGTAGTTTATTCTCCCAGCATGCAACGCGTTTCACTGCAACAGCAGCTTCATCAGGCATGACAAGAATCACATGAATGGCGAATTTATCCAGAAGGTGAGAGGAGACGTCAAAGGGGGGGGGAGGGGGCACGGGGAAAATAAGTGGGAAGAGTTAGAGAGAATAGGAACGGAAGGACTTAGACGGTCTCCTCACCAACGGGCAAATTCTAACCTTACAAATATATATACACAATATAAAAAGTTATATATATAAAAATATAAACCTATGACACAATCATTTTAAACTAAAATGAAATAATAATAGGAATGAGAAGATAGAGAACGGTCGTGATTTTAACGAGCATTCTCTATGGTCTCATTCAGACCATGCGGTACTATGTCTACTCTGGTACCGTATGGTCTGAATGAGACCATAGAGAATGCTCGTTAAAATCACGACCGTTCTCTATCTTCTCATTTCTATTATTTCATTTTAGTTTAAAATAATTGTTTCATATGTATATATTTTTATATATATAACTTTTATATTGTATATATATTTGTAAGGTTAGAATTTGTCCGTTGGTGAGGAGAACGTCTAAATCCTTCCGTTCCTATTCTCTCTACCTCTTCCCACTTGTTTTTCCCGCTCCCCCCCCCCCCTTGACGTGTCCTCTCACCTTCTGGATAAATTCACCATTCATGTGATTTTTGTCATGCCTGATGAAGCTGCTGTTGCAGTGAAACACGTTGCATGCTGGGAGAATAAACTACCCTTGCTTTTACTCATCCATGCTTGTCCTGTGACCTGCGCCATTGAAAGCCGGCACTAGAGATGAGCGAATCGAACTTGACGAACCCGAATTCATTACGAATTTCATGAAAAATTTGATTTGCAACGAATACGAATATCGCCGCAATTCTGTCGCATGAATCGCTTCATTAAACTCCATTTTACAGCGTTCCAGGCTATTGTAGAGCTAAGATGGCGGATCCACATGTAAGTACATGGGGCAGGGGATTATGGGAGGGCGGGAAACAGCGGCGGGAATGAAGGTAGGCGGGCTGACCCAGAACCACATGTGAGATGCAGCCTATCAGTGTTCACTGACCCCTGTGATGTCACAGCCCCTATATAATCGGCGGCCATCTTGCCTCACTTCATTTCATCTATGCACTCAGATGGAGAGGACGGGACTGTGTGTGTGAATAGCTCATACCACAGCGTTACACTGCAACTGCTAGTCACATCAGCATTAGGGAAAGACAGGAGTGCAGAGCGCTGTGCTGTTACTCTGAGAAGGAGCATTGATAGCTAAACCTCCTATTCACGTTATTGAGCATTGCAGCAGAGAGGGGCAGATAGCTGTCAGCTGCCTCATACAGATCTCCAAGCTGCCTGAACTTTCTGAAGCATCTCATCTCATTTTTCAGCTCTATTGAGTTTTTTTTTCTCCACAAATCTTCTGCTGCTCAGAATTGTGTGACGATGTAATAGAGGACAGTCAGCATCTAATGGGCAGCCAAGAATGTGAGGAGACATGCGTCCCTTGCTCCGCAAGGCGGCCAAGTAGTGATGCGGAGAATGACGTGGGAGGCGGTGTTTCAATTGCTCAGGACCAGGCAGACACTGTTGTGGAACACGTGGAGAACATCAGTGACGTGCACACATCTTTTGATGATGATGAAGCTGATCGCAATTGGTAGCCGGGTGCAGAAGCCGGGGCTTCATCATCATCAGGAGAAGAGATTTGCTCTTTGTCTATGGGGCAGCAAGGCGGTAGCACGGTTGGCAATCAGCGTGGTGGTGGCAGTAGTGGAAATTCAGGAGCCAAACATGCCAGGGGGAGACCACCTGCTTCGTGGCAAGCTACCATTCAGGGAGGTAGTGGAACAGGGGTTCCTGGAGACGGCGCCAATAGCAGTGAAATAGTGCAAACTACGGGTGGGAAAATCAGCTACTCTGCGGTGTGGTTGCTCTTCATAAAGAATCCGGAGGACCTTAGTGTAGTCACATGCAAAATCTGTGGGCAGAAAGTGAAGCGTGGCCAGGGTCCCAATCTCGGCACCACAGCCCTGCGTCAACACATGATTCGCCACCATAAATCGGCCTGGGATAACCGTGGCTCCGAGGTAGTGGTCTAGCCTGCCGCATCACCCAGTAGCCATCCGTTCCCTCCGTCATCCAGCCAAGGCTCCACGACCTCAGCCGAAGGGAGCATTGTGTCAAACCATCCTTCTTGCGCTCCTGCTTCCTCCGCTCGTAGTTAGCCATTCCACCAACAATCGATCGGCTAAGCCATGTCCAAGAGACAACAGTATGCGCCCACTCATCAAACGGCGCAGAAGTTGAATGTGCTCCTGTCCAAGTTGCTGGTGTTGCAGTCCCTCCCTTTCCAACTGGTGGACTCTGCAGCTTTCAGGGAATTGATGGCTTGTGCCGAGCCGAGGTGGAGAGTCCCAAGCCGTCATTTCTTTGCGAAGAAGGCAGTACCAGCCCTGCATAAGTTTGTACAAGAGAAGGTGAGCCAGTCCTTGAGCCTGTCGGTGTGTTCAAAAGTGCACGGCAGCGCCGACGTGTGGAGCTATAACTACGGGCAGGGACAATACATATCTTTTACGGCCCACTGGGTAAATGTTGTTCCTGCACAGCCACAACAGCAACTTGGACAGGTCACACCGCTTCCTCCTCCACGCTCTCGCTCCCAGGCATTTGGTCCTTTTACAGTGTGCGCCTCCTCCCCCGTGTCCTCGGCCTCCACTGCACATCCAAATCTCGGTGGCCCTTCATCGTACCACGTGTGTAGGGCACAGCGGTGTCTAGCCGTCCTTCACATGGTTTGCCTTGGCGAACGGAGTCACACAGGGGAGGAACTGCTGAAGTTCATTAGGGAAGAAATCCGAGTATGGCTTACTCCACGAAATCTGGAAATGGGAACCATGGTGACCGACAATGGGAAGAACATTGTGGCCGTGCTGCGACAAGGAAGTGTGGACCATTCGCCCTGCATGGCACACGTGTTGAATCTGGATGTCAAGAAGTTCATCAAGTCTTCACCCCATTTGCAAGACGTCCTGAAAATGGCAAGGAAACTGTGCATGCACTTTAGCCACTCGTACATCGTCAAGCACACTTTGCTTGAGCTGCAGCGTCAGAACGGTATCCTACAACATAGTCTCATTTGTGACGTTGCCACACGTTGGAATTCCACCCTCCATATGTTGGACAGACTATACGAACAAAGAAAAGCCATAACGGATTTTTTGATGATACAAGCAGATAGGAGTACTCCCCTGTGTAACTTCAATGTGAACGAGTGGCAGCTCATACGTGACACCTGCCGTTTGCTGAGGCCCTTTGAGGAAGCCACATTTTTTGTTAGTCGCTCGAATTACGCCATGAACGACGTAATTCCACTCCTACATTTACTCCAAAAAAAATGATTGAAAACATGGCTGGTCACGGCAATGGAGATGTTGCGCCTACATCAGAAGGCTACATGAGTCCTGTGGGGGATGAACTGGAGGAGGATGATGAAGGGCAGAGCGGAGCACAGTTTACGGTGGATGAGATGGCCGGTGTTTCTGGTCATTGGACAGGAGTGGAGGAGCAGGAGCAGCCAGAGGAGCTGGAGGGTTATTACGAGGGAGGCGAGACAGAGGACCCAGACACACCGTGGCAGTATGCAGTGGAGATGGAGGCAGGTAGTCCCAGTGAGTCACTGTCACAAATGGCACGATGCATGCTGAGTTGCTTGCGTAGTGACCCCCGAATTGTCAAAATTCGTCAGCACGATGACATCTGGATCTCCACCTTATTAGACCCTCGCTACCGGCCCAGAATGGGGGCCTTTTTTACACCCACTGAGAGGGAGGACAAACTGACCTACTTCAGGGAGCTTCTACATAGTCGGTTGGCCGATGCCTATCGGCCACATGGTCCATCCGCTCACTGGTCTGACTCGGGGGGGCCCTCTGCGCTCACCTTCCACTGCCATGGCTGCTGGGGAGGGGAGGGGTGACAGGAGCTCAATCAGCAGCAGCCTGAGTCTACAGTCACTGATGAGTAGCTTCCTTCAGCCGCATAGTGAAGCTACTCATCAGCAGCAGGTGGACATGGAGCAGAACCTGAACCAGCAGGTGATGGCTTACCTCGACATGACTCTGCCAACAACAGTTGAAGATCCGCTGGACTTCTGGGCAGCCAAACTCTATTTATTGGCGCAACTAGCGGAGTTTGCCCTGGAAAAGCTGTCCTGCCCGGCCAGTAGTGTGCCATCAGAGCGGGTGTTTAGTGCGGCCGGGGCCATAGTCACCCCAAGGCGAACTCGTCTGTCCACTAAAAATGTGGCGAGTCTGACGTTTGTCAAGATGAATCAGGGATGGATCAGCCAGGATTTCCAGCCACCAATGACAGATGGGTCTGAGTAGATTGACCATGCTCCTACAACAAAATTTTCTCTATTGTGGTTGGTTATGAAACCCTCTGGGGCAGACCTGGGGATTGTACGGCCCGCTTGACGCATATGGCCCTTTGATTGGCTCTGACCGGCCCGCGCTGATTGGGGGACAACTATGCTGCCTAATCTGGGGGACATCTATGCTGCCTAATCTGGGGGACAACTATGGTCCTAATCTGGGGGACAACTATGCTCCTAATATGGGGAAAACTGAAGCTTCTGGCTTTGGGCCTATAATTTTTTGAAGTTTAGCAGTAGCTAAATACATGCTTAATGCAAATGTCAACATTGATCTTTAAATGTAAGGGGTTATGAAACCCTCTTGGGTACTGCAAATGCATGCTCCAGACTCATTCTGTGTCTTTCAGAAACTACTTGCCTCCCTGGTGCCTTAAATTTTTGGATGTTTAGCAGTAGCTAAATACATGCTTAATGCAAATTTCAACAATGATCGTTAAATTCTCGGCGCTCTGCCAGGGCCTTCTCCTACCCCGCCTGGGCCGATCTGAGGACCTCACTAACCAACTCACTAACTAATCCAATCGCTTATAGCGACGGGCGTAGTGTACAAAGGGCAGGGACATAATAAATGCCAGCTTATGACCCTCACTTACTGGCAATGCCTCGTTTTAAGATTAAATAATTGCAATCACAGATCCCTATCACGAACTGGTTTCAGCGTGCAACACGCACCGGTCCTTGAAAGATAGAGAGACGCTAATCCGTTCAGTGGAGCGCTAGTGCAGCCCAGGACATCTGAGGCCATAACACACCTGTTCTTGCTCGATCTCGCAATTGATCAGGCAAGGTAAGGGGTTATTAAAGCCTCTTGGGTACTGCTGAGGCCTACTCCTGACTGCTCCTGGTGCAATGTATGGGGTAATTAAACACTCTTGGGTAGTGTTATTGTTAAATTTACCGGTAATTTTATCAGTAATAAAATTGATTTTTGCAGAATGCTAACCGTTACACAACGGAACGCTTGTTGCGTGTGATTTTTTTTATGAAAAAAAAAAAATAGATGGAGAGGGATTAACTCTGCTTAATCATTTTTGGCGAATAGAATCCTTTTGCCATCTGATTTTTTGGAGACAGATGCACTTACACACATGTAGTAATTTTTTTAACCAAATTTCAAACATTGTGTGGTTTATTACTTTTGAGAAGAATGTCTTTGGGTGGTCCACCATCCTGCATTATAGAGTCTTCTGAACTGCTGTATATGCGCTTGTTTAAAAAAAAAAAAAAAAAGATCTTTTGTCCGACAATTTCGATAAAATTTAGCGTTTTTTTGGGGGTGGATTGTGAAGCCCGGGTTTGTACTCGTGCATCAGCCAACTCCAGTCTGTGTCCGTTAGGCAATATATGGGTTACTGATGCAGCAGAGGTGGGGCCTTGGTCTTGGAATTTCAATTATTTAAAAAATTGAACATATTGTGTGGTTTATTATATTATAGAAAAATGTCTTTGGGTGGTCCGCCATCCTGCATTATAGAGTCTTCTGAACTGCTGTATATGTGCTTGTTTTTTAAAAATAAAAAGGTATTTTGTCAGACAATTTCGAAAAAATTTGTGTTTTTTTGGGGTGGATTGTGAAGCCCGGGTGTGTACTCGTGCATCAGCCAACTCCAGGCTGTGTCTTTCAGGCAATCCATGGGTTACTGATGCAGCTGAGGTGGGGCCTGGGTCTAGGAATTTCAATTTTTTTTAAAAAAATTCAACAATTATGTGGTTCATTATTTTTGAGAAGAAAGTCTTTGGGTGGTCCACCGTCTTGCCTTATAGAGTCTTCTGAAATGTTGGATATGCGCTTGTGCTTACACAAAGTTGTACATTTAAAAAAAAAAAAATTTATACAATTTTGTTGATTTTGGGGCGGATTGTGAAGCCCTGTGTGTATTGGTGCATCAGCCAACTCCAGGCTTTGTCCTTCAGGCAATAAATGGGTTCCTGATGCCGCAGAGGTGGGGCCTGGGTCTGGGAATTAAAAAATTTTGGATTGCGGGTGCTACAAAAAAAGATGGACACACCCTAATCCGTTCAGTGGAGCGCGCCTGCGGCCCCGGACATCTGAGGACATAACACACCTGTTATTGCTCGATCTCAGGAGAAGGGGGTTCATCATCGGGAGAAGAGAGTTGCAGGTTTCCCTTGAGTCAGCAAGGTGGTCGCATGGTTGGCAGTCAGCGTGGTGTGGCAGTAGTGGAAATTCTGGAGCCAAACGTGCCTGGGGGAGACCACCTGCTTCGCGGCAGCTTACCTTTCCGGGAGTTAGCGGGTTACCAGCACCGGTCGATGAAAGATAGACACGCTAATCCGTTCAGTGGAGCGCGCCTGCGGCCCCGGAAATCAGAGGGCATAACACACCTGATATTGCTTGATCTCGCAATTGATCGTGCAAAGGTAGGGGGTTATTAAAGCCTCTTGGGTACTGCTGAGGCCTACTCTTGACTGCTCCTGGTGCAATGTATGGGGTAATTAAACACTCTTGGGTAGTGTTTTTTTTTTTATTTACTGATAATTTTATCAGTAATAAAATTGAATTTTCCAGAATGCTAATCGTTACACAACTAAACGCTTGTTGCGTGTGATTTTTTTTATGAAAAAAAAAATTAAAATACGGACAGGGATTAACTCTGCTTCATCATTTTGGGCGAAAAAAGTCCTTTGGTGATCTGATCTTTTGGAGACAGATGCGCTTACACACATATTGAATTAGTTTTTGTAAAAAAAATTTCAAACATTGTGTGGTTTATTATTTTTGAGAAGAATGTCTTTGGGTGGTCCACCGTCCTGCATTATAGAGTCTTGTGAACTGTTGGATATGTGCTTGTTCTTACACAAAGGTATTTCTTTAAAAAATTTCTAAAATGTTGTTTTTTGGAGGGGATTGTGAAGCCCGGGTGTGTACCAGTGCATCAGCCAACTCCAGGCTGTGTCCTACAGGCAATATATGGGTTCCTGATGCCGCAGAGGTAGGGCCTGGGTCTTGAAATTTCAAATTTTTGGATAGCGGGTGCTACCAATGAGAAATCTTTGACAAAAATTTCATATATTGTGTTGGTTTTTCGGGGGGGGGGGGGGGGGGGGGGATTGTGAAGTCCTGGTGTGTAGTGTACTAGTGCATCAGCCAACTCCACGCTGTGCCATTCAGCCACTAAATGGTTTCCTCTTGCCACGCTATGTCCACGCTATGCCATTCAGTCACTATATGGTCTCCTGACACTGATGCCACCACCAGGCTCTGTTATTGTGCTGCTGTGCGGCAGTGATTCTAAGAGCGATGCCGGTAATCTGCATGCTATTCTGAATGACAGTATTATTTCACTACCCCAGCACACTCCATATGCGTTTTACGACACAGCAAAGTGTTCTATACCCCTATAGAGGCTGTATGTAGGCTAGAAATAGCCTTTTTTAACATTGATTCACCGCGAATAAATTCGGATCGAAACAAACTTTTCGGGAAAATTCGGCGAATCGGCCGAATCGAATTTTTGAAAAGTTCGCTCATCTCTAGCCGGCACCTTTGTCTGAAGTCTGCCTCTATATAGAGTGTATGGCTGTAGGCTGTATGTCTGTGTACTGCCCCCCCACAGTGATCCGGTCACCGCTCCTCCGGCCCGGGGTCACAATCTACTGCTATGGACCATAGCAGCAGTCCCGGGACCAGAGGAGCGGTGATCGTAACACTGTAGATGACGCGCCGCCGGTCACTCACCAGGCCCCGGCCGGCGCTCGTCCTCCTGCGCCTCTATGGTTGTACGCACGGGACGTCACTGATGGTGCGTACAACCATAGAGGTGGAGAAGCGCAGGAGGACGCGCGGCGGCCGGGGAATGGTTAGTGACCCGCGGACATCCTTATGGGCCAAAAAAATTTTTTGGGACACAGGGATGTCCGGCATAGGAATACTTATGATTAAACTACAACTACCAGCATGCCCGGACAGCCTTTGCCGGTCTGGGCATGCTGGGAGTTCTAGTTTCACAACAGCTGGAGGCACCCTGGTTTTTAAGTATACAGTTATTATTTTGTACATGCTCTGGCAGGCCCCCGCCTGCAGCCGAACACAGGAGCCGGCCCGGGCAGATAATCATAAATATTCCTATGCCAGACCCCAATACTCTGAGTATAAGACGACCCCCGACTTTTCAGAAGAAAATTCGGGGTTAAAAAGTCGTCTTATACGTCGGGATATACAGTATTTGAAAAGTCGCTTCTGAATCCAAGCCACTATAAAAAGGTATACTGATGGCCACTAAGGGATTACACATAGAGGTAGATTTATTAAAACCTGTGTAGAGGAATAGTGGTGCAGTTGCCTATAGCAACCAATAAGATGACTTCTTTCATTTTTCAGAGACCTTTTTAAAAATGAAAGTAGCGATCTTATTGGTTGCTATGGGCAACTGCACCACTTTTTTTTTTTCTACACAGGTGACTATGACTAGAACATACATGGTGTGAACGGAAGGCCCATGGTGTGACGACAATATATATGCCTGAAAGATGTGACATGACTAGAACATGCATGGCATGAATACAACATACATGTAGGGTTGCCACATTTCTTGCAAAAAAATACCAGCCATGCAAATTTGCATAATTAATTTTATATGCATGACATCACAAGAAGTGATTTGAAGAGATACAATACATACGGTATGCAGGGGATTGAAATGGCATGGGGATAAAAGGGGGATTGAGGTGGCATAGGGGGAGATCAGAGAGGCGGGAGTTGAAATGGCACAGAGGGATCGGAGGGGGGGGAATTGAAATTGCACAGGAGGAATTGAAATGGCACAGGGGATCAGAGGGGGTGGGGGGGGAGAAATTAAACCGCTTTATTTCCCCCCCCCCCCCCCTCATGTGCCATTTCAATCATCCACTCTGATCCCCCCGTGCCATTTCAATCCCCCTGTGCTATTTAAATTGCCCCCTTCTTATCCCCCCCCCCTGTATATCTTTTCAATTTCCCACTCTGATTCCCCCTGTGCCATTTTAGTCCTCCATACAATTCTCCCTCCCCTCTGATCCCACCCTGGCCTGTGTACCACTACCTACTCACCTGGCCTGTGTCTCCAGCAGGCTCCGGTGCAGGCAGCGTCTTGTCGCCAGCTGGTCTGGGCGGGCATCACAAGTCATGCACGTGCATCACAAAGATGACCCACAGGTAACACCGCCATACCAGAACTGATCAATACCATCATACTGTTACTGAATACCTGAACTAAACAATACCACCATACTGTGAATGGATAACACCGCAATACCACAATACTGTGAATTTGGTGTTTTATGCTACGTATCCGCCAATGGCTCAACCCTATAGTCTGCCTCCAGCTGCTTTCCCCCTGTGTGCAGCTCACAGCGGAAATCCGCTCTACAGGCAGCCACACTGTGCAGTGCGCTGCGACTCACATGTGCCTGTGTGTCTGCCTGTAGTGACAGATTGCAGCTGCGAGCTTCACCCAGTGGGGAAAACAGCTGGAGGCACACTATAGGGTCATCAGTGGATCTGCAGCATAAAATACACTGCAGATCCGTTATGTGTGACCCTACCCTAAGGGCTTGTTTACACGAGAGGATTTAATTTTCATACACTCAGCGGATCTCCCGCTGCGAGTTTGAAAAGGGGTGGGGTCTCCGTGTGCCTACAGCCAACCCAATTGTCTTCAATGGGGTCTGTGGTAGATTTTCAACAGGGGAGATTTTGCTGGCAAAAATCTGCTGCGGGTAGTGCATGGAGACCCTGACCCTTTTTAAACCTGCAGAACCGCTGCGAGTCTAAAAAGAAATCCGCTCAAGTGAACGAGCCCTTAGGGTATCTTAACTCATGCATATTTTGAAGCAGATTCTGTTACCCATTGACTTTAGCAGGAAGCAAAATAAATCTTTTAGTTGTAAAGGAGCAAAACACTCTTTGTATATGATGTCTGTGCCACCACTTCCCCCTAAGGGTCAAACTTGGAGGGGGTACAGGCTGCATAGAAAGGACACACTGGGAGCTGTAGTCCTACATTATTAACCCTCTGTAAGACATGTCCAGTAGAATTAAAATATTCAGCTTCTAAGCACAAAGGCTGATGGTTTTTACAGTTAGTATAGCCAGCAGCCATTCTGTTATGCAGCCTCCAGTAACCCCCTCCCCCTATAGGACATCTTGACAGTAAAGTACTGTGCTGCCGTCCTTACACAATCCTCCTCCAGGCAGCCAGGAGTGGGTTATTGTAAATTCGATTTGTCACGAACTTCTCGGCTCGGCAGTTGATGACTTTTCCTGCGTAAATTAGTTCAGCCTTCAGGTGCTCCGGTGGGCTGGAAAAGGTGGATACATTCCTAGGAAAGAGTCTCCTAGGACTGTATCCACCTTTTCCAGCCCACCGGAGCACCAGAAAGCTGAACTAATTTATGCAGGAAAAGTGATCAACTGCCAAGCCGAGAAGTTTGTGACGAATCAAATTTACTGTAAGTTCGCTCATCTCTAGTGGCCTCCATGAGCTCTGGACAAGGTGAAGGGAGATAAAAGCTGATAGCAGCCTCTGTGACAGGAGAGGGGAGAGGAAACCTCCAAGCTCCAGCTTTCTCCCTCGGAATACACTGACATGTCCTAACGAAGGGAAGGAACTGAAAAAAATTAAAAATTAAATGTTCCTGCTCCTTGGCCTATAGGTGGTGGTGTGGCCCTGGCAGCTACTTAGAATAGTAGAATAGTAAGCTGGGGTTGCTTCTGAAGGGGAGAAACATTGAAGCTCAACAGTCACGAAAAATATGTTTTTGTGAAGCTGCACACACCATGCACTAGGGCTTCTAAGCATATTTTAGGCATACCTTTAGAGGTCCCTTAGGCTGCTTTATACCTACAGAATGCAGCTTTATTATCCATCCGGGAGTCAGGCTGAACTAACTCAGGCTATGTTCCCTAACTACACCTAACACCCCCTAACCCCAACCCTTAGAAAAAATTTCAGAGCTTTAAAAAGCTCTGTATCTTACCTTTATTCTCGCTCACATAGTGAAATCTTCCACCAGAAGAAAGTGGGCATTTCCCAGCAGGCATGACATCACTGGAGCCTGCTGGGTGACTACTTCCGCCCTCACATAGTTGCAGTGCTGTGATAAATAGAAGACCTCAGACTCTGTGCAGCAGCTTTCAGTCTGTGTATCTTTCAGTGAGGTTCTGTTCAGCTTTTAGTCTGTGCAGCAGCTAGTAGACCAAAATCTCAGATTTTGAACAAACTGAATGTGTTCTGGCCAGAAGTATACAGCCGAAAAACTAACTTTTTTTTTGGAAGCCAATAACAAAAGTTATTTATAGGGATCGACCGATATCTATTTTTTTAGGGCCGATACCGATAATCTGTGAACTTTAAGGGCGATAACTTAGTCGATAACTTATACCAGAATATCGGTATATTTCAGCACCCCCCCCAACCCCACTGCAGATCAATGATTTAAAAAGGGCGCTTTAAATCAATGAACTGCATCAGCTTTTGCTGGGCCAGAGACCGCCGCCGCCACCCGCTTGTCTCCCCCTGCCTGTCCTCTGGCCAGAGACCGCTGCCGCCCGCTTCTCTCCCCTTGCCGGTCCTTAGTCCAACCACCGCCGCTGCCCCATTGCCTCCCCCATCCCCGGTTTTATAATTACCTGTTCCCGGGGGCCCAGGGTCCGCGCTACTTCTGGCTCCAGCGGCATCCTGAGCTGTCACTATGTGCACTGACAGTGAAGTCGCGTTGAGGACATCACTCGTCATTGCGCAGCGTAACGCACAGCGTAACGCAGGAAGCCACAGGAGCCAGAAGTAGCGGGAACAGGTAATTATAAAACCGGGGATGGGGGAGGCAATGGGGCAGTGGCGATCTGTGGCCAGGGCGCAGTGCGGTGAGGTGGGGAGTGCGGGGCATTATCGGATTATCGGCAAGGTAACTGCAGATAACGTCCAAAATCGTAAATATCGGCCAAACCGATAATCGGTCAATCCCTAGTTATTTATTTGGCATAAGGAATCAAATATTAAAAATAATGTTTAATGACAGTGCTCATTTAAATGGGCACTGTCAGATACAAAAACTTTTGATATGTTGTAAATCATGTATAACCAATAGGTTTTGCAATTGCTTTCATTAGAAAATTTTCAGTATTTCATACTAAAAAAGCCAGTCAAACTACTGTCCCGTGACCCCCCCCCCCCTGCCAGCTTGGACACATACTAGTCCTGCTGTGTCCATGCATCATCTCCTATGTCATGGACACACTTCCTTGATTGACAGCTGTGAGTGCAGGGCTCACAGCTGGAGGAAAAATCCTCCCACTGTCAGGTTGTGTCCCGCTACTGTCAGTGAGGACAAGCTGGGAGCTGTAGTTTTGCTAATGCTAGATGAAATGTGATCAGACAGCATACTGAGGGAGGGGGCGGAGACCTGCACAGTGAGGCCCTGCCGCCTCCCTTTGAGAGGAATTCAGACTAGTGAGCTAAATTAAAAGTGTAATTAAAAAAATGTATAAAGGTGCTAGACACATAAAAATTAGATGTACATGGTCAGGATTAGGTACTGAGTGATATATAAAAAAAATAAAAAAAATTTTGTTGGATCTGATGGGTACGCTTTAAGGTATGTCTAGGATATGCTTGTAAAACCCTAGTGCATGTTGTCTGCAGCTTCACAAGCATATTCTTCGTGACAGTTGCGCTTTAATCTGATTTCAGGCAGGCTCTGCTGTGAAAAATACTGCATGGCCGGTATTTTTATTACTAAGATACCAGCAGAGATGAAAATACGGGCTGTAATGGTAAAATACCGGCAAGGGTGCAACCTAGGGCTGCAGGATATATCGCAAAAGCAATCAAATCTCGATTTTTGCGATAGAGCGATACGGCTCCCCAGGAAAACTTGTGATTATCTGCTCGGGCCAGCTCCCGTGTGCTGCTGCGGGCAGGGGCCGGCCAGAGAAAGTAAAAACAAATTTAAATTCTACGTCAGTGTTTCCCAACCAGGGTGCCTCCAGTTGTTGCAAAACTACAACTCCCACCCTGCCCGGACCGGCAAAGGCTGTCCAGGCATGCTGGTAGTAGTAGTTTCACAACAGCTGGAGACACCCTGGTAGAAAAACACTGAGCTAAGTAAAAGGGCGCAGGGAGAAAAATAAAAAATAAACTTCTGCTCACCTACTCCCGATCCCTGCAGATGCCGTTCGTCTCCGTGCGGTCCTGTGTCTCCTCTTTACCATACAAGTAGTAGGACCCTTTCCCCCTTCAGCCAATCATTGGCTGCAGCGGTGTCACGTGTCAAGCCAGTGATTGGCTGATAGGGAAAGGTCTTTTTCGGATGAAAACAAACTAGGTTTCCCGGATCCGGTGGGAGATTTGAAAACAGTCCGCGAAACCCAGTGTATTTGCTACAGTACAAAAAGCTACCTACCGGGGGGGGTTGTGGGGGGTAGGGGATTGTGACGGGGAGGGATAATGTGACAGGGGGGGTTAATAATGTGACAGGGGGGGTTAATAATGTGACGGGGGGTTAATAATGTGACGGGGGGGGGGGGGGGAGAATGTGACGCAGGGGGAGGGGGGAATGTGATAGGGTGGGAATGTGACGGGGGAGGGAATGTGACAAGGTGGTGATATGGGGGGAGAATTTGGCAGGGGAGGAGGGAATGTGACGGGGGGGGGGGGGGAGAATGTGACATAGGGGGGAAATGTGATGGGAGAAGATGTAAGACCATGAGGGGAGAATGTGACAGGTGGGGGGGGGGAAGAGAAATTAAATGAGGAGATGTGAAATGGGCGGTGGGCATAAAATGGATGGATAGAGTGGATAGTTGTAAAATGAAGGAGATTGGACATCAAATGGGGGATTTCACCATTTATTTATTATATCGCTTCGCAATATTTAGGCCCATTATTTTATTTATTTATATAGCGCCTACAGATTCCGCAGCGCTTACAATTATGGGGTAAAAACAAAGACAAGTATCAGACATAATATTACACAATAACTATTCAAACAAGAGGTGTGGGGACATATTGAGGATATGTTGGGGATATGTTGAGGCCAATTAGAGACTGTTATAGGCCTGTCTGAAGAGATGTGTTATTAGGCCATGTTTGAAACTATGGATGTTGTTGTTGAGTCTGAGGGATTGAGGGATAGCATTCCAGAGAACTGGTGCAGCATGAGTGAAGTCTTTGAGATGGGAGTGAGAAGTTCGGATTATAGAAGATGTTAGTGTGAGATCATTAGCAGATCGGAGAGAACGTGTAGGATGGTAGACAGAGATGAGAGAGGAGATGTAGGGACGTGCAGAATTGTGGAGAGCTTTGTGTGTGAGACTGAGGATTTTGTACTGTATTCTGGACTGAATTGGTAACCAGTGTAGTGACTGGCACAGGGAAGAGGTGTCGGTGTAGCGGCTGGAGAGGAAGATGAGTCTGGCTGCGGCATTAAGGATGGACTGGAGAGGAGAGAGTTTGGAGAAAGGAAGGCCTATTAGTAAAGAGTTACAGTAGTCGAGGCGGGAGTGAATCAAAGCAATAATGAGAGTTTTAGCAGTCTCAGTAGTGAGAAACGGGCGAATTCTGGAAATGTTTTTGAGATGCAGGTGACAAGAACGTGAAAGAGACTGAATATGGGGAGTGAAAGACAGATCAGAGTCAAGTATAACTCCAAGACAGCGAGCCTGCTGCCCGGGAGTTATGGTAGTACCACATACCGAGATGGAAATGTCAGGGTTAGGCACAGTATCAGTTGATGGAGAAAAAACAAGAAGTTCTGTTTTAGAAAGATTTAGTTTCAGATATAAAGAGGACATGATGTCTGAGATGGCAGATAGACAGTCACTGGTATTCTGTAGGAGTGCAGGGGTGATGTTGGAGGAATAGGTATAGAGTTGGGTGTCATCAGCATAGAGGTGGTACTGGAAACCAAATCTACTGATTGTTTTTCCAATGGGGAATGTGTACAGTGAAAAGAGAGGACCCAGGACCGATCCCTGGGGAACCCCGACAGCAAGGGGAAGAGGAGAAGTAGAGCCAGAAAACGAGACGCTAAAGGAGCGGCCAGAGACATAGGAGGAAAACCAGGCGAGAACAGAGTCCTTGAGACAGATGGAGCGGAGACTACTAAGGAGGAGTTGGTGATCCACAGTGTCAAAAGCCGCAGACAGGTCCAAGAGAATCAGTAAAGAGAAATTGCCATTTGATTTGGCCTTCAGAAGATCGTTAGTGACTTTGGTTAGGGCCGTTTCTGTGGAGTGAAGGGAGCGGAAACCCGACTGTAAGGGGTCAAGGAGAGAGTTCCGGGTACCGCCCAGAGTAGAAGCAAATCCCCATAGCAAACCTATTCTACTCTGTGCAGTTCCCGAGACAAGCAGAGATGTCAGCAGAGAATACTGTTGCCAGACCAAAAACAACAATTCAACCTCAGCAGCTGATAATTATTGGAAGGATTAAGATTTTTTAATAGAAGTAATTTACAAATGTGTTTAGCTTTCTGGAGCCAGTGGTTATAAATTTTTTTTTTACAACAATCATGGAGTGGCTGGAACACGAGACATGACTAGAACATACGTGGCATGAAAAGAACATATATGGAGTAGCTGGAACAAGAGACATGACTAGAACATACAGTCATGGCCGTAAATGTTGGTACCCCGAAAATGAAGTATTTCTCACAGAAAATGATTGCAGTAACATGTTTTGGAATACACATGTTTATTCCCTTTGTGTATAGGAACTAAACCAAAAAAGGGAGGGAAAAAAGCAAATTGGCCATAATGTCACACCAAACTCCAAAAATGGGCTGAACAAAATTATTGGCCCCCTTAACTTAATATTTGGTTGCACACCCTTTGGAAAAAAATAACTGAAATCAGTCTCTTCCTATAACCATGAATAAGCTTCTTACACCTCTCTGCCGGAATGTTGGACCATTCTTCCTTTGCAAACTGCTCCAGGTCTCTCTTATTGGAAGGGCGCCTTTTCCCAACAGGAATTTTAAGATCTCTCCACAGGTGTTCAATGGGATTTAGATCTGGACTCATTGCTGCCACTTCAGAATTCTCCAGCGCTTTGTTGCCATCCATTTCTGGGAGCTTTTTGACATATGTTTGGGGTAATTGTTCTGCTGGAAGACCCAAGATCTTGAACGCAAACCCAGCTTTCTGACACTGGCATGTACAGTGCGACCCAAAATCCATTGGTAATCCTCAGATTTCATGATGCCTTGCACACATTCAAGGCACCAAGTGCCAGAGGCAGCAACCCCAAAACATTACTGAACCTCCACCATATTTAACCCCTTAAGGACGCAGCTCATTTTCACCTCAAGGACGCAGGCCTTTTTTGCAAATCTGACCACTGTCTCTTTAAGCATTAATAACTCTGGGATGCTTTTACCTTTCAGTCGGATTCCGAGATTTTTTTTTTGTGACATATTCTACTTTATGTTAGTGGTAAAATTTTGTCGATACTTGCATCATTTCTTGGTGAAAAATTCCCAAATTTTATGAAAAATTGGAACATTTGTCATTTCTTTTACTTTGAAACTCTCTGCTTATAAGGAAAATGGACATGCCAAATAAATTATATATTGATTCACATATACAATATGTCTACTTTATGTTTCCATCATAAAGTTGATATGTTTTTACTTTTGGAAGACACCAGAGGGCTTCAAAGTATAGCAGCAATTTTCCAATTTTTCAAAAAATTTTCAAAATCTGAATTTTTCAGGGACCAGTTCAGTTTTGAAGTGGATTTGAGGGGCCTTCATATTAGAAATACCCTACAAATGACCCCATTATAAAAGCTGTACCCCTAAAAGTATTCAAAATGACATTCAGTAAGTTTGTTAACCCTATAGGTGTTTCACAGGAATAGCAGCAAAGTGAAGGAGAAAATTCAAAATCTTCATTTTTTATTTTTTTACACATGTTCATGTTCTTGTAGACCCAATTTTAGAATTTTTACAAGGGGTAAAAGGAGATAAATCTTCCTAAAATTTGTAACCCAATTTCTCTCGAGTAAGGAAATCCCTCATATGTGTATGTGAAGTGTTTGGCGGGTGCACTAGAGGGCTCAGAAGGGAAGGAGCGACAATAGGATTTTGGAGAGTGAGTTTTTCTGAAATGGTTTTTGGGGACGTGTAAATAAAATTTTTTTTTACTAAAATGCATTTTTTTCCCAAATTTTACATTTTTACAAGGAGTAATAGGAGAAAATGCCCCCCAAAATTTGTAACCCCATTCCTTCTGAGTATGGAAATACCCCATGCGTGGATGTCAAGTGCACTGCGGGAGCACTACAGGACTCCGAAGAGAAGGAGTCACATTTGGCTTTTGGAAAGCAAATTTTGCTGAAATGGTTTTTGGGGGCATGTCACATTTAGGAAGCCCCTATGGTGCCAGAACAGCAAGAAAACTCCCACATGGCATACCATTTTGGAAACTACACCCTTAAGGGAACATAACAAGGGGTACAGTGAGCCTTAACACCCCACAGGTGTTTGACGACTTTTAGTTAAAGTTGGATGTGTAAAAGCATTTTAGTGAGAAAAAAATAAATTCAGTTTTTTCCCCAAATTTTACATCTCTAAAAGGGGTAATAGGAGAAAATGCCCCCCAAAATTTGTAATCCCATTTCTTCTGAGTATGGAAATACCCTATGTGTGGACGTCAAGTGCTCTGCTGACGCACTACAATGCTCAGAAGAGAAGAAGCGCCATTGAGCTTATGGAGAGAGAATTTGGTTGGAATAGAAGTCGGGGGCCTTGTGCATTTACAAAGCCCCCCTGTGGTGCCAGAACAGTGGACCCCCCACATGTGACCCCATTTTGGAAACTAAATTCCCCACAAAATTTTATAAGGGGTGCAGTGAGCATTTACACCCCACTGGCGTTTGACAGATCCTTGGAACAGTGGACTGTGCAAATGAAAAATAAAATTTTTAATTTTCACGGACCACTGTTCCAAAAATCTGTCAGACACCTGTGGTGCGTAAATGCTCACTGTACCCCTTATTACATTACATGAGGGGTGTAGTTTCCAAAATGGGGTCACATGTGGGGGGGGGGGTCCATTGTTCTGGCACTATGGGGGCTTTGTAAACACACGAGGCCTTCAATTCCGGACAAAATTTCTCTCCAAAAGCCCAATGGCGCTCCTTCTCTTCACATATGGGGTATGTTCTTACTCAGAAGAAATGGGGTTACACATTTTGGGGGGCTTTTTTCCTGTTCTTCCTTGTGAAAATGAAAAATTTAGGGTAACACCAGCATTTTAGTGAAAAAAAAAGTTTTTTCTTTTTTCTTCATCCAACTTTAACGAAAATTCATCAAACATCTGTGGGGTGTTAAGGCTCACTGGACCCCTTGTTACATTCCGTGAGGGGTGTAGTTTCCAAAATGGGCTCACATGTGGGTATTTATTTTTTTGCGTTTATGTCAGAACCGCTGTAAAATCAACCACCCCAGTGCAAATCACCAATTTAGACCTCAAATGTACATGGTGCGCTCTCACTCCTGAGCCTTGTTGTGCCCCCGCAGAACATTTTCCGCCCACATATGGGGTATTTCCGTACTCAGAAGAAATTGCGTTACAAATTTTGGGAGTCTTTTTTCCTTTTACCTCTTGTGACAATAAAAAGTATGGGGCAACACCAGCATGTTAGTGTTAAAAAAAGTTTAAGCTAATGTACACCCCAACTTTTCCTTTTCATAAGGGGTAAAAGGAGAAAAAGCCCCCCAAAATCTGTAATGCGATTTCTCCTGAGTACGGAAATACCCCATATGTGGCCCTAAACTGTTTCCTTGAAATACAACAGGGCTCCGAAGTGAGAGAGAGCCATGTGCATTTGAGGACTAAAATAGCGGTTCCATAGGGATGGACATAGGGGTATTCTACGCCAGTGATTCCCAAATAGGGTGCCTCCAGCTGTTGCTAAACTCCCAGCTTTGCTGGACAGTCAGTGGCTTTCCAGAAATGCTGGGAGTTGTTTTGCAACAGCTGGAGGCTCTGTTTTGGAAACACTGCCGTACGATACTTTATTTATTTATTTTTTTATTGGTGGGGGGGGGGGGGGCAGACAGTGTATACGACAACTCCCAGCATGTACTGATCGCCGAAGGGCATGCTGGGAGTTGTAGTTTTGCAACAGCTGGAGGCACACAACTACAACTCCCAGCATGCACAGACAGCCATTTGCAGCCGGGCATGCTGGGAGCTGTAGTTTTGCAACATCTGGAGGATCACAGTTTGGCGACCACTACACAGTGGTCCTCCAGATGTTGCAAAACTACAACTCCCAGCATGCCCAGACTGTCTGGACATGCTGGGAGTTGTAGTGTTGCAACATCTGGAGGATCACAGTTTGGCGACCACTACACAGTGGTCCCCAAACAGTAGTCCTCCAGATGTTGCAAAACTACAACTCCCAGCATGCCCAGACTGACTAGACATGCTGGGAGTTGTAGTTTTGCATGGTCTTAAGGGCCACCGTCGACCACTTAACGGCCAGTCAGATCCCTCCGCAGCCTGCCAGATCCCCACTCATCCGGAGCCGCCACCGGGTAAGCAGCGACTTCCCCTTCCCTCTCACCCCGCTGTGCCCCGCTCTCCCTGGACTTCCACACGTGGCCGGAGGTCCGGCAGCGGCGATGGCGGGTGCGTGGCGATGGCACTAACCCCCGCCAATGCTACTGCCGGACCTCCGGATCGCCGCGCACCCACCACAAACCCCCCCCCCCCCCCCCGGCCTTGCACACCTGATCGCTGTTCGGGTTAATCAAATGGGATCCTGGGGTGTTGGGCGGGAGTGGTCTCCCGCGGACACCCCGGGACTTTAGCTAATTAACCCAATCAGCGCCGCGGGAGCGCACACTTAATGAACGCCGCCTTTATACGGCGGAATGTGCAAAGTTATCGCATTATTCGCCGAATAAATGCAGCGTTTTGCGCGGAGGGGTTAAGCCGAACTTCTCACCTGCCGGAGACAACCGGAGGTAAAAAGTTCAGTCGCCGGGATGCAGCAGCAGCTGCAATTATGTGAACGACAGGTATACCAGTCGTTCTGTGTGAACGCACTTCAGCAGCCGACGGGTATACCCGTCGTTTTGCGATAAGGGGTTAACTGTAGGTACTGTGTTCTTTTCTTTGTAGGCCTCATTCCGTTTTTGGTGAACAGTAGAATGATGTGCTTTACCAAAAAGCTCTATCTTGGTCTGTTTTCCCAGAAGGATTTTGTCGTACTCAAGTTCATTTTGGTAATATGTAGTCTTGCTTTTTTATGTCTCTGTGTCAGCAATGGGGTCCTCCTGGGTTTCCTGCCATAACGTTTCATTTCATTTAAATGTTGACGTATAGTTCTCGCTGACACTGATTCTCCCTGAGCCTGCACGACAGCTCGAATATCTTTGGAACTTGTTTGGAGCTGCTTTTCCACCATCCGGACTATCCTGCGTTGACACCTTTCATCAATTTTTCTCTTTCATCCACCCCCAGGGGCATTAGCTACAGTGCCATGGGTTGCAAACTTCTTGATAATGTTGCACACTGTGGACAAAGGCAAATCTAGATCTCTGGAGATGAACTTGTAACCTTGAGATTGTTGAGATTTTTCCAAAATTTTGTTTCTCAAGTCCTCAGACAGTTCTCTTTCTGTTGTCCATGCTTAGTGTGGCACACAGTGCAAAGACTAAGTGAACTTCTCTCCTTTTTATCTGCTTTCAGGTTTGAGTGTTAGGCTAGATTCAGACTACGGAATTTCCGCCTGCAATTCTGCTTGGAAATTGCAGGCAAAAATTCCGCTTGCTAAAATGTACTGCAAATTCACACTTCAGAATTTGTGAAGCGGAATTTGTGAACGGAAAATCCGCTTGGAAATTTCCGCCTGATAAAGGGGTTGCTCCTTCTTCAGGCGGAAATCCGCGCGGAACACATTGTAGTCTATTGGATTCAGTCAGCGCTGGCCGCACTCTGAATCTCCGGGCGGAAATTTTCTGCCCGGAGATTCCGTAGTCTGAACCTAGCCTTATATTGCCCACACCCGTTACTTGCCCCTGGTGAGTTTAAAGGAGCATCACATGCTTGAAACAATCTTATTTTTCCACCTTTTTGAAAGGGTAAACCCCAAAAGATTAAACACTACTGCCAATTATAAATATACCAAATCTTTATTAAGTACAATCAATAAAAGACATATTAAATACATAATGTGGCACAAAAACTAACAGTCACAAACAGAAGGTACAGTACAGGTGAGAACAAGGTAATCATTAATTAATCATAGACTAGACCTACATATAAGGGATTATAGCTCTACAGTTCATATAATTACATAAAGCCCAACTGGGCATATCCAAATGAAAAAGTAGTGCATAGTGCAAAGAACTGAGGGTAAAGGTGACAGAAGGTCCCGGAGTCTAGAGCAAATAAACAAGTCTTACCAGTATCACTACCAAACCCCTTGTCAACAGCACCCGGGATTCCAGCCAGTCTCCCATGCCGGTACTTGCCGGGCCCTAAGCTGGGTAGCAGTCTGTGATCTGACGAGAGCAGGAGAGTTCAGCTTTGTATGGCTGTTGACTTTCTTCAGGCGGAAATCCGCTTGGAACACATTGTAGTCTATTGGATTCAGTCAGCGTTGGCCGCACTCGGAATCTCCGGGCGGAAATTGTCTGCCCAGAGATTCCGTTGTCTGAACCTAGCCTTATAATGCCCACACCCGTTACTTGCCCCAGGTGAGTTTAACCCCTTCAGGACGGAAGCCCATTTTGGCCTTAAGGACCGGAGCGTTTTTTGCACATCTGACCACTGTCACTTTAATCATTAATAACTCTGGAATGCTTTTAGTTATCATTCTGATTCCGAGATTGTTTTTTCGTGACATATTCTACTTTAACATAGTGTAAATTTTTGTCGATACTTGCATCCTTTCTTGGTGAAAAATCCGTAAATTTGATGAAAATTTGAAAATTTAGCATTTTTCTAACTTTGAAGCTCTCTGCTTGTAAGGAAAAATGGATATTACGAATACATTTTTTTTTGGTTCACATATACAATATGTCTACTTTATGTTTGCATCATAAAATTGACGTGTTTTTACTTTTGGAAGACACCAGAGGGCTTCAACGGTCAGCAGCAATTTTCCGATTTTTCACAAAATTTTCAAACTCAGTATTTTTCAGGGACCAGTTCAGGTTTGAAGTGGATTTGAAGGGTCTTCATATTAGAAATACCCCATAAATGACCCCATTATAAAAACTACACCCCCCAAAGTATTCAAAATGACATTCAGTAAGTGTTTTAACCCTTTAGGTGTTTCACACGAATAGCAGCAAAGTGAAGGAGAAAATTCACAATCTTCATTTTTTACACTCACATGTTCTTGTAGACCCAATTTTAGAATTTTTACAAGGGGTAAAAGGACAAAATTTTTACTTGTATTTGTAGCCCAATTTCTCTTGAGTAAGCACATACCTCATATGTCTATGTAAAATGTTCGGCGGGCGCAGTAGAGGGCTCAGAAGGGAAGGAGCGACAAGGGGATTTTGGAGAGTACGTTTTTCTGAAATGGTTTTTGGGGGGCATGTTACCTTTAGGAAGCCCTTATGGTGCCAGAACAGCAAAAAAAAACCACATGGCATACCATTTTGGAAACTAGACCCCTCGGGGAATGTAACATGGGATAAAGTGAAGCTTAATACCCCACAGGTGTTTCACGACTTTTGCAAATGTAAAAAAAAAAAAAAAATTTTACCTAAAATGCTTGTTTTCCCAAAAAAATGTTATTTTTAAAAAGGGTAATAGCAGAAAATACCCCTAAAAATTTGAAGCCCAATTTCTCCCGATTCAGAAAACACCCCATATGGGGGTGAAAAGTGCTCTGCTGGCGCACTACAGGTCTCAGAAGAGAAGGAGTCACATTTGGCTTTTTGAAAGCGAATTTTGCTCTGGGGGCATGCCGCATTTAGGAAGCCCCTATGGTGCCAGGATAGCAAAAAAAAAACCACATGGCATACCATTTTGGAAACTAGACCCCTCGGGGAACGTAACAAGGGGTTAAGTGAACCTTTATACCCCACAGGTGTTTCACGACTTTTGCATATGTAAAAATTTTTTTTTTTTTTTTACCTAAAATGCTTGTTTTCCCCAAAATTTTACATTTTTAAAAAGGGTAAAAGCAGAAAATACCCCCCAAAATTTGTAACACAATTTCTCCCGAGTACGACGATACCCCATATGTGACCCTAAACTGTTGCCTTGAAATACGACAGGGCTCCAAAGTGAGAGCGCCATGCGCATTTGAGGCCTAAATTAGGGATTGCATAGGGGTGGACATAGGGGTATTCTACGCCAGTGATTCCCAAACAGGGTGCCTCCAGCTGTTGCAAAACTCCCAGCATGCCTGGACAGTCAACGGCTGTCCGACAATACTGGGAGTTGTTTTGCAACAGCTGGAGGCTCCGTTCTGGAAACAGTGGCGTACCAGACGTTTTTCATTTTTATTGGGGAGGGGGGCTGTGTAGGGGTATGTGTATATGTAGTGTTTTTTACTTTTTATTTTATTTTTTGTGGTAGTGTAGTGTAGTGTTTTTAGGGTACAGTCGCACGGGCGGGGGTTCACAGTAGTTTCTCGCTGGCAATTTGAGCTGCAGCAGAAAGTTTGCGGCAGCTCAAATTTGCAGCCAGATACTTACTTTAATCCTCCGCCCATGTGAGTGTACCCTGTACGTTCACATTGGGGGGGGACATCCAGCTGTTGCATAACTACAACTCCCAGCATGCCCGTTGGCTGTCGGTGACTGCTGAGAGTTGTAGTTTTGCAACAACTGTAGGTACACTGGTTATGTATCACTGAGTTTGTGACCTAACTCAGTGTTTCACAACCAGTGTGCCTCCAGCTGTTGCAAAACTACAACTCCCAGCATGTACGGTGCATGGTGTAAGGTGACTGCTGAGAGTTGTAGTTTGCAACAGCTGGAGGCACACCGGTCGTGAAACACTGAGTTAGGTAAAAAAAAACTCAGTTTCACAACCAGTGTGCCTTCAGCTGTTGCAAAACTACAACTCTCAGCAGTCACCGACAGCCAACGGGCATGCTGGGAGTTGTAGTTATGCAACCAGCAGATGCACCACTACAACTCCCAGCATGCACTTTAGCTGTTTGTGCAAGCTGGGAGTTGTAGTTAGACAACAGCTGAAGGTACACTTTTCCATAGAAAGAATGTGCCTCCAGCTGTTGCAAAACCATAAGTCCCAGCATGCCCATAAGGGAATGCTGGGAGTTGTGGTGGTCTGCCTCCTGCTGTTGCATAACTACAGCTCCCAGCATGCCCTTTTTGCATGCTGGGAGCTGTTGCTAAGCAACAGCAGGAGGCTGTAACTCACCTCCTGCTGCTGCTCCATCGCAGTGCTGTCCAGGCTGTCCCTCGCCGCCGCAGCTGCTCCTGGGGCCCCGATCCCAACAGGGGCGCCGGGGATCGGGGTCCCCAGCACCGGGGGTCGTCTTCCCCGCACCCGCTCACGTCCTCCGGAAGAGGGGCGGAGCGGGTGCGGGAGTGACACCCGCAGCAGGCGCCCTGATTGGTCGGCCGGTAATCCGGCCGACGAATCAGGGCGATCGTGACGGCCCCGAACAGCCAGTAATTCCGGGTCACCGGAGACCCGATTGACCCGGAATCGCCGCAGATCGCTGGACTGAATTGTCCAGCGATCTGCGGCGATCGCCGACATGGGGGGGCATAATGACCCCCCTGGGCGATATGCCGGGATGCCTGCTGAACGATTTCAGCAGGCATCCGGCTCCGGTCCCCAACCGGCTAGCGGTGGGGGCCGGAATTCCCACGGGCGTATGGATACGCCCTCGGTCCTTAAGGACTCGGGATTCAGGGCGTATCCATACGCCCTATGTCCTGAAGAGGTTAAAGGAGCATCACATGCCTGAAACAATCTTATTTTTCCACCTTTTTGAAAGGGTGCCAATAATTTTGTCCAGACCATTTTTAGAGTTTGGTGTGACATTGGCCGACATTTATCATTGTCTTTAGACAGTTTTTTGTGTGTCTAAAAAAAAGGTGCAAGCAGGGTTTATTTGCGCCTTTTCGGTTTACACATTTCTGCTGAGTTGCTATCCGCTGATTTTTGCAATACACATGATGTGGAAGGGTTTTATGAACAGCACCTTTTTGTGAAAAGGCACAAAAAAGGCGCAAAGCCACAAAAGTCTCTAAAACTACACCAGCCCAGACTTAGCTTTTTGGTGTATGTGAACAGAGAAATTTCAGAAAATGTGACCTGCACAAAATGTATCAAATGCTCTGTGACCATATAATAAATCTGGTGCTCCTACACATTACAGCACACAAAAAGTGTAGAAAATGCTTCTTACACCTACAATGATAAATGCTTCACTTACTTACACCTACAATGATAAATGCTTCACTTACACCTACAATGATAAATGCTTCACTTACACCTACAATGATAAATGCTTCACTTACACCTACAATGATAAATGCCGGCCATTACATCCAATTTGGTTTTTTCCTCCCTTTTTTGGTTTAGTTCCAATACACACAAAGAGAATAAACATGTGTATAGCAAAACATGTGTTACTGTAATCCTTTTCTGTGAGAAATACTTCATCTTCCTGAAAAAAATCAGGGGTGCAAACATTTACGCCCATGACTGTACATGAAGGGGCTGGAACGTGAGATGACTAGAGGATGGCATGACTAGAACATACATGGAGTGGCTAAAACACTTGACATGACTACAACATACATGTAGTGGCTGGAATGCATATGCAATGACAAGAATAATGTAGTTATACTTTCTTTGTGGGACAATCCAACTGCAAACAATTAGCTAAATAAGAGTCCTTCCTCACCCCGGCCACCGTCTGGTCCTGCAGCTGAGGCGCTACATAGGACTTCTGCCAGTCACACGACGTGTACCCGTTCACCGAACACTAGTGAAATAACAGTGGCCTAAGCACCAAAGCAAAGCCCACAAACTACATACAAGTCGCCAAGTCGCACGTTGAAAGAAGGAAATAGGTTAAGAAAACTACAAGTACCGGCGTGCATTGCTGCGCCCCCTCACGTGACCGGAAGCTCTAAGGTTGCAGGTTGTCCTTGTTGAAAAGAGTCATGGCTCCTGCTGTGGTGAGGCTGCTGAAGTGAGTAGTACAGCTATATGTCACCGGATTCCTATTTCGTTATGAATAACGTTATTCCACTGTCTTTTGATATTGCCGGACAGTATAGTGCGCACATGCGTCAGTGTTTCCCAACCCGTGGCTCTCTAGAACTACAAATCACATCATGCCCTGACAGCCGATGGGATTGTAGTTTTTTAAGAGCTGGAGAGACACAAATAAGGAAACACTGGCTTAAAGGGTTAACAATAATGAAATCCATCTTCTTGAAATAGTGTTTTGCAACCAGTGTGCCTCCGTGGCTCAAAACTGCAACTCCCAGCATGCCCACACATCATTTTGCTGTGCAGGCATGCTGGGAGTTGGTTTTGCAACAGCTGGAGGCACACTGGTTGCAAAACACTGACTTATGTGTATCATCTGTATTAATAAAGAACCCCGAGCTGACCATGTGACACCTTTTATTGCAGGTTTACCACTAAGGCACTGGTGGCCGGAGGGGCCGTTTATGTGGTCTATGACTATGGCTTGCTGGGCAGTGGCACTCAAGGTCAGGAAGTTCTAAAGAAAACGAAAGCAGCCGTGCCACCGGCGCTTCACGAGTGGGCCGATTATTTTGGTGTACAGGTAGAGGTGCTGGGAATTTGGGGATGATCAGAATCCTTAAAAAAAAAAATTTAAAAAATAAAAAAAAAACCTGGACAAAAAAATTGTGGTATGGAAGTGAATGTTTGTGAGGCTGGGTTCACACTACGTTTTTGCCATACTGTTTTCAATCCGTTTTTCTAAAGAAAACCGTATGGCAAAAAAACGGATGGAACAGTATGGAAAAAAGTAAACCGTATGCGTTTTTAAACAGTATACTGTTTTAAAAAGTGCATACAGTTCCGTCAGTTTTTATAGAAAAAAAAACCCATAAGTTTTTGAAAATGTCCATTTTTAATGGGAGGGGTCTTGGGTGGGGACAAAACCGGAGACAAAATCGTTTTTAGGCTGGGTTCACACTACGTTTTCTCCCATACGGGAGCGCATACGGCAGGGGGGAGCTAAAACCTCGCGCTCCCGTATGCCTTCGTATGCGCTCCCGTATGTCATTCATTTCAATGAGCCGGCCGGAGTGAAACGTGGTTGACCACAGTTTTAGGTCCGGTTGTAAAAGCGCATACGGCGCAAAAATGAGCCGACCGGACCGAACGTTTCACTCCGGCCGGCTCATTGAAATGAATGACATACGGGAGCGCATACGGTGACATACAGGAGCGCGAGGTTTAAGCTCCCCCCTGCCGTATGCGCTCCCGTATGGGAGAAAATGTAGTGTGAACCCAGCCTTACTTTGCACATGTGCATTTGAATCCTAAAGTCCCCACCCAAGACCCCTCCCATTAAAAATGGACAACATTTTCAAAAACGTATGGTTTTTTTTCTATAAAAACTGACGGAACTGTATGCACTTTTAAAAACAGTATACTGTTTAAAAACGCATACGGTTTACTTTTTTCCATACTGTTCTATCCGTTTTTTTGCCATACGGTTTTCTTTAGAAAAACGGATTGAAAACAGTATGGCAAAAACTTAGTGTGAACCCAGCCTTAGTCAGGATGGGGTCAGTGCTTGCCTCAGACATGGCCCTTTCTGAGCAATGGATGTCAGATTGGGTGAGCAGCAGAACAGAGGGATTTGTAAGCCAAGTACAGAAACTAGCACATAAAAATGATGTGTATAGCATCTGCATGACCTAGTAACATATAAACATTATTATTTTTTCTTTGATATGACAGGTACGCTTTAATATTTGGGTGCACTACCTTTTGAGGCAGTCACTGCAGTCAAACGGTATCTTGGCCCACTCCTCATAAAGAAGCTGCTCCAGATGTCTCGGGGTTGGAGACTTCACCAGACGTCAAGTTTAAGCTCCTTTCACAGACGTTCAATAGGATTCAGATCAGGGCTCATAAAAGGCCACTTCAGAATAGTCCAATGTTTTGCCCTTAGCCATTCTTGGGTGTTTCTCTCTGTGTGTTTTGGGTTCTTATACTGTTGGAGGACCTGTGACCATGACCAAGCTTCCTGACACTGGACAAAACATTTTTCTCCCGATTGTCTTTATAGAAGATTTCATTGTACTCTGTACAGATGTAAGACACCATGTGCCAGATGCGGGCGGCAAAGCAGCCTCAAAGCATAACCAAGCCTCTGCCATGCTTCACATTAGGTACAGTGTACTTTTCTTTGTATGTATTATTTATCTGTGAACATAGCGCTGATGTGATTTGCCAAAAAGCTCCAGTTTCATCTCATCTGTCCATTGGGACAAGCCACAAAGCTTCTGGGACAGTGTCTGGAGGATGCACCCTTCAAGCCTGAGTCAGCTGGGGCAGTTTCCTTATGAGGATTGGGCCAAGATATCTCACTGAGGGTTACAGAAATCACTTTATTATACTGACTGTCTCCTAAGGTTGTTCAACAAAATATTAAGTTTCGTTATTTTGATCGCAAAATAATATCTAGCAATGTCTCATTTGATCAGTTAACTATCACAAAAAATCTATTGGGAAAGTACTGGGAGGTAAAATACAAAAAAACTAAACAAAGGCAAAGGACCAATTCAGCGAATCCCCTGCCTTAGCAGTCATGTACAAGAACAGATACATGTGACTAAGTTAAAGCGTACCTGTCAGATCACCCAAAAAAAAAAATGTTGCTCAGTATCTCATCCTGATTATGTACATATCGTTTTTATGTGTCTATGACCTATATTTCTCTCACAATTAACTTTATTTCTGAACTACCTTAATGTTGTCAACCAGAAGCAGGGGGGTTGGCCCCTTTCTTCTCCTCAGGTGATAACCACTCCCCCTCCTCCCCTCCCTCACTCTCCTCAGTCACTGGTCTCAGTGAGCATCTGTAACCCTTTCCTTTCTGGTTTTATCCTATACACACACTGTGTGCTTACAGATTTTGCAAAACTACAGCTCCCAGCATGCTTACACATCATTCTGAGTATGAAAATACCCCATGTGTGGACGACAAGTGCTCTGCTGGCGAACTACAATGCACAGAAGAGAAGGAGCCACATTTGGCTTTTGGAAAGCAAATTTTGCTGAAATGGTTTTTGTGGGGCATGTCGCATTTAAGAAGCCCCTATGGTGCCAGAATAGCAAAAAAACAACAAACACATGGCATACTATTTTGGAAACTACACCCCTCAAGGAACGTAACAAGGGGTACAGTGAGCCTTAACACCTCATGACTTTTTGTTAAAATTTGGATGTGTAAATGAAGAAAAAAAAATTTCCACTCAAATGCTGGTTTTTCCCCAAATTTTACTTTTTTTTACAAGGATTAACTGGAGAAAATGACCCCAAAATTTGTAACCCCATTTCTTCTGAGTATGGAAATACCCCATGTGTGGACGTCAAGTGCTCTACTGGCGCCCTACAATGCTCAGAAGAGGAGGAGCACCATTGAGCTTTTGGAGAGAGAATTTGTTTGGAATTGAAGTCAGGGGCCATGTGCGTTTACAAAGCCCCACGTGGTGCCAGAACAGTGGACCCCCCCACATGTGACCCCATTTTGGAAACTACACCCCTCACAGAATTTAATAAGGGGTGCAGTGAGTATTTACACCCCACTGGCATTTGACAGATCTTTGGAACAGTGGGATGTGCAAATGAAAAATTTAATTTTTCATTTTCACAGACCACTGTTCCAAAAATCTGTCAGACACCTGTGGGGCGTAAATGCTCACTGTACCCCTTATTATACGAGGCGTGTAGTTTCCAAAATGGGGTCACATGTGGGAGGGGTCCATTGTTCTGGCACTATGGGGGCTTTGTAAACACATGTGGCCTTCAATTCCGGACACATTTTCTCTTCAAAAGCCCTATGGTGTTCCTTCTCTTCTGAGCATTGTAGTTCACCCGCAGAGCACTTTACATCCACATTTTGGGGGACTTCCCCCCCCCCCCCCATTTTCCCTTGTAAAAATGAAAAATTTAGGGTAACACCAGCATTTTAGTGAGAAAATCTTTATTTTTATTTTTTTTTCCATTTTCCATCCTACTTTAATGTAAATTCTTCAAACACCTGTGGGTGTTAAGGCTCACTATACCCCTTGTTACATTCTGTGAGGGGTGTAGTTTCCAAAATGGGGTCACTTGTCGGTATTTTTTTGTGTTTGTCAGAACTGCTGTAAAATCAGCCACCCCTGTGCAAATCACCAATTTAGGCCTCCAATTTAGTGCACTCTCACTCCTGAGCCTTGTTGTGCATCCGCAGAGCATTTTACGTACACATATGGGGTATTTCCGTACTCAGGAGAAATTGGGTTACAAATTTAGGGGGTCTTTTTTTTCCTTGTACCGCTTGTGAAAATGAACACTAGCATGTTAGTGTAAATTTTTTTACACTAACAGGCTGGTGTAACCCCCAACTTTTCCTTTTCATTAGGGGTAAAAGGAGAAAAAGTCCCCCCAAAATTTGTAGTGCAATTGCTGCAGAGTACAGAAATACCCCATATGTGGCTCTAAACTGTTTCCTTGAAATACGACAGGGCTCTGAAGTGAGAGCACCATGCACATTTGAGGACTAAATTAGGGATTGCATAGGGGTGGACATAGGGGTATTGTACGCCAGTGATTCCCAAACAGGTTGCCTCCAGCTGTTGCTAAACTCTCAGCATGTCTGGACAGTCAGTGGCTGTCCAGGATTGCTGGTAGTTGTTGTTTTGCAACAGCTGGAGGCTAGGTTTTGGAAACCCTGCCGTACGATATGTTTTTCATTTTTATTGGGGGGGGGGGGGGACGAACCGTGTGAGGGGGTGTATATGTAGTTATGCACGAGATTGAGTATCTGGCACTGACAGCACTAAAGGCGGTAAGCACTTAATACATGGTAGCAGCAGCACAGCTAGCTAGAGGGTTGATTGCAGCGGTGCGTAACTCCATAAATAGACAAAGCAAGAGTTCAATGGAGAAAGAAGTCATGGATCGCAGTCACCCAGATTTCAACGCTTTATTCCGTCACCAAAACAGGTAGGTACATAGATGGAGGGAGGGGGAACTGGAGCTCCGGAACAAGTGGTTTCATGCCTGTTCGGTGCTTCCTCAAGCCGGTGACTGGAACAGGCGTGAAACAACTTGTTCCGGAGCTCCTGTCCCCCCCCCCCCCCCCGCCTCCATCTATGTACTTACCTGTTGTTTTGTTGACGGAATAAAGCGTTGAAATCTGGGCGAGTGCGATCCATGACTTCTTTCTCCAGTGTATATGTATTTTTTTACCCTTTATTATGTGTTAGTGTAGTGATTTTAGAGTACATTCGCACCTGCGGGTGAGTTTCCCGCTAGGAGTTTGCGCTGTGGGGAAAATTTTGCCACAGCTCAAACTTCAAGCAGGAAACTTACTGTAAACCCACCCGTATGAATGTACCCTATACATTCACATGGTGGGGGGGCAACCCTCCAGCTGTTTCAAAACTGACAGACCGTGCATGCTGGGAGTTGTACTTTTGCAACAGCTGGAGGCACACTGGTTGGAAAATCTTCATTTAGGTTCTTTTACCTAACTCGGTATTTTCCAACCAGTGTGCCTCCAGCTGTTGCAAAACTAAAATTCCCAGCATGTACTGATCGCCAAAGGGCATGCTGTGAGATGTAGTTATGCAACAGCAGGAGGTACGCAACTACAACTCCCAGCATGCCGAAACAGCTGTTTGCTGTTTGGGCATGCTGGGATTTGCAGTTTTGCAACATCTGGAGGGCTACAGTTTAGAGACCACTGTATAGTGGTCTTAAACTGTAGCCCTCCAGATGTTGCTAGGCAACTCACCAGCTTCCGTAGGATCCAGGGAGCCGCATCGCCGTCCTCTTCTGCCGCCGATCACCGCCACCGATTGCCGCCGCTGATGGGTAAGTGGACTGGGTCCTTAACTGGTTAAAGTAAAGGGGGGGGGGTAGCATGGTCGAATTACCGGGTGGCATTGGAGCAGTGGTGGCAGTGACATCGGGCGGTGGCGTCAGGAGGAGGAGGAAGGCCGCAAAGTGCGTCGGTGGAGGAGGCTGCAGAGAAGATCGCTGGTAAGTGATCTTCACTGTGGCCTTCTAAAAGTTGCAAAACTACAACTCCCAGCATGCCCAGACAGCCAAAGGCTATCTGGGCATGCTGGGAGTTGTAGTTTTGCAACATCTGGAGGGCTACAGTTTGGAGACCCACTGTGATGCTGGGCGGTGTAGTTCTACAATATCTGGCCCTTCAGATGTTGCAGAACTACAACTCCCAGCATGTCTGGGCATGCTGGGAGTTGTAGTTTTGCAACATCTGGAGGGCTACAGTTTGGAGACCACTACTTAGCGGTCTTCAAACTGTTCTTCCCCAGTTGTTGCATAACTAAAACGCCTAGCATGCCTTTTGGCTGTCTGTGCATGCTGGGAGTTGAAGTTTTGCAACAGCTGTAGGCACACTGGTTGGGAAACACTGAGCTAGAGTCTGTTTCCTAACTCTGTGATTCCAATCCGTTTGCCTCCAGCTGTTGCAAATCTCCAACTCCCAGAATGCTCTGACAGACCCAGTTTTGCAACAGCTGGTGGCACACGGGTTGGAATCAAGCTACAACTCCCAGCATGTACGGTCTGTCAGTGCATTCTGGGAGTTATAGTTTTGCAACAGCTGAAGGTGTGGGGCGCCACCCCCCCCCCCCCCCCCCCCCCAATGTGAATGTACAGGGTACACGGGTGGGTTTCCTTCTACAAGTTTGAGCCATGGCAAATTTTCCATCGCAATTCAAACTCTCAGCGGAAAATTCACTGCGAACCCCCGCCCGTGTGAATGTACCCTAAAAATACTAAACTACACTACACTACACTAACAAAAAATAAAAAGTAAAACACTACATATACATAAACCCTTACACGTGTGAATTACAAGTTTTGGGGGCCTTTTTACCTCTTGTAAAAATGAAGAAAAAAAATGGGGCTACAATAACATGTTGGTGTAAAAAATTTAGATTTTTATTTTTCTCCTCCATTTTGCTGCTATTTCTGTGAAACACCTAAAGGGTTAATTAACTTTTTGAATGTCATTTTGAATACTTTGAGGGGTGCAGTTTTCATAATGGGGTCCATTATAGGGGATTTCCAACATAAAGACCCTCATATTCACTTCAAAACTTAACTGGTCCCTGAAAAATTCTGATTTTAATATTTGCGTGGAAAATTGCTGCTATACTTTGAAACCCTCTGATGTCTTCATCAGAAGATATGTGAATCAATATGTCATATTAAAGCATCCCAGAGTTATTAATGCATTAAGTGAGAGGTCAGATTTGAAAAAAATGCTCCCGTCCTTAGGGTCATAATGGGCTCCATCCCCAAGGGGTTAAGAATGTGTTTATATCTAGCATCTGGCTGGAGTTTTATTTATCAATTTAAAATAAGGTAAACATCACTCATATGTCCTGAATTTAATATTTTGATATGTTGTCCTTCACAGCTTCCATCTGCACCAAAGCTGGACTTTTCAGTTTGTGAGTCCTGGAACTGGGGTGAGTATTTAGCCATTTATGACTGCTCTTCCTGGTAGAAACAGTGCAAGTTCTAGTCAATACAAATTTTTGTCCGTTTTATAAAAAAAAAAAAAAAAAAAAATCTATTTTTGTTTCTTGGTATTTTTAGATTCCTTATATGTGTAAAAAAAAAAATAGTGAGATTAAATGGGCACTGTCAGATTCAAAAACCTGTTATGTTGTACATCTTGGCAAAACATTAATATTTCTAATATACTTCATAATAAGATTTTATTTCCGTTTTCATAGAAATCATGGCTTTGTCCAAGCTGAATAAAAGGCATGGACAAAGTCCAGTAAATGAGGGTGAGCTAGTACTCCTCCTCTCTGATAGAACAGGAGAGAGAGCACAGAGGAGTTCTATCAGACAGGAGAGAGAGAGCACAGAGGAGTGCTATCATGACTCTTCTGTGCTCTCTCCTGTCAGCACCCCTATGTGCTCTCTCCTGTCAGCACGCCTCTGTGCTCTCTCCTGTCAGCACGCCTCTGTGCTCTCTCCAGTCAGCACCCCTATGTGCTCTCTCCTGTCAGCACCCCTATGTGCTCTCTCCTGTCAGCACCCCTATGTGCTCTCTCCTGTCAGCACCCCTATGTGCTCTCTCCTGTCAGCACCCCTATGTGCTCTCTCCTGTCAGCACCCCTATGTGCTCTCTCCTGTCAGCACCCCTATGTGCTCTCTCCTGTCAGCACCCCTATGTGCTCTCTCCTGTCAGCACCCCTATGTGCTCTCTCCTGTCAGCACCCCTATGTGCTCTCTCCTGTCTGATAGCACCCCTATGTGCTCTCTCTTGTCTCAAACAAGAGAGAGCATAGAGGAGTCATATCAGACAGGAGAGCGCGCAGAGGAGTGCTATCGGACAGGAGAGAGAGCGCAGAGGAGTGTTATCGGACAGGAGAGAGCGCAGAGGAGTCCTATCAGACAGAGAGCACAGAGTGCTAGCCCACCCTCACTTACTGTACTTTAAATAAAATTCTCTTATGAAGTATATTAGAAAGGTTAATGTTTTGCCAAGATATACAACATCTGTCAGTACCTATTTAAAGGAAATCTGTCATCAGTGTCACCTGCAATAACCTGTCAGTACAGACAGGTAGTGCAGGTGACACTGTTGACAACAGTACTTACATTGTCCCATTCCTTGCTGTGGTTCTCCCGCAATCTTCTGCCACATCTTCCGTTCCAGGACTGACTTGGAGCATGGGCAGAGCTTAGTGACGTCACCACTGCTGTTTTCTAGTAGCTGGACCCAGCAAAGAACAGCAGCGATGACGTAGCTAAGCTCCGCCAATGCTGCAATTCTGCCCTGGAACGTAACATACTTCGGGAGAACCGCAGCACGGCACAGGTCCAGGTAAGTATCATTGTCACCTGCACTACCTGTCTGTACCTACAGGTTAGAGCAGGTGACACTGACAGTTTTTCTTTTAAACGGATTGAAATGTACAGCAATATGTTTCTATTTGATTTACATAGGCAGTACTGTTAAAAAAATAAAAAATGTAATCAGTTTTTGAATGGAGACATAATTGGACAAAAAGGTAAATCGACCAAAACAGTTACATATGTTGGATGCAATGTGTCAATAGAAGTCGATGGTGAACGAGAAGGCTGTAAAAATTGTGATGTGAATGCCCCTAACATTTTTATGTCTGTGTTGGCAGACCAATGTTACAGGGTTGCAAGGGTACGTTCACATGCACGGATTTTCAGCGGATTTTACGCTGCAGATCCGCTGGTGAAGGGCCGCTCTATGCTGGCTTTACATGTGCCTGCTCATAGCGGCAATACGCAGCTACCAGCAGGCACACTGCTATGTGCGAGTCGCAGTATACTCACATCGCGGGAGCTCTCTGCCTAGCTCAGGGCAGGGAGAGCGGCCGCGATTTACGAGTACGCCGCACACATCGCTGCAGTGTGTCTGCTCGTAGCGGCGTATTGCCACTATGAGCAGGCACATGTAAAGCCAGCATAGAGCGGGGCCTTCACCAGCGAATCCACAGCTAAATACACTGTGAAAATCCGTGCGTGTGAACGTACTCTTACAGTGATTTTCCTAACCTATAGGATGAACTGTGTTTTTGGCACTTAATTTATAACTCCTGCACAGAGCCCAAAGGCTGATCGGGTACCTGTTTTGGCTAAAAATGCATAAAATAACTACACCAAAACTGGATTTCTGTTGTCAATTTACAAGGTCTTCTTAAATGCAATTGTGCAGGATATTCGTTTGGGCAATATTCTGTTTTAGAAAGGGAGTTCGGAGTTCTGTTTTAGACTTTAACATCTGTATCAGAGGTTCGGTTCAGAGCGTTTGTTGGTAGTTCTGTCAAATTTAAAAGGAAGAATGGTGCTGAATGCATGGCTGTTCTTGCCATTTATAGCCAGATGGACCTCTTTTGCATTATTATAGTTCTGTCATTTTGATGGTAGGAATCATACTGTGAATTTAGCACACTATGGCAGGCATGATGCAGATGTGAACAGAGGCTTTGTTGATCCATCCTTTTTTGCTATTCAAAGTGGCAACAACATCTTAGCTGTCAATCACTTAAGCTCTTTGAGATATGACAGCTGAGCTGTGAATGGGCAAATCTGATTTTGCCCAGGCAGATTGATACATATGGGCCAGTGTCTTTACTTATGCTCTTCTTTCATCCCCAGGTGTACAGAAGACAGTGTCTACTCTCTCTGCAGCCCCTACTAAAGTTTGTGATTATACAGCAGAAGGCTGGAAGCATGTAAAGGATTTGGTGAAGTGAATACATTGTATATAAATAAACTTTTTATTTATCACTTTTTCCTTTAGTGCAATTCTTTTAAAGTTCTCATTTCTACCTATACAACAATTTTGTTGGGTCTAGTTTCTGTCTCAATATCTATGTTCTGCTCCATTTAATTTGCCTTCAACGCCCACTGGAATGGGGAAATTCAGATATTCATCC